>NW_026623400.1:187764-321291 GCF_030028575.1 Malurus melanocephalus
AAAAAAACCAAACCAAAAAAACCCAAAGAACAAGACAAAAAAAAAACCAAAAAAGTAAAACTCAGTTTCAGAACACTGTGTTGCAGAGGTGGAGGAAATATTGCAGGAGTGAATCTGATTTCCTACTTAAAGCATAAATCTTACAGGCTCTGCTTCTGCTCAGTTTTTTTTGTCTTGCTAAAAGTGACTGAAATAGCAGCCTGTGTTTGGATTAACCACAGGTGTCTGTGTATAACTCTGGGAGGGTTTTCTGGGGTTATTCTGCTCTGTTTTTTCACACCCAGATTCTGCAGTGTGGGCTCAGGTCACTTGGTGCCTTGGCTGGCCAGATGTCTGCACTGYAGTGATGCATGTCCTGATCACCTTTGGGATCATCTTTGTGATCAGGAGTGAGGGAAGGGACACAAGGACCAGTAAAAAGGTTTGTGGGGTTCTCCAGTGCCTCACAGTTCAGGTTTTGCTTTGATAGGAACTCAAAAGTCCCGACATTCCTGTGAAGTGAACCCGAAGTGGGTATGGGTAGAGCAAACAGCTGATGACATGCAAACAAAGAGACCAGCCAGAAGTTCTTCACACAGCCTGTCCCAGGTTTTTTTGTTTCCTACTTGCACATTACTTGTGTTTAAGTGAGTGGAAATTTTGCTAAGTGTCACTGCAGTGTGGGGAGTTGCTGGTTAGAAGGTGTACAGCGTGTTTTTCTTGCTATCTGCATGTGTGTGTGTGTGTGTGTGTGTGTGTTTTTTGCTTCTTGAGGTTCTCTGCTTCCTCTTGGGCCATAAATATTGTGTGACCCACAGCAGAGGCCTGTCTGCTGCTGGTATCAGCCCAAGTGTGGAAGTACATAAAACAAAAAAGGTACTGAGGAAAAGTTCACCACACGGAAAGTCCCAGCTGGCCAGGCCTGGGCTTTGGGAGCTGCCTGGAATGAATGATCTGTACCTGGAATGATTTTGTGTGCTCACTGAATCCTTAAGATATGATGCCAATTTTTTTTTTTTTTTTCATAATGCTAAGGTCACAGTGATACAGATATTTTTTAGTTAATGGGCATTTTGGATGCACCATAAGCAATTTTTCCCTTTAAGAAGGAAAACTGCAGAGGAACTCTCGTTCTATTTGCTGATAAATAATAAGCAAAGGTGCATCACCCCGAGAATGCCTATTGCTGTGACAAATCACAAGAAGGGGAGAAAGACAGTGCCTGCTAAATTTAGCCTGTGCAAGTCCAGTGCATTCCAAATCCATGGAGTGAAATACTGTTTGGAGTGAAATATGACTGAAAYATTTCTGGAAATATAACTCCACTGGCTAGTTCACCACCTGGACTTAGTTTTCATATTGTAGGAGAGTAATTAAATTTTTATTATTTTTAAATTATAGCCCCCCCAGCCCCCCCCAAAATATCAGTTCTCTTGTCTTCCCACTGAAGCAAGCACTGTTAAGCTGCTATAACTTTTAGAGCATGAAAGCAAATGTTGTAAAGAGGTCACTGTAAAGGTCACGCAGCAGGTTTGATGTGTCAGTGGATAAATGATGGGATCACATCTGGAACAGTTTGGTGAATAAATAAAATGTGAAAGCTCATATATCACTGCCCACCTTCCAATCTGTAAGGGAAAGAGAAAATAAATTCTCTAATAACCTTGTAAAGCACATAAAAGATATTGAATAAACTCTTGAAATTTTGTGACTGAAACTGTCTGTATTAAATAATGATTTTAAGAGTGGCAAAAAGCTTGAAATACAGTATGAGTCTTCCTTGTAAAATGTTGTTTTATTTTATGGTTTATTTATTAGACTATACTTGGATAGCTTTGAAAAATATAATTTTGAGTTTAACTATGTGTTATTGAAACACTCTTCCTTTAGATATGTCCCCCAGAGGTATTTTATATTTACACTTAGGGAAAAGAATTTTCAATTTTTATTATGCAGTGCTGCATTATTGCTTATACTGCCACTATATCTGCCTTCTGCAAGTAACATTAATATATGCATATTTTACTGCCATTACCTTCAAAAGGCCTTAGAAAACCCATAGGTCTAAAATGATTTCTCTAAGTCAGTCATTACTGACTACTGAATTAAGATACAACAGGCTGTATATTGTTTTACTGGGCCATTAATAATAAGCCCCTGTGAGCTGTAAGACAGCAAGCTAGAAACTGAGTAATTTCGGGCACCAGAGGAATGTACAGTATTAATAAAAGGCTCATAGAAACCTGCTCTGGGGTGTGAATGGCTTTGGTGTGCGCTGTGGGACCCAGGCAGGGGGTGGGKTTGGATTTCCAGGCTCCTGCTGGCAGCTCCTCGGGGCGAGTGGTGGTGGCTGCGAGGGGAGGAATGGCATTTGTGGGCAGGAACAGCCCGTGGAAAAAGAGAAAGGAATATGAGTGTGACCTGCACTCAGTGCCAGCACAGGGCTCTGCTGCCCACTGTCCCCCTTGCACAGACCGTGGCAGTGCCCTGGGGGTCACAGAGAGCCCCCTGTGCTGAAATCAAAGGGCTCTGGGCACAGCCAGGCACAGGCTGTGCTGGGGCAGAGCACACAGATCACTCATGGCTCTGAAGAAGGAAGGGCTGGAATCACTGCCCAGTGCAGCCATGGACAGGGTCTGATCAGCTTCAGCCACAGTCACCTGCAGCAGCAGGACAGTGCTCGTGGTTGGAGRGAGTGGATGAAGGAGCTGTGGGGTGGATGGAAATCCAGGGCACYGTGTGCAGGCTGTGGGTTCTGYGGTAGTTCRYGGAGAAACCTMAAATGTCACCAACCAACACCAACACCACCTTTCACACGTGCAATTCAAGGCATTTTAACACCTGAGAGGATGGAGCAAGAACTAAACACAGCCATAGGCAAGGTCTGCGCTGGTTATCAACACAAAGAGAGTTTTATTCTGGAAGACCATRTTACCTGTAACCTTTAACCTAAACTTGGAAATCACAGATCACCTTGTAACATTGCTGGACGTCTCTGGAATKCCAGGAAGCAAATCAATGACTTACAAGAACACTTTATTTTCCCAAATATTATCTTGCTGCAGATAAGTTAATCCTGCAATTTTTCCAATTCATTTATTGAGCTCCACCTCATTGTGGGTTTGGTTTCTTGACCCTATCAGACAGCTGTTCTAAATACCTTAYTCCTTTGATGAGCCGAAACCTCTTCAAATGCCCAATTCATACTTTATAGCCAACTTAGCTCCATTACATTTTTGGCAAATGTATGGTCATATGGTCTTTGAAGACAGCCATATTTAATACAAGTCTGTGCAGCTTTTTTTTTTTTTTTCCTCAGAGGAAGGGTAATTTAACTTACAGAAAGGATTTTATACTGTAGCTCCAGTTTCTGACTCCCTAAGCAGACCAGCGAGTGTGTCAGTCTTGCCACGGGAACTTGGAGCTTTGGGCTTTTCTCTTTTCATTTTCCTGTGAAGGATTCCAGTTACTCTAAGGATGAACAGGAGCATGTGAAATACTCTGCAGAGAGTGACAGAGCTGGGGCAGAATGTGACACCTGTTCTAAGGCAACTGAGGTTGTAAAGGGAACAATTTCTTTAGCAGACACATGACGAGGTGCTGTGTTGAGACAGCTTTGGCCAGAAGAAGTGATCCATGGGTTACCCTCCAGAAATAAAACTTACTTCTTGCTCAACTTTATTCAGCTTAAATTTTTCTTTTTGCAAGCTGTCTTGTATTCATTTAGGAATTCATTTGGGAATCTGCACCCATGATGGCCATGGGGGACAGAATACAAGCCCACGAAGTGAGGGACATGACACAGACATTGCCTGTGAGATAACAGAGAAAGCATCTCAGGATCAGTGGCTATCAGAAGCTCAGTAAATCATCAARAGCTGATGATTTTGTTATTATCTGCTTCAGAGGTGCAACCCCTATTTTCAGCAGTGAAAAGCTTTGTGGTTCTGGACCTAATCAGGGTTTCAAGCCTCAGCTGAGAGCCAAGGCTACACATATTGCATCCCAGTCCCCCAGGCAAACCCTTTTAGGCTTTATTCTGCCTCATCTCACAGCTGTGGGGGGAGAGGACCCAGTCTCTAGTCAAGTGGTTCAAAGTTCACAAACCACCCTTTGCAAGCTTGCACTGAGCTGTTTTGCACACAGCCTTGTTGGTAGCAAATGGTGAGGCTGGGGAGAAAAGCCAGGAGCCCTCATTTTGTGGCTGGATTTGTGACTGTCATTCCAGCACAGGACACATTCCATTCCATTCCACAGGACAGTGTCTCAGATTTCAGTGGTGGCTGAGCACAGAAGTATCTCAGCTCATCTGGCCCTAATCCCACWGTTCTTTGCCCCACTGATACCCTCACTGTACTTTTMGARCCAATTATTGGTTTGCTGTGGGATRTCTTCAACTTMCCYGTACTTTTCTGAGAAGTTTTAATCTTGAGGGAATGTCTGGGTTTAGAGACATGCACAGCAGAACAACTGTGCTGCRAAGAATATGGTTTTAATCAGAGTGAAGCAATGTTTCTGCTAATTATGTTGTGTAGTGTGTGATAGAAGAGATCTTTTGCAGTTTCCTCTTTCATACTTTGTGACATTTTGYATTTTCTATTCCTGCCAGAAGCCATCAAACCTTTTTGAAATTCACTTGAACAACTGTCCTTGCAAACAAGAAGAGGTTAACATGATATTGTAGGCTAAGGGGAAATCATGAGATTGAGAAAGAAAATACTAATCTTTCAGAATTATAAACATCATGAAATACTCATGAAATTGGAGTTGGTGCCATGCTTTTAGAAGATCCAATCTTTTTAATTTTGAAAGATTTCAGCACATTTACAAACTGTGGTCAGCTAAACACRCTCCTAAATCAGTACCTGGAACACTTTTTAGCTTTTTCAACTTAGTTCTTCCATCTGGCTTTTCTGGGGGAGGGTACAGGTCTTTGAAAATTTGTTGTAACATAACATATATGAGGTGAGATGTGATGCATGGCTGAGGGGAGGATCGGCCCAATAATCCATGGTAGGGCCACATTATGGTTCTGCAATCCCCCATCCGTCTCTGTCAGGTGAGTGTGCTTTAAATGGGAAGTGGTAGCCATTGGAACATGTAAGATTAATAGGTGATGTGTGTGTTAATTACAGGATCATAGATGTTGGCTTTGGAATGGTCTTTACAGACTGTTGAGTCAAATCCCTGGGATCTCTTGTGGTTTACCCCAGGTATTTTCCCTCGGAGAGCTCTGGCTGGCGTCAGCTGGAATGTGTCTGTTGATAATGCCTGGGCTGCTTCCTCCTTCAGACTGCCACGCTGTTGAATTACTGTWCCCCTTGGAAAGTTTATTCTTGTTATCTAATCTAAACTTGCCCTTCTTTAATTTAAAGCCATTACCTCTTGTAGTACATTGCACTTGGCCAACCTTAAATAAGTCTTTCTTCTCCTTTACATTATTTCCTCTCAAGTATTAATTACCTCCAACACTTCTCTTTATTTCTTTAAGCTATTTAGGTTAACTTCCCTTAACCTTTCTTCGAACCCTCCTCTCAAAGGTTACGTTAGCTGACATATTGTCTTGAAAATGTTAACTGTTGCTAAAAGCACTTCTTATAGAGCACACTCCTACCGAGAGTGCAGCTGGATAAATACGTGGTGACCTTTTTTCTAGGAGCTCTCGTGGTCATAGCATGGTCATGTAGATGATTCTTAACTGCTGATTTCCCAGCAGTGTCCTTGGTGTTCTCTGCTTTTGTTTGTAAATAAATCGGGGTCCACTGAAGAGTGAAGGAGCTGACCTGAGAAGCACCCAACACGATAGCTCAAAACTCAACATCAAACACTGGGAGAGCGTGGATGGACTGGCAGTAAAATCTGAATTGTGACCTTCTAGGGCCATCTGACAGACTGTTCATKAGTGCCTCAAGATTTCTGAGGGTGCATGGAACAGCACAGAGGGTTTAGGGSTGCACACCCTTCTCTTTTAGGGGCTCAGAGAAACTTGCAGCCTTGGCTGGCTCTTGGACCTGAGGCTGGAACCTGTCTGTGGTCAGGGCACTTTAAAGTCAGTTTGGTGGAAAATCAATTGCATAACTGAGGTTTGCAACTGATGTGGACCTCAAGACATAACTGCTTATAGTGAAGCTGTCCAGAAACCCCTTCCCCTCTGTCCTGCCCTTGGCACAGTTATTGCTGTCAAGAAATGTCTACTTCCAGAAATCCACAGAGCAAGGTGTCTGTGCTCTCCTGGGCACATGGGCAATTTTTGCAGCTTCTAAYGCAGGGCACTTACAGAGGAACTGGTTGGAATTTGGTCCTTAATCAAGAATCATTATGTCAGAAGGAAAAAGTTGTGCTCTACTAGTCTGAGCAAGGGACAGGCAGATAAGGAAAATTATATTATTCCTTTAACAATCCAGCCATTAAACTCCTCACGGGAACATCTGTTTCCTTCATTTTCCTCCCATAGAATGGGGGTTTTGCTCTCAAAGACAAGGAGCTTTGCTATCACGTTATATATTTTATTCTATTCCTCTCTTTCACTTTTTCCAGAGTAAATCTGAGGTGTTATTTGATACGTGTCAGAAAAGGGCTCATCTCTTACAGCATCAGCTTCTTGTGTCGCCTCTGAGACCCCTCCAGTGTTGCTTGTTCCATCAGGGAATTAAAACATTCAAATTGATGCAAGCAAGATGAGAACAGGCTGAGATTCTGGCAGCGTGGTTTTTGTTAACAGCTGTTCCTAGGCCAACAAAATTTGAGGACTGCTGTGTTTGGGGGAGAACAGAATTGGTGAGAAGCCACCTCCATCTCACACATGCATCCCGTTTGCTGGCTGACAAAAGCTGCAGATCCAGCGTGCCCAGTTTCTTCTGTGCCTGACAACAAGCTCCTCGGGAYCTTGTTTTAGAAGCATATGAACAGTGGTAAATCTGAGGTTTGCTGAATCGTTGCCCAGAGCTTTTCTGACTCATCATATGGTATATTCACATGTAACTCATTTTTCCAGCAAATCTTTACTCCAGACCTCARAGAGGATACAGGAATGAATGAAGAGTTGCTGTTTCTTTTCTAAAAGTTTATGTGGAAGCAGATTMTTTCCTATTTCTGTGGTCCTGATTGCACTTTCAAGCCTGGTGCTGCTCTTTGTGCTGTTTTAAATCGTACTTGAAAGAGTTCCAGAATAAAGGGAAATCCATGTAGTAGTTGTGCATCTGAAATGATCGGGTGACAGGTAATAATTTGGTGTAAAAAGCAAATGAAGGTGTATTTATGAAAATGCCATTCTCTCAGGCAAGTGAGAAAAGCAGCCCTTCTTTCTTTYTTTTGGTTTTTTTTTTTTTTAATCTTTTGTATGTGCCACATTACAAAAGAACAAAAAAAGGCAAATTCTGATCTCCAGACCACTTTGCATCAAATGTTTTACCCTTGCAAGAGCCACTCACTTTTTCTGATAGAAGCCAACTGGCACAAGSTTCCAGTCAGAGATGAAGCGTGGAGGAGCTCTGTGATGGCCCAGGGCCTGGCTGGCTTAGTGATGCTGYTCTCAGCTCCCAGTTGTGAGCTTTCATCTCCTGTTGCTCCAGTGTTTCCTCCTTCCAAGGTGTGCTATTTTCTGCAGTCATGAATTGSTGAGCCCTGCTGAGGTAGTATAATGTCTGGAAGGAATTCCCTAAAGGGAAAATTCAATACTACTTTTGAATCCTAAAGCTGAAAATATCTTACCTATCAGTGCCACTTGACCACTGAACACTTTGGTTTGCAGAAATAGCATAATGGGGCCAGGACACACTGGGAATATAGTGGTGAGGAATCCTGGAAAAKCCTTTATTTCACAAGCAAAAGGTTGGGGAGTGAATTTTTTGCATCTAATAGGTTAAGGCTGCTCTCCTCCCTGTGTAGGAGATGCCWGATTTTGAGCAGAATTAGCAATCCCAGAATGTATGGAGTGTTTGTGGTGAGTGCACGTAGCTGTGTCTGGGCACTGGAGCCTCCTCAGCGGGTTCAAAGGGAGCAGTTGTGGAGTAGAGCTCAATCTCCTGCTCCTGGATTGCTCTGTGAAGGGGGAACAGTGCAAATGTGCAGCAGTAGCACTGTTTGGTAAAGGAACCTCCTTTTGAAACATTCCCAGCACTCCTGATTTTGCAAACCCCCTGATGTCTGCCAACACACATGCACTTCTAGTCCCACAGAAGCCAGAAATCACTGAATTGTGCAGAGACATCTCCAGAGGATCATCTTTGGCATACAAATGTTCATACAGAATGTGAGAATGGGAAAAACAAATGTGGCACCCACTTGAACGGGCTGATTTATGATAGCAGAGGAGTTGGGAAGTACAAAGCTGCCTTCCGGGACCAGCTAATTTCATGTTTTAGTTGCTTGTAAATAAGYGAGTTTCAGATAAATGCACCCATCTAGCTGACTGCACGTTTCATTACTGGGAGGATTAAGCCAGTTTTAAAGATTTAGGAGATTACTGCGCCAAGTTCATGTTTTTTAAGAGTGAGGACTGCCAAGCCCAGTGGGTGTAAGAGCTACTTTGGAAGCACTTTTATGAACTATTCCTGATGCATATCTTCAAAATATTTAAAGCAGCACCTGTCATAGGCCTTTCTCTCCTTATCCTCTCTTCATGCCAAGTAATGGTACCACGTTTTTTCTACAACTAAAATAACTCTTGGAATACAGCATCCTACAGCTCAGAGTGCAGTATATGTTGGCAGGACTTCTCTTTTTCCTTTTTTTCCCCTTCAGGATTTCTACATATTGGGTCTGAGTGCTAATAAAATGCTTGGGAGCCACTATTATTGTGTTAATCTGGATTTGGCATTGTAAGGATATTAAAACTATTCCATTATCAGCCTTGTGAATGTAGAATGCCATGGACTTTTAAATATTTACATTATTGTGAGGTTCAGGCCCAAAGGTATGAGGGGGCTGTATTCAGGCCTYCCACCATAGATTCTTGGGCGTAAAGAGGGATTTAGCCTCCTGAATATGCAGGATTATCACATCCTGTCTCCCTGTGTAATAAATGGAGAATAAGTGATTTTGTTGGTGAAGTTATGTGTTTATAGCAAATGATAATTTTTTCCCCACTGGTTTTAGAGCAAAGTGGTGTCCAACAACAGGTTAAGCCCTTCTCATTATTCTCAGTGCAGCCACCTGAAACCCTTCTCACTGGGCATCTCCGAGTTCAGGTATGTACCAAGGTCAGGCTGAGCAGAGCTTCAGTTTGGGGTCCCCTGAGCCCAAACTTCAGGCAGCTTTACCTGTTTTTCACAAAGAGCACTTAAAGAGAGGACAGCTTTTCCRGTACATTTGTCCATACCAACACCATCATGCTCTTTTAGGGCATGCCTAGGATTTTTATGCAAGAATTATTTTTGCAGCTCTCTGTGCCTGGTGGTGCAGGCTGGGAGTTGCTGCCACAGCACGATGTCACTTCCCTGAGCTGTGCAGAACCTCAGAACACACTGCAGGCCATGTGAGCGGTGATATGTAAATCATCATTAGCAGATGTTTATTGTTTCTTTTCAGAAAATCAGATTTGACTAATCAGCCTAAGTGAAACATATGCTGAAATTAATTAAAGTTTGTTTTAAAATAATTTGCATGCTTATTGCTTTTAACTGATTGTAATTGGGGCTTTTGAATACTTTTTAACAGACAGAGTCACCTAGAGCTTTTCAAAGCACCGACTGGCAGGTCGCCATACATCTTCCCCTGCTGGCTAAATGATCTGTGTTGCACTGAGCTCCCAATCCCACTGAATCAGAGCGAAAAAGGAGGAGCATGCCATTGTTTCCCATTTTGCTGTGGTGGTTTGGTAATGAGCACAATTGCTGAGATATGTGTGCCATGATGAAAGATGTGATGATTRCAGAGTAACTGAAGACAGCAGAGCTTTTACCAATGACACACAAGAGCTGACAGCACTGCTTGAGCATGCTGTGTGGTGGAAGGTCTCATTGTTTTGGTGAGATTGTTCACCTACAGACAGAATTCCAGCCACCTCTAGCATCCTCCCTGGCCAGCAGTGGGCATGTCCATACTGTCAGAGATGCCCCTGCTGTGGGGTGGCCCTACAGGTATGTGCCTTTGCCAGCCAGCCTGTCCAGGAGCTGTTTGCCACTCTGAGCCTGAGGGAGCCAGCTAACTCTGCAGGCAGGGACATTTAGGGTGGGCAGGGACTGGCATCCTCTCCAGTTCTGCCCCAACACACAGCACAGCTCGACTGGCTCAGCCCCTTTGTGGGAACCCACAGCAGAGCCAAAGGCAGCAGCAGCCCTGCCAGAGCACCCTGGTGCTTCAGTGGCAGCCCCAGCCAACACTCCTGGGATCTCTCTCTGGGGCTGCTGCTGACTTACTGCTGAGCACTGGGAAAGTCACCTCTGGTTTGCTCTCCACGCTTTTTTAGCTGAAGGAAATAATCTGGGCCTGAGAACTGTCTCTTTGATAACAGTAGGTTATACAACGGGGCTCTGAACAGGACACACTTTGAACTCAGGGCTTCTCACTGGGAGCCAATGAATCACGAGCTGCAGGTTTTACATGGGCTCCCTAATGGTCTCCAGGTGGAGATGAAGGTGTGGGTTATGACCTATAACTTCCTAAATAGCCTGGGGCTGGCCGAGCCGTGGGACTGCCTCTCTCTGCMTTGTGCCCTGCCATGGCCAGCAGGAATGTGCTCCTTCATGGAAATAGCAAGGTGACCAGCAGTCTGCAGCCAGGCTTCAGCAAGGGGTCCCTCTTCCCCCACCTCCACTTCCTTGGTTTGATTATCAAGAAAGAAATTGTCAAAAGTGGCCCTGGGAAAAAAAATGTATTTGAGTGAATCTGGAGTGCTGAGGGGCAAAAGGCTGCCCAGGCAACCAGGTGAGCTCAGTGAAAGGCCTTGCAGCGAGGTGAARGTTAAATTTAATTGCAGTTAAGTTTAATTGTATTTAGTGTCACACATCCAACAGCCCTCATCTGGAGAATCTAAGGACTCAGCTCCTTTATGCAAAGTGGGCCCATGGGTGGAGCCATGAATCAGCATCCTGCCACAGATAAACACCGTTCATCCCAGAAGAGGATTTGTCTCACTAGTGCTGCTTGCCCTGCAGCAGAGCTTGCAGGATTAGTGCAGGACGTGGTTTGTTCTTTTCATTCATTAGCTTGCTTAGATCTTCCTCAGACCACACTGAAGACAAGAGGCACTTATTAAGAGCAGCAGTTTGTTTCAAGTGCTTTCTCATAAGTTTTCAAATCTTCCTGCTATAATGTCACAGCATCACTGGCTCCTGTGATGGAGAATAACAGTGGTTCATTAAGCTCATAAATCCAAAAGGAARAAAGACTCTCCTGGAGACATGAGTAGCTTTATAACAAACAGAGCAGCGGGAGAGCCTGCAAATTATCAGCCCAATGCTTTATAAGCATTTTATCATCAGTTGGGGGAAATTACAATAAAGAGCAATGAGTAAGTGAAACATAAACTATGGCATAAACACGGTCCGTGTTCCCTTATGTTCACGTTTCATGTGAAAGATTATTTGAAGTCATGGCACCAGGGTGAGRGTCCAGGGCACTTTCAGAAGCTCTTTCTCATCCAGAGATTTGCCCAGGCCGGAAATTACACAGGGTTATATGTTATGTGTGCAAATTCTGCCACAAGAGTGAAAATATATACAACATTTAACAATATTCCCCCCATTATTCCAATGCAAGTGCTGCATGACAATGAGCTTGATGATGTTTACACCCCATCCAACAGTTTTGCCACTACCACATTTTTAAGTGTGCAGCTTTGATTTATGAGCAGTGATACTAAGATCCCAGCCTGTAAATTTTTACAGCAAGCAGACTTGAATTATGTGTTGAGTCTGCTGCACTGGATCAAAAATGTTCAAAATCCTCTCTGGGAAGATTTAAATGTATACAGTCTCTAAGCCATGAAAATATTGCTCTAATGTGCCTATGTGATTTTTAACAGATTGTGAGTTCAAATCCATTTATCAGCTGATGTCTAATGAGTTTGGCAGGCCCCTACTACATTAAGTATAAGAAAAACTATGAGCATAATGATGTAGACTGAGGAGAATTTAATGAACAAATAAGTGACCTTCATGTTTATGTGAGATAAAGATTTCATGCCAAATTTTGCATAATATACACTGGAGATAATGGAGTATTTATTAGATTTCTTTTCTCCTTTATCCTCTTCTTGACACATTTTTTTTTGTGCAGCAGACCTGTGTCAACCATGGTATGTGACTGGGAAGAGTGCAGCTGGTCTGTAGAGACTAAACCTGTTAATTCTATTTCTTGTGGGAATCTGACTGGACAGAATAAAGGAATAAGTCATCCAAGGCCTGGTTCAGGATGGCAGCTCATGGTTGGGGGTGAGCACATGGTTGCCACATGTCCTGGGGTTCCCCTTGGTGCTTCTGCTGACATCACTTCTTCTCACTTCTGCATAATCATGTCATGGATTTTGATGCTTGAATATGTATTTAGGAACCTAACTACAGGCGTTTTATTCTGCAAAATGTATCCCAGCATTCTGGCCTGAATCCCAGGGTGTTTCCTGACCAGTGACCATTAGTGACTGGCTCTGGGGTCTTTGGAGAAAGGACTGTCCTTTGGATGAGGAAATCTTGAGCTCAAGGATGTGCTTAAAGCTGGCTGATCTGGGCTTTGTTTTAGGGCTGCTTTGAATGATGAGGCTTGGAAGAGCTGGGTAAGGCTCCAAAGGTCTCCCCTCCTCCTGCCCTGCCATCTCTAGTTAGGCTCAACTGCTAACTGGTATTTAAAGTCCCTTTCTCTCTTTAAATGTCATGCCCTGCATGGTAAGCTCCTGGATGCTGTCTGGCCCCAGGGCAGGGCTCTCCCTGCCTGCACAGCAGTGGACAGCAGTGAAGGTGGCAGTGCTGCATGTCTGGGGGTGCTCTGCAGTCCCTGTGCCCCCACACCCACCCATGGCAGCACTCTGTGCCTCCGTTCACACTGCAGTCCCTGTTTGCCTGTTTGCCTGCTCTAGGGTGGTGAAACGCTGTTAGATCAGCAGGGGCAGCCTCCCCAGCCCATCCCACATGCCATGGGGCAGCTGGGGCTGTCCCAGTGCACTGACTGGAGTCCAGCCAGCACCAAGGACATCCTGCATTCTTCCTCACCCCAGCTTCCACCTTTCCACAGAGGTGCCTGCTGGCTGCTGCCTGCCCATGGAAAGCCTGACAAAGAGACCACCTGCATCAGTCCTGCTTGCAACAGCGAGCTGGACTGGCAGAAAAAAACTAATTTACTGTTTCTTGAGTCTGTGACACTGTATTTTCATTTAAAAATAACCAGTTCTGAGCATATTTCCACTAGAAGCAATGGGAGATTTTGCTGAAGCAGTCCAACTTGGTGGGAAGGAGAGAATCATAACCTGGTAATTAAAAAGGGAGCAGGGCAGAGGGGCAGTGTTCTGAAACAGAGCCAAGTGTTAGGAAAAACAGTATCGTATTTACCTTTTCCCCCCATCCTTGTTTTTGTTTATGCAGGAGCAGCAAAACCTGACTTCATTTTTCTAGGTGAAGTGATCCGTGGCTTTGCTGTGTGTCCTGTAACTCGGCAGGTATTACAAACTGTATTCCTAACTAATGAACTGAGTGAATAATTTATTTAATGTGTCAGACATGGCAGAAGGTGCTGCAGCCAGTCACCGCTCAAGAAGCTAATTGCTGCACTAAGAAAACAAATCTGTGCAAGTCCTCATTTCAGARTTATTTCCAAACATTAACTCAAAAGTTATTTCAATAACGAGGCCTCTTAAAAGAAGCATCACTTTTCACAGCACATGGCACAGCTCTGTTGACCCTCGAGCACTGCTCAGCTGGGAGAAGCACAGTTCAAACAAAACTTCAACCATAAAACTTGGGCAAAAGGGAGSCTGTGTAAAATCTGTGATTAATTAGCAGTTAGCAATATTGAAATGCAGTGAGAAGGGAAAGAATTGGTTCTGTGCAGARATTCTGGAACCCCTGTTTGTGGTCTGGATGACAAGATATATCACAGGCAGAATTCYCCCCTCCTCTGTCTGATTTCCTTGGGATCTCACACAGATCTCTATCTACTTAAAGTCCCTCTTGGTTTATCCTGGAGAGGTTTTAGGGGTATTTCTCAAATAATTCCTTAACCTCCTAACTTGTTGAAAAAAAATGCATGTGAAGGAGAAATCCTGGGTAAATTCAGCTTTCCAGAAAACACCTGGGCAGCAGATAGCAGGTAACTGGGAAATGCTGAGCTGGTGGCCTGCTCCTGCTCACCATAGCTGCTCTGGATGCACCACAGAGAGATGAGGGTTGCTCCTCTTTGTTCTGTGGCCAAGGGATATGTCAGCCTTGGTGTGAGGGAATGCAACTCCATTARTTTCCATTTGCGTTTGATTACACCRAGACTGAAGCTGGTCCACAGTGTTTTATTGTATTCCTTTATTTGATTTTGTTTTATTCATTCTTCCTATACCATAGAGCTGACCAGTTGAACCATACAGCATGTAGCAATTTACAGTAAACTGTCCTCATTCTGCTCTGTAATGGATGGAAACAATTCCAAAGTTAATGGTATTAGTGAGGAAATACAGTCATTCTTAACCAATCTTGTAATGCCCTTTTGGAAAAATGATACTTAAGACTWCTTTTATAATTCGATTTACAAGTCACAGATTTGTGCAAGAAACTTGACTTTAAGTCAGTCACACACCTTGTAAACTGTGCAGAGCCAGTTCACAAATGGTTTTACAGCTCCATACACTCCCTGGAGGAGCCATCTCCTTCCTGCTGGCCAGACACATTGCCTTGAAAYGGCTGCCAACTTTTTAAGAGTTCCTCTTTGGCTATATTCTTCTTTTCATAGCAGCATTCATGGCCCCAGCCCAGGTTCATAAGGAACAAAGTGTAAAATTAATCAATGGATTGATGCACTGTTTAGAATAAAAACAGCCTGGTTTTGGCTACATTTTCTGCCCYTCCAGCCAAAAGAGTGCATGTGTGTACATGAAATGTAATTTAGTTTTTCCTTTGCTGCCTGTTGATTTTCCCCTAATTCATTTTCCTTTTGCCTCTTATTGAGTCTCCTCTTGTCTGAGTAGGATTAACCCTGTAGTGCCTGGTGTGTGGAGCACAGAACTTTCCAAGGGACCCTGTAGGTGGGCTCTGGGATGGTTAAAGGCTTCATTAGCCCCTGGAAGGGGACAGTGATCCACAGGAAAAGGACCACGGGAACTCAGCAAGCTGCAAATCAAGCCTTTGGTAGGCAAAATCTACCTGGAGTTTTAATGACTTGTAAAGCCCTGAGAAAACCTCTCACTTGATATTTATTGCCTTGAATGTCTTCCAACTGAACTTTATCTCAAACGTAGCTCAGCCCTTTTGGAAGCCTGCGTGGTTTGGTGGGAGCTGTTAACACTCAAAGCAGCTGTGCCCCTGCTCGGACACAAACCACAGCTCGGTCACAACGGGGCGCAACCCGACACTCGGTGTTGCAGGGCTTTGCTGCACAAACACGCACATTCACACTTTGAAATAACACTAGCAGAGATTAATCAAGCATCTCGAAGCAGGAGGCAAGGCCGTGTAGTGTCTGGAGCAGGAGGAGGGTTTGGGTGGGCTGGTGGATAATTGCATACATCAAACAGACTCCAATGAGCCCTTTGCAGCCAGGGGAAAGTTGACAGCAGCTGTGTTGGTAACCTTAATTTCAGAAGTAGCTGGTCTRGGAAAAAGTTAATCATATTTTAGGCACTGCCTACCACCACTCAATCTCATTTCTATCACTCTCAAAGTCATGTATTTTTAAAAATACCAAAAGCAATTTAAAAATACATCTAACAGTAATCACTTCATTGGAAACAACACAGTGCAATAACATAAAACAGCAGCTACTTTCCTGTGAAGATTTATGAGACAGACTAGTTTTCTCACGACTTATGTTATTCCTGCCTTATTGTTTTGTCAGCATTGGATATGGAAAGTGGATGATATGTGAACACTCTCCAGCACTAGAAAGCTTCGGAGTTTTGATTAGGTAACAAAATTGAAAAAGTGAGTTTGCTTTCCCTGTTCAATCTCTGTGATTTAAATTTCAGTATAACAAAGAAGCTTAAGCAGTGAGCTGCCCTCTCCCCAACCCACACTGGCTGTCGCAGTTCCTCTCCAGAGCCTGATTCTGAATTTCCCCTGCTGGGTCTGGAAATCCAAAGGGATTTTAAATGTCAGTCAGACACTGACTTTGCAGTGGTAAAGAGGTAAAATGACAATGGTGAACAAATGGAGACATGAAGATATTTCAGGGCATGTAAAACCACACTGAGACAGACCTTGTGATCACATCAGTGTGTTTGGCTCACACCCCSTCCAAGGAAATTCTCTCCCATGTTTGTGGTGACTGCTGCTGTCCCCTAGAAATCGACAGTGAGAGGTGACAATGATGGGCCAGAAATGAGGAGCCTGCATGGAGAAAACTCAGTAGTTAATGGGGGAATTTACACCCTGTGAAAGCCTAGAGAATTCAGTCCATCACTTTGGAGATGGAAGGCTGCTCAGTGGGACACAGGCTGCCAGCTTTCAAAGTGACACCAAAAAGCTTTGGGTTCACTCCCCCACCTGTTCTGATGAACCAGAATGTCTGCCCTGCATGCAGATCCAGCCTCTGTGAGACTCAGCACTCCCTTTCACAGACAGGCCCCTCATAACTTGTACCTTCTTACACCAAATGCCTGCTATATGTGCAGCAGGAATGCAAAGAAACAGTTCTCTGTGGCTTTTAAATCTAGAACAGTCATAAAGTGAAATTTTATTCATATATATATTATRTACATATATRTGTATTTATATCTAGTTACAGAGACAAAATGTATAAATAATAAAATGGGGTTTTCCATATGCAGCTTGCCATCCCAGGACATATGACAAAGCACTTTTATTATAATCAAACAGGAGCCAATA
The DNA here is from genome assembly GCF_030028575.1 of Malurus melanocephalus. Classification (NCBI taxonomy): domain Eukaryota; kingdom Metazoa; phylum Chordata; class Aves; order Passeriformes; family Maluridae; genus Malurus; species Malurus melanocephalus. Next base: position 204,702 of record NW_026623400.1, read on the forward strand.
ACATAGAAAAGCACTAATCTGCCATTATTGACCTTGGTTTCTCMCACCTTTTAGTCTATTTCCCCAATGGCACTCCCAATGGCATCTTGTCTGTTGTGTTTGTAAATTAATTGTGAGATTCTGAAACAAAAAATTATTCTGGAAATGTCATAATTCAGTGTATTCTCTACTGGCATGCTGCATGTCCCAAGTTCCTTGGGTGGATCTGCTGACTGCACAGCTGGCTGACATCTACCAGGCACACTTACTGATGGGAGACTGTTTTGGAGGCCCAGGCCATATATTCGTTATAATTTGTAGCAATTCAATAAAAATAAGTTGTCTGTATTCCTAACAGAACAGCAATTAATGTATATTGAAATAGCAATTGCTTTGCTGTAGTTCATTAGGAAGTCAAATTTTAATTCCTATTTAATTACAATTCAGTTACGACCATTTATTACCAATAATTCTAAGGTAAAGTAAGAGGTGTATTGAGGACTAATGAAAATGTTACGAAGGTTCATTTGGAATCCATGCAAAAATTCCTATTTAATTACAATGGAATTACTTCTGTTTCATTCAGGAGGGGGATGTGGTGTGGTTCTTGCTGGAGGATCAGCCTCTGCCAGTCATGGGTGTTTGTTCATGATCCTCCAGGCTTTGGCAGAGCCTTGCCTGCTGCATGTCAGCGTGCCAGGGTGCAGCAGGGCTGGAGGGAGGGCACACAGAACCTGCTGCTGCTGCACTTTGGGGATGTGCAGGGCTGCAGAGCCCCTGTCCCCTCACAGAGCTGTCCCCCAAGGCCACCAGCTTTTAGACACAGGCTGGGATCAGACTGGAGGAGCTGCAGAGTCAGGAAAGGTGCAGGGGAAGGTGTGCTGGTCACTTCCTTGGGTCTCCTGTGGGGAGATGGAGGTCAGGAGATGAAATGCAGAGCACCCTCCTGACCATCTGTGAGGGGAGGATTTGAGTCACAATGGGATGTGAGGAGCTCTGTGTCAYGGAGGAGAGACTGAGATGTGTGTGAGAGGGCACAGTGAATTCAACAAGGATGTCAAGCTGGACAAAAAGGTGGAAAAGTGCTGTGTTTGATTTTGACCTGAGCCTGGCAAGAATTCCACATGGTCCTGGGGCTGGTAATAAGGCTTTTCTGTGGTAAGAGCTCTGCTGTGCTCTGCCTTTGGAAGCACCAGGGCTGCAGACCATGAGATGTTGAAGTGAATTTCAGWGTTTTCAGAGAAGACTGGGATGTAGTCTAAAAACAAGTCTCACAAGGAAGGGTACCAAGCCCCAGGCTGACTCTGAAAGTCTTTGTGCTCTTTCAGGAATGGGAATGCAATTCCTTAAGTAAAACCAAGTCTGTGTATGGACTTTGTTCCCACCTCCAGGGAAGGTAGGAGCTTCTAGGCTAAATACGGATTCACCTTTTGAAAGAAAATTATGGGGTCATTTCTCATTTTGAATAGCAAGACCACCTGATAAAGGGGAAATTGAGGACTGTAATTTTTGAGTTATGGAGAAGGGTTTGTGGGAAGTTACCATGTGTTTCCCTTGCTTGCTTAAGGTTTGATATTTAAAATTCCCCTTAAAAGCAATAAACTAAGTCTGTCCCTATTGACAGACACTCCACCAGGGACTGATTTGGTCAGATGWGCCTGATGCCAGTGTCCTAACTCAGCAAAGAATTCCTGATCTGTATTCAGCCTGAGGCACAGGATATTTATAACACCCACTTACTTAGGCCTTCATATTTTCCCTCATTCTAATTTCCCCCTTCTCTTTATTTCCCTGTGTGTCTATCACCTTTTTTCATGTCTCTCCAGATGCATTTCCCAGCATAAGATAATTGAAAGTCAGTGAACTGAGTTCCAGGTTATTTTGCTAAAAGATGCCTATTATTTTGATGAAGCAGGTGCACAGAATTAAAAAAACCCTCCATAATTGCTACTTTACTATCAGGCTTCTGCTGCCTAATCTTCTTTGATGTTGGTAGAACAAGCTTTCCATCTCCTCTAGGATGATTACAGGGAACATTGCTCTGTTCCTCCTACAGAATCCAATCCTGATGGATATTAAACCTGGGTTATCAATTAAAGTTTCTTTATGTGCCGAGTGATTAGAGTCAGGATTGTGTGTGATTTCTAGCATAAAGCAAGTTTGAAGTGATTTCTGCCATTAATATTAATTAATCACTGATATGCCCAGTRTTCACAAATGAATGCATGAGGTGAGCCTGTACAATTCAGCACAATAACCTGGGACTGAAATAACAACATATAACAACTGCTTTAAGTTTAAACATTTGGCAGCAGTTTTTATAAAGTCTTCTTGGTATAATTAACTAAAAATAAAATATAAAGGAGAAGCCAAATTAATAACTTGGGTGTTAAAAGTGTGGCTGTAGTACTGACTCTTACCAAAATGGCTGGCTCTTTGCCTTCTTATGCTCTGTTCTCACTTATGGCTCTGGCAAGATTCAAATCATTAGTAAWATTTGGTAAAAATTTAATTTAAAAATTAGCTAATTTTTTGATGCTGATTGCTACCTTTTCTGGGTGCAAACAAAACCCAAATATGTGCGGGCTGAAAATCTTAAAATGCATGTTGTGATCAAGAGAGAAAGTGCATGAGAGAGGGTGCTTGAGGCAGTATGTGTATTTGTACAGGCTCAAATTTTGGCAGATCCAAAACGCAAAAAGCRTCTGACCTCACATCACTGTCATCTCAACTTCTCTGTGCACTGGGCGACTCCTGAGCTTGCTGGGGACGTGTAGGTGGGCATGTCAAACACTGGTAGAGGTGAAACAGCCTCAGAAATGGGCATTCACTGGCAATTTCAGGCCTTCCCTGCTTGTGGCTGGATAGTTTGCTTTCAGTGAGAGTGGAGTGAGTCCTTTCCAGGCAGGGTGAGACAGGCGTGCTCACACGTATTGGAGCAGCACTTAATCTCCAGTGTCTGATTGCCTCCTAAAGGGCAATGAAATCGGGCAAGCAATCATTAAAGGTATTTTTCAGCCTAAATGACTCTGTGATTATTTCTGTTTTGGAGATGGAAAAGGYGAGGGCAAAAAAGTTAAGTTACACCAAAAACCAGGAGCAAAGTTGGAATAAAGAATCACCACAGTGTCAGTCTTATGCTTTAGGTGATCCTGAAGTCAAAAGGTCATAGGAGCATATAATTGACAAAATGGCAAACAGGCACAGTGATGACCATTGCAGCCCTGAGAGATGAATAGCTGGCAAATGGGATTTAATTATCCCACAGCACTAATCACACAGTCCATTCCCACTTTTACCCTGGCAGGAGTATCAGCAGTGCTGCCAGGCATTAAGGGCCCTACTTTCTCCTTCCAAGCATGTGATGTTGTTTGTACATACAAACAGGTGCAGGTGGCAAAAGAACATGCTAYTGCTAAATCAGCTGCCCAGCTGTACCCAGGCATCTTCCAGATGATGTCAAGGTCCTCTTCTCAGCTGTGAGCTGTTCACATGGCTGCTCTCTAAGACCCAAATTTACTGCTAGAGCTGATGCAGTGCCTTTGGCCTCCCCAGAGCTGCATGTGTTTACACCAGCAGTGAACACAGCCAAGTGCACGTGGTAACTTGTGGCTTTTGCAAACACTTCCAAATTTCTCCCAAGAAATGCATCTCCTAGTCAGCCACTTCCTCATTTGCATCAGCACATCTTAAATCTGAGTCTTGTTCAGCAAATGCCCAGTTTATTCGTTACTCACATTGTCATAAATCTTACAGAAAAGCAATTATGAGGAAATCATATTTCATACTTTTATGGAATTCCTTAAAGCTGATGAGAGCAGCCAGATGGCYATTTTCATCAATGAACCTTCGATAGAGCATTAGGAAACAGAGATGGTGTCTTTTAATAGACCATTATTACCTGCCTTGGGTGCAAGGAGCTCTCATGCATTCCAAAAGTATATTAATGGCAGAGTAAAACATGACTTAGGAATAATATCTCTAGAAAAGGCCTTATTTTTCCTCTTGAAATGATTTTAAATGGATTTAGCTTTCCCTAACTGCTGCACTCAGGTTCAGCGTGGGAGGCTGGGGCAGTGAGCCTACATTTCCACCCTCTGACACAGAACCATGGGGCTCCTGCCCTGCACATGAGCCCCTGCAGCTTCTCAGTGKAGGTGCCAAGGGCAGCTCAGGGCTGTGAGGACACTCAGAGGACAAAAGGTTAACTGGGAAAATGGACAAGCATTGCTGGTTTCAAACAAAGCTGCTGTCTGTGGGAGATGGTGATTCCAGGGAAGGGCAAGAMAAAAGCTTTGGGGAAACCCAAGACAAGGTTTGGCTGCAGCAAGGAGTAAATAGGAAATTCTGTGCTGCATCCATTGGGTGTTTGAAGGAACGAGGTTGACAGACAAATGGATTTCTGTGTTTTAGGAAAAATAAAGCATAAATGTTTCAAAGTCTAAAGGAGGCAATGATGAGAAATGCTTGCATATGCCATAATTATGGAGCACAGTGTGCACGAGGAGCCACGGTGACTGCAGGACACTTGAAGCAAATTAACAAAATCAACAGCAATAATATTCATTCTSTTCCATCACTATTGATTGAAGGCAGATTAAGTTTTGCTATAAACCAGTCTTGAAGTAGTATTGCCTTTCCACATGTGACTCTTAATTAAAGTTATGAATTTTAGAGGATTGTTTTTTCTTTTGGCTGCATAACATGAATTCTTTTCACTCCTTTCTGCTCAGGTAGCTTTTCCTTTAACAATCTTCATAGACCATCTTGAAGGAAGAGGCGAGCAAGCAATTAATGAAAGTGTTAACAGGTGGTTGCTCTGCTACTAAAAAAGATCAGTAGTGCAATAATTTCCTAATTATTTTTATACCTTTTAAAGGTTTTTAGATACATTATAATATATTTCACCATTGCTTCTTCTGGCACCCCTCTGGCTACTGGCATTATTTCTCATTCAGAATAATAATTAATGAGAACTGAGGTATCTAATATATATTTTATTCCTTCTGTTTCAGTCCCTTAAGTAACCATCTTGTCACATTTGTTATGCAAATTTTCACACATTGCGTGTAATTTCAGCAATATGTGAGAATGCCTCTCAAAAATGCCTTGAGTATTTTATATATTTATAAAAATTATAGGTTTTTTTTTCTTGAAAGCAACATTTTTCCAGAGCCCTTGAGAGAAATGGATGAAGCTTGCATAATTGCTCTAACTTCATTGAAGTAAAGGAAAGCAAAGGAACATTTCTAAGAATAAGGTAGTGTTAGCAATAGCAATAATGACAATAATGATGATGATAATATTTTGTTTTCTTTTTTAAGAGAATGCCCATGTCTTGCTTAAGGACTGCAAAATGTGCAACTGTAAACAAAGCAAGCATGGCCTCCACTTGAACAGGTATGTACTGTGCGTGTGTTTAACTAAAGTTATTTAACACAGATGATGGACCACATCAAAGACAGTGCTCTGTGCACATCCCCTGTGCATTTGTCAGCTTGGTCAATCTGCTTCTAAAAATTATGTTGTCTACAGAAATCATCCACACTGTGGGCTGAGTAAGGGGTATTTAGGCACATGGCATMAGGTAATTTGTCCTGAGCCTGCTTAATTTTAAACATGTGTGGACAGAAAAAATACTTCCCTGGATTAAACTACTGCATTGAGAATTGGTCCTTACTTGGAAAGACTCCGTAAATTCATGTTGAATACCTTAGTGTAGAGTCCAGAAGGGGTGAGGAAGAGAGAGATGTGACCTGAGCAGCCAGTGTGACCCTGTGTGCACAAACATGTGAGGATTCAGACCTTCACTCCTGGAGGGAAGCCTTCCATGTGCTTGCATTGGGCAGATAGATGGCAGATTAATATTGATATTGAGAATCCATCAGTGCTCTACGGCTCAGTGAGCAGAAGTAAAGATTTCACATCTTACCTTCCAAAAGGAGTCAGCAGGCCTGTGGTATCTACTGAATGCTTTCACTGTGGTTTTCACTGGCAGGGATCCTGGGGTCATGCAACTCTCCCACCTGGTTCTCTCTTTTACCTTTAATCATATTTTTACAGTGTTGGATAGTGGCAACCATTTGTCCAGAGTCCCTTCAAGGCCTTGGCAATCTATTTCTGGTGACCTTTTCCACACTTTGTTTGAGATGTGGTCAATGCTAGCCTCAAATTAACCTCTGAAAGGGATGATTAATTAGGCAAATTTGAGGGAAAGTCAGATCTATTTTTAAACTGTTTCACCTTGCTGAACAGTGGAAATTTCTCTGTAGAAAAAGGGTAGTTGCCTTCTATATTGAAATATCCAGGGTGGTTATATGGAATGAAAGCTGTGCAATGTGATATTGTCAGTGCTGTAATGGGGGGATGTGGAGGGCTGAGGTTTGAGTGTGGACTTCTGTACCCTTTCTGCTCAAGTTCAAAACTACAATTTGTTGTGAAATAAGAAATGACTATGTTTTGGACAGCCACAGAAAATGTCTTTTAACATTAACAAGTTGGGTCGTGAGGGAGGTGGGGGGTGGCATGACTGTGTGAATGTGTGCACCACAGCAGCAGTGGGAAGCAGCTCTTTGTCACCCTCCTGCAGCCCCCAAGCCTGGCATCTCTCAGAGGTGCCTCAGCAATCAGGGACTCTTTCAGCACCACTGATAGGTTTTTCTGCTGCACAAAAGAAGGAGAAGTAGCAGGTCCYGAGCATCTGAACACCAGCTTCTGCTGGGAACAATCCCTGCCTCAGAAACAAGCCTGGAGTCTCAGCAGCTGTGCTTGGAGCAGAGCCTCGTGTGGGATGTTCTCGTTTAAACTGGGGGAATCTGGAGGTGGAACTCTAGGACTTCTCAGCCTGGTGCTTCCTGTGCAGGAAAAAAMCCCCAATATAGCAAACCACTAACTCACAAAGATTTGAAAAGCTAATTGGGAGGGAGCTAAAACCAGCCTTGTGTGTAATATAAGGAGTGATAGTTTGCCCTCCCCATCCTAAAAAGCCATGCAATAAAAATGTAAATATCTCCCTGAAAGGCTTTCTTAATAAACCCTGTAATTTCCTTAAAATTCTTGCTATAATATCAAAATCCTAAACCACTTTGAGATGAGCTATTTTAGACTGTAATTGGGCTATTCATTCCCTATGCATACAGCGATCCTAATCTAATATGTAACAAGAACTTAAAAGCTAATCAATAATGGAACACGATTCTCTATCAGTAGAGCTGCCTGTTGACTCCTGTGAGAGGGATCTTCACAAGACAGCTCRGCTCTGATGACAGCCTTATATTTATTTTAAGCATGAAGTTGAARCATCATCTTTCTCTGTATTGTCACTTCCAATTATTTTTGGAACAAAAACACCGGGGGAAATGAGATCCTCATCCTGAGGAGTACATTCATATTTGATAAATAGCCACAGATTCTGGAGGATGTTTACTGAGATGTGAGCTTGGAATGCTTTCACCTGCATTTTACTGGAGCCATCGATTATCTGTTGTAACATGTGTCCAGGTCATTTTACCAAGCTGCCCCTTTCCTAYGCCTCAGAGGTTGAGAAAGAAAAAGGGCTGATTATCCTGGTGTGGGCTTCCATGTTTCCCCTGAATAAAACTAAGGTAAAAAAATAGCATTGAGAGGGAATCAAAGTGAACCATCACTGATTGCTTTTCAGTGGAAGTCAAGGAGCTCCTCATACCCTCACGTACAAAAGACAGATTCYCCCTTTCCATACCCAGGCAGAGGTTTGAGAGGGAGAAGGTGAAGGGAAAGGTTAAGTGAGTACACAGATGTGCCCAAACYGTGTYAGTCWCATGAGAAATGCTGCCCTTTTAACRGGCAGACTRAAGCAACCTGCACAGCTGGATTTYGAATTTYATAATCTCTCTCGATAAAATGCAAGTGGAAGRCATCTTACATCATTCCCACAGCTCTGACCATTGGGACATTGCACTGCTTTCCCTGGAGCCACCCTGGGGAGGGAGGAGCTGCCCCACGGCTGGAGCCACGCACAGCCCCGCTGCTGCTGTCTGGAGACAATTAAATTGTGCTGCAGAAATGCAGGGTATGCTTCTGATGTCACACACACTTCCACAAAGTCAGTGGATTTAATCTGGAATTACTCAGAGTATGAGGGATCAGGAGSCAGCTGGGAAAGCTCCCCTCTGGAGGGTCCTAAATGCCAGCAATTTCACATGATTATTTATTGAGCTTCATAATAGTRCACGTATCCTCATGCACACCCTTTCTCCTACAAATTGCCCTACAACTTTCCAGCCTTCATTACACTGTAGAGGTTAAAGCTTTCCTAAGTAATCAAAACATCCAGGAAGGAAAGCTTGCTAAGTGCTGAGCTAAGCTTAAACACTGACCCTATCTCTTAACTGTATAAAGAACTTTATGTACACCGTAAAAAGTCATAATTGCTGTGGTAACTGCTCGTTCCTATTAACTAAAGGCGTAAATAGAGTTGTGTAACACAGCCAGGGGGCACAAGGGATGGGTCCCCATTGAAAGATTTAATTGATACATGTGTCCTATAGGAAAATTTGCTTTTTTCCCCCATAATAGGTATATTTAACATCTTTGAGGCGGCTGTCTTTCATTCTGCTCCCACTCTTGCCTTGCAAACCCTTTGAGTATAGAAGGCAATTAGACAGTTGCAAGGAGATGACAAATCAAASATGAGCTGTGTTTACCTTTGTTTCACTCCTGGTTTTAACAGTGCAATAAYTCAACCCTGTCCTTTTCTCAGGTGATGCCCCATATTTCTGCTGTGCCACACAGAGGGAGGGAGTTAAAGTGTGTGTTCCTTCTTTTGGTGGTGGATTATTCCCAGGCTTGAACTCTGCTATTATTGCTTCTTTGTCACAYCATTTTGCCAGTATTTTGATCACTTCCATAGCAAAAAATAATTTCATTTTAGATGCTCTGAGAGGCCTGCAGGAAATGGTGCCAATGGAATAACTGGGAATTTTATACAAGCCCATCCTGGCCCTGCAGCCATACTGGGCTGAGACAATGCATTTACCCCACCTACTCAATGAGACTCTGTGGGTCAAATTAATTCCCCATGCAGCTGGTAAAATCACACCCCATGCATCCAGCCCAGGAAGCAGAATGAATGTACTTAGATTGCAGAAGATATCTGCTATCTTTACAAAAACACACTCTCCACAAGCCTTAGTTTAGTATTTTCCCTTTGCCTCACTGAAGCTCAGTCTGCACCTTGAATAATACATGGAAGTTTTTGATTGACATGCAGTTCTAAGCATTTAGCTATCTTGATGTCTTGTCAAGTCATCCTTTGATAAAAGCATTTTAGATGCCACGAAATGTAATCACTTCACTGCAGCATTCTACATTGCAGATTTAAGCTTCTCTGCACATTTTTCAGCTGAAGATCTTGGCGACGTCAATAGATGTGTTCCATGGGCGATTTTGGATGGATCTATTAATATTGCCTCTAAGAGTAATAATTCCGCTTCTTTACAAAGTGAATCATCTGTCTCTCCTGTGGACAAGTAAAATTCTTTCTMATTGGAGTTGTAGTCCACAAGTTGGCAGGGTTTACTGTTTTGCTAATAATCTTCATACAGCAATGAAGTAATTTCAAAAGATGTTCAGCCCAGTTTTGGGGCCAAGTAGCATGTCTTGGCTATTTGTTCTTCTAGACAGGCCATGTCACCATTAGTCATACTTCAGAATGATGGTTTACTTTCATTATTCACTGACTGCACTGCTCCCCATTCAACGCTTTCCAACTCAGCRAGATTTGCCTGTGCTAATTCATCTGGATCATTTCTAGAGGAGTTTATATCAAAGGACATATTCTCAATGTTAATAAAGTGCAGCAGTTTTGAAACAGCTTGTAATTCTGGTTCTTTAAAAATGCGCTTTTTAGAGATGTTTAGGCTATATGTTTGAGCACAGTGTATGCCAGTAGGGTTCTTAACATGATTGATAGTCCTGTCCCTTTTTATTTACATTCTATTTGGGACCTCTAGCACACACTCACTGTGCATCCAGGACTGGACTAACATGGCTACAGACTGAACAGAATCGACTGCATCAAAACCAGCAGTCCCAGCCTGGTTTAGGACATCACTCCCAGAGGTTACCACTCACAAGACTCTAAACCTGGCCACCTGACACCCTTGTCTTACCTGATCACTCCCTTCAAATGAGACTAACTGAGATCTCCTGGAAGGGCTCAATACTGTGGATTTTTGATAGGGCTCAGGTGATTTGTGTGCACTGATGTGAGCCCATCTCCTACACTTTTGTTTATTTGGAACAGTTTCTATGGCACACATTTGGATCTGCATACCTGGAACTCAGGATAGGGGCTTTCTTTTTTTTGAAGCAATTTCATTGCTGGGTAAGTTTTTATTCACTTGAGGGCTTCTTGGTTTGGTTGCAATCTCTGAACTCCCTCCACAAACACAAGTCTTCCTGTACTCTCACATTCATGGGTTGTCAGCCTGCCCAGAGCAGCAGGGAATTGCAAAAGGAAAAAAAAATAGCAGGAGTTAGATAAGCAAAAATGTAACTGCCTAYGTCATCTGGTGTGTCCTACTTCACTGAAGCCATCTCAGAACCTGAGGAAACAGAATAAAGGACATGATGTAACTCAGGCTGAAGTTTTCTGAGTGCTCTGGGGAGAACTTAGAGAAGTTATTGGGGAACTTCTGGGATCAGAGTGAAAAGAAGGAAAATTTTGACAATTGAGTAAAACAAATAGCTTTGGAACTGGAATCAGACTTGCTCAAGCGTTCACAAGAAACAGAAATTCTGTTCTTTCAAAATTTTTCAACTAATGCTGATAACCAAGGGTATGCTCAGCATGTGATTCCATGGTAGGCCCCCAAGACCCTTAGGATTAAAACATTAACTTAGCTCACAGTAAAGCTCACATCCCTTGACTTTCTATAGAGTCAATGAAAAGAAAGAGGATGTTACATCTTGTCAATATTAATTATTTATAGACCCGAGTATAGACTGGTATTCAGATTGCTTTGAGTGGCCTGTTATCTTAAAAAAGAGCCTGACTCAAGGATTAGATTGGTTAGAGTGAACCAGATTCTCTGAAGTTGACAGGTTTCTTCTCAAGGTGATCAGTGGAAGGACCTAGTGYTTCCAGCTGGTAAATGTGGGATGTTTTTTTCTGAATACCTGGACAGGTTTTGTCTCAAATTTGGAGGTGCCTGTTGATTGGAGGTGCCTGGAGGCTYGTGTGTGTTTGCAGGGTGGGAGATGTGCTCAGCTCACAGCCTGATGAGATCCCTGTTTCAAAGAGAGAGAGCGCAGTCCTCAGCTCTCCCCATCACCGCCTAAAGAACTCGGCATTTTCCTTTGGCAACACCTGGAACCATGCCAATTTTCCCTCATCCTTTTTTKGGGTTTTCTGGTTCCCATTTGGCATGGCTGACACCTGAGCCCTGGGATTACTGATTGTGCTTGTTGCTGCTCAGATCCCTTCCTGCTCTCCAAACCAGTACAAAGCTCTGGGCTTTCAGCCAATTTACTCACAGGTTTATCATATGCTGACATTGTTTCTCTATAAATAGGTCTACCTTTACTGASATTATTGATTCAACTGCCTCTCTTCTCACTAATTCTCTTTTTAATGTATCCAACCTGCCTTTGTATTTCACCTAATGAAAGGCTGAAGTCAGAGGGGTAGAGGTCAAAGAGGTTAAACTGTGAGCATAAAGGYCCCGGACTTTAAAGTCAGAGTTTGCTTTGGGRGACCCACAAGCTTGTCAGYGGAGCAAATCTGCAAGTCCAAGCTCTCTTTTCCACCAGAAAATATAAGCCATMCAGTCATTTTCACATTTTATTGCTAATAATTTGAAATCAGCTTATTTTGCAAACTGCTCCATSTGATACATTCATGGGTTAACAATGATAACACAGACCCTAATCTGCCCATCTTTGGTAAGAAGGAGCAAATTATCCCTCAGAGATAGGARCACATCTCACGTGCAGTTTGTCTTGGATTTAATCCAGATGAACAGACCAAAGATGTGGTTGTCTTGCTTGTAAATTAGATTCAGCTTTAATAGATCTTTTGTGCATTTTCTGTATGTAGGGTTGGGTTTTTTGGTGGCTGCTGTGGCAGTTTCAGTGTACAATGCAGCCCTCCAGTGCAGTGCAGTGCAGCAGAAGTGCTCAGCAGTGCATCACCCATCAGGCAGCAGCTCTGTCCTGCATGGTGGAGGGACAGTGCTGCACCCTCACTCCAGCGAGGGCCAATGGTCCACTCGGGCAGCGTGGCAGCCACTGGACCAGGCATTGTGCCCTGCAGCCACCTGCAAGGCTGGAAATTGATTGCACCCTTGCAGTAAACATCTCCCCAAACAGGCAGTGTTTGGACACGGCAGCAGCAGCAGCAGTGAGAGCTGGGGTAGCCCAGGCTGTGGAGCYGTGCTGAGTGCCCAGGGAGGGCTCCTCGGGCCAGAGTCAGGGATGTGCAGGGAAGAGACAGCTGCAGGATGAGGTTGGTGCAGGAGAAGTTCACTGGCACGCAGGACTAAGAGCCATTCAGGATGAGCAAACGTGGCAGCAGCCCTGCCAATGACTCCAGGAAGCTGCAGAGGTGCTGGGGAAGCTGCACTGACCCCCTGCAGCACAGGGCTGGTGGCTGTCCAGGGACAGGGTGACCCTGAGGAGGTGGCTGGGAGTTGGCAGCCCAGCAACCCCACAGCACAGCTGTCTCCTGCCCTCCCTGTGCATCCATGCTAGGCTGGCAGAGCAAAACMCCTCCTTTCCTGGTTTATCTGGTGATGTTTGGGCTGCTGGACTCAGCTCTGGCRTGGCTCAGCCAGGCCATGGTGGCCACTGGCAGCCACCCTTTCCYGTGCCCGGCTGGGAGCCCACAGTGCGGGTGGCACCTCGGAACTGCCTTTGGCCAAATGTCCTCAGCAGGGCAGGATGGGGAATTAAACACTCAGGTCTGGCAACAGGAGCTGTCACAGCTGCCAGAACAACATGTCATTAAATACCACACTGAAACCAAACAGTTTCTCCCTCCCCAAATATATCATAAGAAAGAAGAAAATGTTTCACATTTTTAAAAGTTTAGACTATCTCTGACTTCAGACATGTTGCCATTATCCTGGGATTTAATCAGGGATTTTCATTTGCTCCTTGTTCTGAAGTATAATGAGCCCTTTAACAGTGTAAATAAAAAGATCTAAAGATTCAATAAACTATAATGTCACAAATGGCAATCAGCTACATTGTGAGGCCTCAGTGTTAAAAAGCATCTCACAGCTGGAAACAAATGCTTCTATATAACATTGTAAATAACCTCTAAGCCCACTACTAATTAAACTGAAGCCTCTCTTCTCCTGGGCATTGAATATATGAACCAATTAAGAAAATATAATTTGTTTTCCAAGAGACCTGTGTTGCACCTTTTAAAAAAAAATAGGAGGGGGAAAGATATGGAAAGAGTCAGTGACAGAGAAAGAAAGGGTAAGGAGACAGGGGAAAGAAGAAAAGAGTTTCACAGGAGGGACCACACTGATGTGCTGGGGTTACAATAATGAGACATTTCTGCTTTAAGCAAATTTTGCACCTGTAACCTGCAGAAATATAGCCATAGCACTTGAAAAATTACTTCAATGCTGCACAGTGCCATGAAAATTTATCTTTGAGATGATTTTATTGCATGGTTACCCTAGGCAATTAAATCAATAAATCTTAACTGTCAGAGAGGTTGGCCCACTGCCAGGAATAAATGAAATGCGCGGAATCAGTAAATAAAAGGTTTCTGACAACTCATTCTAGGAATTATTTAGCAGTTGGGCTTTTTGTTGTTGGTGGTGTTGGTGTTCCTTTTGTCTCGAGCGTTTATTGACATTCTCCATGAGAAATGATTATGCTAACATAAACAACGTAACCCAGGATGTAGATGGATGGCAGAGAAGAGTCAGGCTCTTCAGGGTAATAAATTACCCTCCTGGAATCGCACACAAACAGCGACTTTGGGGGGCTGATAGCACTGGCGGAGGCAATTAGAGAGCTGGGGCCTGAGCCATGGGCTGGCAGCACACGGGCAGCCCCGGTGCCAGGCACGGGGAGCTTTGTGTGCTGGCCCACGGTGCCTCATTATTAACATAGATGTGCTTTTTCCATTGATTGATTCAGAGATGATTGAGATTGAAATGCCTCCTTGAGCCACGGAGGTGACGTTTCCGCTGCTCCCGAGTCCAGCGCTCGCCGCAGGAGATGCCAGTTCTGACAGTGAGATCATTGTTCCGCCCGTGTGAGCCCTGAGTGGTCAATGCAGCTGCACCGCTTTTCATGCTCCTGCTAAAAAACTGAAGGCCCAGGTCTGTTTTCACTTACTCTGGGGTCTGATATTTTAAGTTAGTGTGGAATAACCTGTGTTTTAGGCTAAGGCTCTGTGTCACTTGCCGTGGTGAGATCAGATGACCTCTTTAATACACTGATAGATTTTTAGTCGTTGTGGTCACCTGCTTTAATCTGAACACCAACAGGCCACCAAGTTCACCTGGTAAATCCTGGTAAATTCAAGCCTTCCCTTAGTGGCTGAACAAGCCCATTCCTGCAGCAGGGCAGCAGCTGCTGGGATTACAATGGGGACAGCCCTGGCCGTGGGGAATCCATATATTCCCAATGCCACCATGACAAGGACACCAGTGTCACAGCAATCTGCTACMTTGAGCACTAAAGGAGGCCTTTCCTGCCTAGAACAGAATTAATTAGGTGTTTTGCAGGGCCAGTCCCTCACCACCTTCACATTGGGGCAGTGTGGAGGATATGGGTCTGTCCTTGAGCAAACGCCAGCTCTGTGGAGCCAAGAAGGGATTTAACAGAGTAGTGTGGAAAAGAGCCTGCTGTCAAAATGTCTGTATGCAGTCTCTGGAYACCCAAGTGACCCTCAGTCACAGGAGCCCTTAGGGAGAAACTCATCTCTGTGCCTGAAGCTGGCACAGACTCACTGAAGCCCRTTCCAAGCCGGAGACACTGTGTCATCTTGGCTGGGGAATATTTCATTTCAAAGTATTTTTTCAAGGTCCTCTCTGTTTCTCAATGCCAGAGTCAGAGTTTCACACCCATTGCCCCTCTGACCTGTCCTGTCCCAGTCAGGATTCTGCAGCCTTTGTGCTCCCCTGGGGCAAATTTGCTGCCTCCCACTGCGGGTCTGTGGAACCAGGCAGGAGGACACTCAGGAGCAGCAGCTCAGGCTCAGAGCTTTGGCAGCACTGGACAGTGGCTGGGGCACTGGGAATGCYCTGGACACCCATCTGGAGGAGCTTCTCTTGCCTAATGAGCTCCCAGACCACAGATGGCCTTGGAGATTTGAGTTCTGGGCTTCACTGAATGAGTCGCATCCACTTCCAGGAAGATAAAGGCGGTGGAGTTCCACAGGGCTGATTGGCAAGCAGCTTCTCATTGCAGATAATTCCATGCCAGCATATCCCAAACACATGGGTGATTGCCCTTAAACTGATGGCTTGAAGTTTTTTATTTAGCTCCTTCCTGCTTGATAGGCAGCGAATGTAGAGTTGCAAGGAAAAAAAACCCCAGACCACACACACACAACCCCCCCCAAAACCCCAAACAAATCCTAGAAAGAAAATGTGCTGCAGAATTTGCTATCTGTTACACCTCTCTGAGGATGAAATTACTTGGAATGGAGAATAAAACAGAATCCTGATGCTCCTCAAATCCCAGGATCAGCACTGAGGGGTACTCAGGGGGTGCTGAGTTTTCCAGCAGCCCCTGCCACAGCTGGGAGTTGCCCTTCAAATGCAGCAGTCATTKGGGGCTTTACTCTCCCAGCAGATGAGAGCTGGTGTGCTGGACCTGAGAGAGAAGCTGGCACCCTGGTACTCTGGCAGCATGACTCAGCTCCCTTAGCAGAAAATGGAGAATTTTCCATGTGGCTTCATCACTTCCAGCCACACACATTTCTCACAGAACTCCCCAGCCAAGAGGGTGAACCCTGTTTGCTTCGAGCWGGCTGAGAAATGGGGAGCAAATGGTGGTGGTGGTAGTGGTGGCTGTTCAGTTTTTTGTTTTAATTTTTCACCCAAATTTTCCTTTAAAAATGTAAATTCTTGAGCAAATAATCCTACAGATAGGTCTAGYTGGACTCTGATGATGCTGATGGGTCCTTTCTAACTCAGCCTATTCTGTGATTCTCKGATAGYATCTTTTCTTCTGCAGTCCAGCTCCTGAGGTCTGACYTACCAACCAATGCCTTGTGTTTAGCTGTTCTCATGTGCTCCCAGGTGTACAGGTCCCTAAAAGAGAGAAGAACACGTCTCTTACACAAGGCCAGTGTACACATGTGCCTAAAAAAACATCAGCAGAGGTTCTTCTGTAGCTCAGATGAGCAGGAACTTTTGCTTAACATTAACTTGATGTGTGGTTTGTTTGCTGAACATGTTTACATTAGCTGTAATAAAGTCCTTCCAAATGTGTGGACACAGGATGGAGGGAAAAAAATCCTATGCACGTGTGCTTTGTTTTCAATAAAAAGATATCTAAACCCACTTTGAAATGCAGCTGGTAAGTGAAATCCCTGCCTATTATGTAGAGCTGATGCTGCACTACTTTCCTTCTGAACCATGTGTGTAGGAGGGGCTGAGGAGTCTCAGCCTTTTAGTGACAGTGTTTGGGCTGTGCTTTCTACTCCTGAGCTCTACAGACCACGGGAAGCTCCAGCCAGACTTTTCAGATATAAATAAGGCTTCACAAGCTCTTCATCTTTGTGCTGGCARTGAAACATCCTGTGGTCTAGAGCAGCTTGTCGTGGGCCAAACTCTTTCCTGAGGGAGTCGTGCAGTTAAATCATCTCAACTGGCTGCCAAACTATAGCGCTTCTTGTCTCACTCGAGCCTTCGTAGCTTTTATGAATATCCTACTCCATTGCCTCAGCCCTGGCCAGGGAGGGAGGGGAGATGTCTCCTTGGCTGCGGAACAGGGCACACGATACCTTGCCTGAGGTTGTTGTGAAATTGTCTATGAAAATGAGCACCCAAATACCCATCTTCCATTWTCCCTGTCACTGCCATACTTGCAGGAGACACTTCTGCCTCTACTCAGCAGGATGGCATCTTTTGCTACTGTGGGAATCCCATGTGCTGGCTGTATGAAAAATTACCCCCCTTTTTCTTTTTCCAGAGGTTTYGGGTTTTTTTTCTGAGTCGAGCAGTCACACTAACAGTGCTGTACAGCACAGGTTTATGTGGAGCCATTCATCATTCATAGCTGGGATCACAGAACACTTCACAGCCGATTACAAGGTTACACATGCAGGGAATGACATGAGCTGCCAGTCTGAAGTCAGGCTKCAAGCTGGTTTCTGGGTACACCCAGAGGATGAAAAGAGCTCTGGGAGTGAACGGCACACAAAGCATCAGACTGCCCTCCCTCCTGGTGACCCAAAAGATCTGTCTGAGATATGCAGAGAGGATGTTTTCATCTCCTTGGATATCAAATGGGCACCTGTGACACAGTGAGATCCAAACACCCCATTCCAGATTTCCTTCTGAAGTGACACATGCCTAAGAAGGACTGGGGCTCCAGCACCCATTTTACAGGTAATCGATTACACATGTGGGATGATGAACACTGGAAAAGCCCCAGCCTAGTCAGACCAGACAGCTTTAAGCTGCTTCCTGTGGTCAGAGTGGTGCTGAGAGGCTGGAAGCTATCAGCCACTGGCCCTTCGTTATAAGGGGGACATCACAACACACACTCAGCCTCAAATCCAGACTAACACCTACTGGTGTTGCTCTCCAGGCACCATTCTGTGACACCATCTGCACCCCGGGCTCACCACCTTCCTGATGGTGTGGGATGAGATGTCCCTGATGGCCTGGGATGAGATGTCCCCGATAGCCTGGCATGAGATGTCCCCAATAGCCTGGCATGAGATGTCCCTGATGGCCTGGCATGAGATGTCCCCGATAGCCTGGCATGAGATGTGCCCGCCAGCCACCTCCGGCCACACCTTCCTGAGCCATCTCCAGTGCACGCAATTCTCCAGAGCGAGATGAAAATGTTTTCAGCAGGACTGCAAGGGTGAGAGTACACAGAGCGATGCTCCTTTAGCTCGGGGACAGCGGCCTGAGATGGACTCAGTGCCGGCAGCGCTGCGCTGGGCCGCTCCATGGGCCCCTCGGCCTCACCTGAGCGCTCGGCCTGGAGCGGGCACGGGGGTGAGCTCCGGCACACGGGGAGCTCTGCAGCTCCGGGGGGATCCCCACAACCCACAACCCATTCCTGGAGAGGGCAGCACCATTGGGGAGCTCCCCACATCCCATTCCTGCCATGGGCAGTTCCATTGGGGAGCTCCCCACATCCCATTCCTGGTGTGGGCAGTTCCATTGGGGAGCTCCCCACATCCCATTCCTGCCATGGGCAGCCCCACTGAGGATCTCCCCACATCCCATTCCTGCCGTGGGCCACCCCATCACACGTGGCTGCTCCATGTCTCCGGGGATGTCTCCTCTCTCCTGAGCTGGCATTCATTCCTGGTGCTCTCAGAGCTGTTTTTGCAGGGACGGACGATCAGACCCGGGGTTCTCAGCTCTCCTGGTACCGGGGCACTCTGAGTGGCTCAACTTGAGCCCCGCGCTGCTCGTCCCAAAAACCCTCCTTGGAATCCTGGCCCCTCTAGGCTGGGCTTGGGACAGACAGGTTTTAGGCTGAGGCCCCTCYGGGACGGGAGAGCACATTATTGATCCTGTTACCTCACAGCTGGTAGCAGCACTACATTATTTTCCAACAGCAAGTCATTTTAAGTCGCCGCAATGACACAAACACATTGATTAAAAATTAAAACCAATGACAGCTCTCCCACAAACAGTACTTACTGTACCATACTTATTGTATCCTGGGAGGAGAATGAGAAAATAGCAGAAGACAGAATAATTTATAGTGATAAAATGGGTTACATTTTCATAAAAATTTTATTTTACTTTTTTTTTTTTAAATAATTCAATGCACTGGCAGTATAATTAATCCCTCTATGAGAGACACGAATGTACCAGTTCAACCAATATTATTTATACAGAGACATTGTGTTTAAAAACAACAAAAGTACATTTAAAATGTTTGTACATAAAGTATTACTGTTATTTCTTTTTTTTTTCTGAAGAAGGAACAAATGTAAACAAAATGCATAATTGTGCAACACGTTGGAAATACAAAGCAAAACAGGCAAGATACAATTTTATACATATAAAGCAAAAGAAATCAAACTTTTATAACTATACAACATTTCAGTAATTGCTTGACATTTTAACAGTTACCTTGGTCTGTACAAAACATCTTAACTTATACTTAAAACTTTACAAGAATAACATGCTTGTTCAGAACAAAGACACCTTGTGGAATTGCAATGATTATTGATATGATACTTGCACACATGAGAAAAAGAAAGGCTACTTCAATAGTAAATAAAAAGTAARAACATAACATAAGGTAAAAGGCCATTTAGTAAACCATAATCTAATTCCAATAGCTAATTAAGTTGCACTGCAATGCAGAAATTAAATCTGATTTTTGCTGGAAGACCATAAGGTCATAAAGTTGCTCTATTTCCAGGAACCAGAAGAAAGCATATATAAATTTTCCTGATATTTTGGTTAATTATACATGCGCACGCACACACACACAAAAAAGAAAAAAAAAAAAGAAAAAACAGTATTTGCCACAACAGCCAGAAAAGGTGGGTGAGAGAACCCACACACTAGACTACTCCCAATATGGCAGGGTTAAAAAATCAGGACAGCTAGGAAGAACAAACACCCACCRAGTTTGCCAGAATTGCTTTTCCTGAACCTTAGTTGTATTTTCCTTTTTTTTTTCCAAAAGACAGGAAGTAACTCGAATTGAGTCGAGCCATTTCAAAAATTCTGGGAGTACCACAGCCAAGCCAAAATACAAACCAAAGGAGAGCTCAAAACCAAAGCAAAACATCACCAGATCTCTGACTTCTTGTCATATTCTGTGATGACATGTCCTAGACCTTTTGAATATGGGTTTAAAAAAAAAAACAACATTTAAGATTCAGTAGAAGATATGCAATCCAGAGATGTCAAAAATACAGACAGGAATAAATTATACAGTATTTTATGGAAATACAAGGACTGTCAGCTCGGATAAAATGTACATAATTTTTAAGTGTCCTCAAATGATACATATGGCTAAAATTAAACCCCTGMTTGCAGCAACCTAACATATTCAGTGCCTGCTTCTGCAATCTGTGTGCTGAGCACCAATTCACACAGTTACTTCTGTGGACTTCAGAGAAGCAACCTGCCGACCAGGATGCTCAGGGGAAGAACAGCAGAATTGGGCCTAGATAAATATTGGCCATGATTTCTAAATGCACAGAACTCATTTGGCTTAGAGAAACCCCCTTAGCCTGCTGCAATGTCTTTGAACTAAAGTAACAGATTCCATCTCTAGACTGAGAGCATTTATGAYATGTTTGAATTTATTTGCCATTTTTCTATGCAAGCTAATGCTGATGCCAGTAAATATTTAAACTGAGAAGTAATGAAATTGCAACATGCGTTTAGTTAAAACCAAACCATATGCAAGTCTAGATGGCAGGCAGAAATTGCCCTCCAAYTTTTTCTAGCAGGGATTATCTGGTGCTGAATCAGAATAGTTCAATATGCACTCAGCCTCAGTGTGCATTTAKGAAGCTGCATTAGGGCATGCAGCACAGGATGAAAAGGCAGAGGGCTGGTTTTTCAGCTGGTGTAAATCAGCACTGACATCCACGGAGCTACTTAGAGGCACATCAGCCAAAGCTTTGGCCCACAGTCGTCAGAAACGTGCAGCCATCACTCAGTGTGTACGGGAAGCTCAGCTGTGGAAGTGCAGAGTGAGGTGTAATCGACATCAGATCAAAAGATGCTCTGTTCGCCTCGTCTCTGATAACATGCCCCCAGACTGTGTGGTCTAAAGCAGTTTGATGATGTGCTGTACACTGCATAGCTTTGCAAAGTACAATATTTGCTTACAGGCAAGGATTATGGAGCATTAATCATTTCAATGGCATGATMAGTAAAAAGGCATGACGATAAAAGCTTTGGGACTTTATCTGCATAGAGATATATTGGCAAAAATTAGTCTGGGGTTCGAGGGTTTGCTCCTTGGTGTGTGCATATCAGATTAACTCCACGGAAATCAGTACTCCCATACCAGTTTGCACCAGCTGAGGAACTTGTACTCTACCTCTCTTATAAATAAAACATTTATAAATAAAACCCACTACTCAGTTCTTTCATAAATTCAAGGGTAAATGTCTCCTGCCCGTGGGTCAAAGCTTCTCCATGTCCATAACGTCGTTTTACTTGTCACTGAAGTCAGTGGTGGTTTCCCTGACCAAGGGCTGAGCCAACACATGGTCTSGTCGAAGAGCAAGTCTGCTTGCAGTTATTCCAGCTCTAGTCCATAGACCTTGAGTTACTTTCAGCGAGATGAGTGCCCAGCCRGAACAAAAATGGGTATAATTGCATTTAATTAGTTCGGTTAAAGCAACTGAAGTTCTGGCTTTATACACTTCACTCCAATTAGGCTATCCCATTTTATTTATCCAGCTTTTCCTTTGATAAACACTACTCAGCAAGCTCCATAAGACTTGCACCACTGCCACTTGACAGCAGAATCTGGTGCCATGAGTTCCACCAGCTGAGCCAAGTTACTTTACATTTGCTTAGCTCAAATTTTGGTCCATTGCAGTTACTGTTGTCCAATAAAGCAAATAAATTCACTTAAGAATCTGACCTTCCTTTGAATTCTGGGAAGAAAATAACAGAGTAGARATTAGGGCTATCTATACCTGAAGGATCTCTTAATGGTATTACAACAGGGCGACACTCAAACAGCTGTGAGTAAACTTCTATCCAGCACAGAGAGCTTACAGAACTTGCAGAGAGAGGAATTCAGTTAAAATCAAAGAAGAAAGTCTCAAACAGCTGCCTTGTCCACTCACATGACTTTTGAGACTGGCATCAGTGGGACTCAGCTGGAGTCCTGTAAGCAGGAGTGGTCCTGTGGACACTACAATTTGAATTGCAGTTGTGTGTGCAGTGGGTATTGCCCGAGCTCTGTGCTGTCACTGTGTGCATGGCTTCTGTCAGCCTGACTGGCATTTCCAGATGAGGGCAAGTATGAGTGAGTGCTCAAACCCCAGTCCCTCTGCAGCTGCAGAGSACCAACACCTGAAAGCTCTGCTCACCCAGGCAGTGGGACTGGGCTCCCTCAGTCCTCTTGGGCACAGCACTGGTCCCCCARCACAGAAGGCAGGGCTATGTGGGGATTCACAGCACACAGACCGTTAGTGTCCAGCACCCAGGGTAGGCTGAGGGGTCAGGAGATCTGTGGGAGGCCACCTCAGGTCACAAAATGCACAATGCTACCCTAAGGTGGCTGCGGGGCCTGTGGGCTTGGTCCTTGCTTCTTGTACAAACAATGCAAAAAATAATAGTTTAACTGGATGGTGACATCAGGGCAGTGACAAGAATTAGCTCTTTGTAACATCTGGTGGCGCTCTGTATGCAGTGGTGCTGTATTTTGATTTCCCAGGATACCATGGCACAGGTATGACTTTGCAGGACATACCAACAGYAATGGTTGGTCCTTGTCCCCGTTCCCAAGATGCACACACAGCTGAAATTCACAATTCCAAACCMCACCAGCTTGTCCCACTTTCTTTAAACCACTCTTGACATCTTTACCATTGCCTAAAATGATTACAGTGCCAGTGAGATGCCTGACATAYCACTACATAGTCTATGGGTCTGGGAACAGCTTTTCATCAAAGTATTTTTGTTGCAGGTTTTGGCCTCCTGATGAGGCCAGGTTTGATTCTCATCTGTCACCAATTTTATGCAATAACTCGTCTACACCTGATACAGATTTTTTTCATTTCATCGCTCTCTGTAGAGCCACATCCTCCCTTGAGCTGTACACAAGATCTGAATTCAACCTATCCCAACTTCAGTAGGGGTTTAAACTGGTGTGAGATGATCAGAATCACTGATCTTGGAAGACAAAACATCTCTGAAACAAAATGGCTTAAAGTAAAGCTACCAAGTCCATCAGAAAGGCAGGTCTGACAAGGATTCCAGGGGAAGATGACTATTCTCTAAGTCAGGCAGGAACATTTTGTATTCAGCAGCATGAACGTTTCAATAATGAAGGAGACCCTAATAGTTTTTAGCCTACACATGTAGGCTAAATAGCAAGTGGTATGACCAAAAYAAGCCCTTAGACAGACACATCTCATTAGACAACAGAGAATGCCAACATGCATTGCTGTGCTCTGGTTATGTCTTGGAAGTTCAGGATCATTATTGGCAATAGAGGAATTGAGCTCTCCCAACATGAAGACTTGTTTTATTTGTATTTATCAAATAGCATGTAAAGTAAAGCTGGAAGAAATCATAAGGCCAGTAGCCTGGTTTCCCATTTTCATCCCCTTTGACTCAACCCCAGTGCATTCAGGTGAGGTCAGGGAGCTGCTGTGAGAGGGAAAGGCCCTTTGCAATGATCCCTTGGTCTGCACCCTGCCTACAGCTGGGACATTTCTATACTTGCTTCAGAACAACAACTTMTTTTTCTTTGGTGACTTGTTAAATATTTTGTCCTTCTTAAAACTTCAATACACTGGTTTATGGTGCGTTAACCTGAAAAATCCTGACACAGACTTTAGGGACCACAGGACTGAGATGACAGAGTTGATGCTACTTTCTGCCACACCTTCATTGTCTGCAAGAGACAGCAGATGCAAACAGGATTGTGCACAAACCACAGARGAACACTTGAATAACGCCACTACCACCAGCAGTGGTAGGAGTGCTCTGTTTACTGCTACYGGTTCTGTTTCCTGTGCTATGAAGCAATGAGCAGGGACTTTCTGCTGAAAATCCATGCATAAATTACATAGATGTGTACACACTTTCACACCATGTGCTTGCTTCAATGCTGTGTGGAGTTTCCCCTGAACCCCAAGWAATGAAGTATGTTAATACTTAAGTAAGAATCCTTACCAGCCCCATTTTTGTTATCTGTACACTCACAAAACTAATAACTGGATTTAGACAGCATTAAATGCTGACAAAAACACACTGAAAACATTTMTTCCAAAGTACCTAAAAACATCAGTGAATCTAAACTGTCATGACAGAAGAACATAATAAAATATATGAAATTTAAAAAAGCATGGAAATTAAGGTACAAATTCAATTGTCTTATTTTGTCTCCTTAGGAGGAATGAATATCTCAAATCCTATTTTTTAAAAATCCCCACATAACCATCAACAGCCCTGTCTCTACCTTTCAAAGGAGATAATTTATAAATGAGGCAATATATTCACAGAGAGAATATTTAAATAACTGAAAGTCCAAAGAACATATAAGAAAATGTGAAATTAAGATACAAGAAGCAAGCTGTGAAAGCTGCCACCAAGACTATCACAAAAAGGCTTTCCCTCTGCTCCCTGCTCTCAAGCACCCAACCCGTACCACATGGTTGGAGATGCTCACTGCACTAGGAGCTGGATATTCAAATAGTGAAGACCTGCTGCAGCCCTTGGGGTGGAGGTTAAGTGCTATGTAAATGCCTCTCTTGAGCATTTAGGACTTTGCTGCCCTTGGGTCTCACACCCCACATGCTTGAGTTTAGCCCTTTACAGGCCTGCTCCCTCCACTGCTGAACTCTTGATACTGCTCCAAACCTTCTCAGGCACGGGTCACAAACGACAGTCTCATCAGTTCTGGCAATGCTTTAGGAMGCTTGATGTCCTCCTTAAATCCCAGCTACAGAAGTCAAGAGATTACATCACTGTCCCAGTTTATCACWATTAAAAACAAATGTGTCAGTTCTGGCCCTTGGCATGCTTGTAAAATGCCTGAAAATGTTATGAAATCAGTCTCAAAGCTCAGTATCCAGAAGGCAATACAAGAACCAAAGAGTTTATTTAAAAAAAAAAGCAAAACCCGACCTCCCCCCGCCCCAACCCACAATTTTAAGCCAGTCTTGTAATTTTTGGTGCTTGGTTCATGAGTTTGGAAGCCTGAATTGGGCAGTGTTAAGTGCAGACATAGCAAATGCCCAAGCACAGACATGCTGCTTCCCCATGGATTCAAACAAACAAACAATCTCATTTGATTAGCTCTGCTGGAAGTAATATTTTAAGAGGTAAAATGATTCCACAAAGATGACATGTTGGCAATTGAAATGAGATGAATATAGTGCCTGTAAAAAGTGCAATAATCCTTAATAACTAACCCAAAAGAAGCATCATCCCCAGGGATAAGACAGTAATTCACTCTCCATATTTAATTTGTTTCTAAGCTGCTTTTGAAACAAGACTGCTAAATAGTAAGTTGGCTTGTGATCCTAGACTTGACTGCTGGACTTATTATCATCCTGCCATTGATTCAGCATACATTTCAACCTAAGTTACAGGATACAAAATCAGGTGGGCTAATTCCTTAAGCTGTTTAAGCAAAAGATTGTGAACATGGGGTAAATTTAGAGATAGGAGCCTGTTTATCACAAGCAACAGGGGAAAGATAATACCTAGTGATCACTGAGTGACTGCAGCTGACTCTGAACTGTCCTGTGTCTGAAGATTTCCCTTCAAGACATCGTTATCCCTCATAAATGCATGGAAGTCTAGGATTTCAATCTACATTAAAGGAGAAACTGATGACAATGCACTTAATTAGACTAATAGTTACTTGCAAAAAGAATGGAAAACTCTGGCTTGTGACAAAACCAGCCCAGCCCTACTTCATCTCAAGTACCAACCTATTAAAAAATTGATTTCAAATGTTTGATTTTCTTTTTCTTTAAAARAACCCTCCCAACCATCACCTTTCATCTACATTTCTGAGTAGTTCTCAGTGCTGTGGTTTTATTCATTAGCTACTGGGGCCAGAGTSAGTGTGACCATTGTGTCAGGTTCAGGTTTCAGCCGTGTTACCAAAGCCCTCAGAGAACAGATAAGGGTGAATCCACCACCTCAGGAACAGGAATGTGCAGATAATACAGGATGTGCGTGTTCTGCAAATGTCCTTTGCAGAAAACCCTACACTGGACAATTTCTCTAATGATGCATATTGGCTATGTTTACAATACAGTCTTGTGGGACAAAATATTAGGAATTATTGGTTTTTAAGAAAAGGTAGTACTACAACGAGCTAATTCACAACAGCTACAGAAATGTTTGCCTTAAATGTGCACTGGGCAGAGTCCTTAAACTGCTCTTATTGCAAATATCCAAGGCCTGCTCTAAAAATCTTAACAGTCTGAACCTTTAAAATGCAAATTTGTCCTATTTATCTGGTCACAACCCAGTGAGTAGAATCCAATAACTCACCAGATTAAAGAATATACAGGTTTATATAGCAGAAGGTAATTGCAATTAACTAATATCTGGATGGCATTTAATACACATATTGTATTATTTCAATGAGATGAGACAGAATAATATTTACATTGCTACGAGCATTTTCTGTTTATAGAAATGGAATTTACAGTTCAGTAAGGTATGCAGGCATTATATCAAGAATGAGATGAGACCATTTAAAGCCTTGTGAATTATTGATATAAATTCATTTTGTTTTGTTTCATGCACCAGCGCTTCTTCCAGTGGCACCAGAAGAGCAGTGCAGTTTATAACAGGAAAAAAAATAAGAGGAAAGAGCAAATGTGAAATGGTGCAATTTATTCACAATTGCTTTGAAATTCTATCTGAATTGTCTCATTATTATTCACGCATTAGAGGAATGGTCCAAAACATGACAGCATGGGTAAACAGATGCAGAGCTTGGAAAATARGTAATCTGACTGAAGTATTCATGGCCATTATTAAACAAATTTTATATTGCTTTTGGGTAAATCTGGTGATTTTATTTAATTTGACATTTTTTTCAAGATAGCAAGATAATACTGTTCGTTTTTAATGCTCTGAAATGAACAAAACAGGTGAAAATTGATGCCACATGGAATTATAATGTTTMAACAGTAGGTGGTTAGTTAAACTTCTAGATAGTTCTTGGAGAATCTGCATACACTTATTAATGGACTTTTACATACAATATCAATGCTTAGAGTGCAGCAGTCCTGTTAAAATCCGCTTTCAGTGAGTCACTATGCAAGGAGAGATTGTTCTATGAAGAAAAATCTTGGATGAGTATTTGTTTGAGACTAAAGAGTACAACAGAAAGAAAATTCACAGATTTAGTATAGGAATGGTAGATAAGACTAAGAAAGCTAATATTTTGAAACTGTCTAAAAACYGCAATAAATTCTGCTGCCTACTGAAATTATTAAGCCAACAATAAACAGGAAGAATGGAATATCAAAACCTCATTGCATAGTGTGTCATCATTCTTTAATGAGGCATTCCTTCAACCTTTTACCTCTTAACACCTTTGGTGATCTTACATTATGTACCTGTAAGATATTCAATGTTCTCTTTTAGAGATTAAACYTATAGGACTTATGAAATCTTAGGAATGTACTGAGTCAGGTAATGATGCCAGAATTAAGCGTCGAAAAGCTCGGTACAGGTTCAGAAGATGATTTTGAATGAATAGCTATAACTTCTACTAATTTATTTCAGAAGGGGTTTCTCATATATACCCTCAAATATTTAAGACGCTTTGTACTATTTCTCAGGAATCCATATCTTCTCAAAGTGCTTTTTTTTTGTTTTCACTTGAAGGCAGCATGGACTTAAAACAATACTGCAGGGAATGTACCGTTCCATAAAGCACATAAGGATGGCAGGATCCAGGAGACACAAGGCATAGAAAATTGTCAAAAATGATTAGATGGTACAACACATACTGCTCTTGAGTCATAAGTTTCATTTATGGTGACTTCTACTTCCAATAGATAGGATATTAAAAAAGGCAATAAAAATGAAGTTACATGAATAAACTTCCAAAAATGAGTGGAGTTCCACCAGTGATCGTCTCTGCGCTGGTAGAGGTAGAAGAATGGGGATGTCATGAACAGGGCAGCAGTCACTACAACAAATGAGCCTCAATGCGGAGCCAGTGGAGTCCCTGGCGAACGTAACGAACCAGATTGGTCATACTGCTGTGTTGTGTTAAGGGTCCCATCACTGAGTCCAGGTCTACAAAGAACTCTGCAATACACAAGAAACAGAARCAATTGTTTCAGGCAATGGTACAGAAATGCAGGTATTACGATGATTTTCCACTCAGTAGCAGCATGGTGCAATTAGTGAGTTCTCAAGACAGTTGTGCACATAGTAAGAAAGAATTTAAACAACAACAATCTATTGAAACAAGCCAAATTAGATTATCCATGCTGGAAGTCTACCACAGCATGGTATGAGTGGTTGCCAGTACTCTTCCTTTAACTCTGATGATCTGCACTGTCAGTTTTTTGAGATCGGRTTTGCTGACTGTATGATTTAAATAGCTGGCAATGAAATCTTGCATTGCTTTTCCATGCTGTACTCTCTCCCAGGCATGAAGGGCTAGATTAAATCTTTCCAGACCAGAAGGMCTTTCTTGCTCTTTTCCCCACCCTCCAATCTCTGTAACTGCTGTTGCAGCCGTTTTGGCCCTCCGCTCATCCTGCTGCAGCTGCAGGCCCCAGAGGATGAGTGTGGGGTGGGAGGGGAGAAGGACGAGAAGAGAGAGAAGACAGCAGGAAAATAACATCATGGAGATGGGAACCTTTAGGGGGAAGAATCCCAACCCTGGCATTCCATGCTGGGAAGGGTTAACAGGAGGTCACTCAACAGAGAGCCCCAGTTAGGAASCGACACACCAGTTTACTTTATGTCATGTGTTAGATGCTCTCGGGGTGAAAGACTAATCCTGTTAGGGCCAGCAGACCTTTCCTAATTGCTGCCAGTGGAGAGCTGAATGGTGTCCTGTGTTCTCCCACAGCTCTTCACGCTCGCTGGGGCACAGGCATTCCCACATACACAACACTTACACTATATTTAGGCAAGTGGGAACCCGCTCTCAGTGAAAGCCCCTCAGAGCTCAGATAACAACCAACAATCACAGTAACGATGGCTGAGCCCTCACATTCTCACCCTGTCTGAAATCCAGTGCACTCAGCCAGCCAGCACCGCATTGGCTGCGCTTCAGGAGAGCAGATGCYGGGTACAAAATCATTATCAGTCCTTTCTTCATCGAGTAAGTGCTGCTTTGAGGTCTTCTATCCAAGTATTGACAGCCTGACCCTGGTCAGCTTGGGAGCTACAGCAGTATCAGAGCACAAAGTGATTTGGCTGGAGGCAAGCATAATGAGAGCTCAGGGCTAGCACCAGCGCTGCTCAGATGCTGCAGCCAGCAGCTACTTTTAATCTTCCTTCCTCTGTCTTTTATTCCCCTCCTCCAGAGTAAAATCAATACATTTATAAGTGAAACAATGCACCATCTTGCTTGCATTCTAGAGATCTCATTCTAGGCTCAAATAAATAATAATTGCTTTAAACACTGAGAATTCACCTCAAAGCCTAATTTCAGGTTAACATTGCTTGAAAAAGTTACAAGCACTGAAGCCACTTAATAAATTTATGCATGAAAGAACAGGTTTTGCTCCCTACAGGGCTGATAGTTTTCTACTGTAGAGAGAAAGCGCTGCTTTCTTTGTAAGCTTAAAAAAATGGTCTGATCTTGTAAAGTCAGCTGAGAGTTTGATGTTATAGATGGTGAACAACACCACCACTTTAAGTGATCCAACACAAACCATCCCATGGGCTCTGGGAAGTCTGCAGTTCAGTCTGGCATGCTACAGATACAGATTTATGCCAAACTCTATCTATTCTCCCCCACACACTCCATTCTACTGACCAGGGGAAATTCCACCAGAGGTACACAGCAGTATATTCYTGCTTTCCTTTTCAAACCAGACCAGCTTGGCAGGTCACAGTTCTGCTGTTCTCCCTCTTGCTATGCATTTTTATTTTAATGGCACATCTTTTGTCAAGATGACAAAGAAAGGCTTCTGTCTGCTGCTCTGAGCCAGCTGGACATGAGTCAAGTCCAAACTGGGAGCGTGCAGGCAGACTCAGAGGAGCACAAAACCAAAGCTGACAGCCATGGACAAGGGGAGGCTGCACAGCTCCTACAACGTGGAGGAAATTTCTTGTGACTGCATGGGCATGACCTAACCAAACATTTATGACAGCAGTAAGACCCAGAGGTAAATGCTGTTAGGCCACATTTTTATACCCATCTCAGGACAGWTCATCAAGGACATATTCTTATGCAAGACACACCCTGTGATTCAGAAGACAACAAAAACAATGAGAGCTGACCACAAAAAAAGGCAAAAGTCACTGGATGCGGTTGTTCATTTTGTTATTTTTGTTTTGTTTTTTTTTTTTTAAAGGAACTAAGTTTTTATCTTAATCATGATTTCTTTGCAGGTTTGTGGTTTTCTTTCGGTTTTGAGACCATTCTTATTGTGGGGTGGGGGAAAATCTCTTTTTTTATAATGAGTTGACTGCCCAAGCTCCTGGAAGAGAGGTCAAGTGATCTGTCCTGTACCTGGGACACACAACAGAATCTTGGGTTTGCACTGTCCTGTTTGCTGTCTCGGGGCAGTTTTGAGCTCCCAATCCACTGCCCAGAGCTGAGACAGCTGGAGGAGCTGGCAAAGGGGGACCAGAGATCCTCATGGAGAGAGGGAAGAGTCCTGTTCCAACCAGCAAGATACAAGTGCTTTGAATTATTTGAGAGGTGCAGATGAWATTTACTTGAACAATTCCAGCCAGGTTTCATGAAACACTGTAACATGTCTCATGTCCAAGTGTCTTGAACACATCCTTTTTTGAAGAGAGCCCCTCGTGTGGTAAGATGAAGAGCTGCAGCGCACCGCAACAGTTCTCATACACTTTTTGCTACACCATGTATTTGAATGTTTGAATGCTTCAAATTGCAGTTTGTGTTTAAGCATGCAACTTTAAATCACGTACTTRATTAGAAATGAGGTATCTTTCTAGACAAAATGTAAAGACAGACACGCTATAGCATGTATGAAACTCTGATCTCTCTCCAATGGTTTATAACACTTAAATGAAATTTGAAGTAACACGAACTTTGCATTCCCTGTAACGTGTCTGCAGGTTGTGAAACAAGATATGAAAGAAYAGGTCACAACCTTAAATGTCTTGCTCATGTGAGAAACCCTTATTCATGCATCCAGTCCCAGTAAAGTCAAAGGGACTGCTCATCTGAATAAAGAGTATTCCTATATGGCTTTGCAGAATTGGGTTTATTTGATCGTAAATCAAAATGAGAACAAAGAGTATAGGGAGGAAAATGCAGAAAGAGAGTCAGCAGGTTTTTTCTCATCCAGCTCTAGGACTGATAACAGCAGTGGCTGGGTACATTTTCTGTCTGCTGGCTGAATGCCTGAGCTATTTTGATTTAATACCAARTAGAACATTTAACAACTCCACAACACACAGGGCTAATTACAAGATTATCACCATCTCTTCCTCCTATCAGGGYATCCTTCTGCATTCCCACTGCATTACATTTGACAGAGAATCACTTTCACATTTTGTGAAAATGGATGCAGCGATGGAAAAAATCCAAAATGACTGCACTGCTACTAAATTAATCAATGTGAACAAAGACAAGAAGCAGTGGGGAGGACTGGACAGAACTTCTATTATTGTTCCTYATCCAGGGATAGATCATTATGACCCACCATTCAGACATAAAACTCTATAAATCTCAAGCTCAGTTTCTCTAAATCAGTGGAAATTTGCCACTGACATTAATGGGAGTAAGATCAAACTGCATACAGCAAGCACATTTGTCAGGACAAGTCGGCCATCTGAAATCTCACTATAATTTAAGAGAACGACCCAACTCATGATGAGAATATTTCCTAGTTAGGCTCTGCACCTCAAGTGTCAAGGAAGCTTTCTCAGTGATTTGTGTAAGCCCAAAGCTGGAATCTGAATAATTACATTGTCATGGGGAAGTTCACAGCTGACCAACAATAGGCCAAATTTGTCCCCTAGTTATATCTCAGCCACTCCATTAAATTTGATACAACCCCGTCACAAACTGCTTGCCAAAACTCCTTTGAAATGACCGTGGTAAAGAGTTWCATTTTGTTGTTAGGAATAAACCAGCAGATTTGCAATCCTATCATAGGAGAGTCAAGGTCATGGCTTTCAGTGGGCATCTCCTAATCGGACTCCCTGCATAAACACATCTAATGTTTGCTTATTAWCCTAGCTAGCATTTTAATAGTCTTAAACCCGTTGACAGAGCAGTCTGAAAATAACCCCGGTGCTCTACGAGAGGCTGAAACTGTGAACGAATTTGCAGACTTAAAAGCTCTCATCACTTGGGGCTCGTGTTTGCTAAATTATTTGCCAGCTGCTCCGATAACCCCATGTTCAGCGTGTGTTACACATYCCCCTCTGTGCCTGACAAGAGAAGATACGCATTGGCTACAGCGACCAGCAAGCAGATTTGGTCTGTTTGCTCAAGCTGTCACAGTTGTGCTCTTAGATGCGGTGCTTCTGGGTCCAAATCCAGAGAGCACGGGGAAAGCTAAAGCTGGGGAGCCAAAGGGGACAAAGAAAAAGCAGAGAGTGGGGCACCTTTGTTCTCCTTGGTCAGCTTGTCAGCCATGTCCCAGTGCTCGTAGCTGCGCAGGACGTTGTTGGTGATGTTGACGTGGCTGGCAGCCATGTGGTGGATGCGCTGCGGGATGGTGATGGTCCCCGCCGAGGACGAGCCCGCCGTGCCCGTGCTGCTCCCAGCTGAGCTGACGGGGGACGGGCTCAGGGACATGGGCGAGGGGGTTTCTGTGCTCCTGGGAGAGGGAAAGACACAGTGAGTGCCCCTTGCACCCCCCAATTCACAGCCACCCTCGATTCCCTTCAAAAGTTAACTCTGCACCCCAGCCGAGAGAGAACGTGCACTGGTACCTCCTGACTTTATGAGAATGGACAGCTTATAARCTAGGAATGACTGAGAATAAAAAGGGATTTAATTCTCCCTTTAAATGAACCCATTATTAAAAAAAAAAAAAATCTATCATAAAAATAGAGCAATCTTTCAGAGAAAGCAGCATCTCATAGCTGTAATGATTTTTTCTACCTGCTGCCAGAAGCTGCAATGGCAGTTAGAAAACACTCAATGTGCAATATTGGCTTATTATCAAAGTATTTTCTGGAAACCACAATGACAGTTTGCTCCAAAAACAGTCACCACAATAAGTAAAGAGCAAGTCTTAAAAGCACCCTGCAGAGCAGTATTAGGACCTGAGGGTACTGTAGGATTATGAATATCTCCATAGGATTCTTTAAGGCTATGGAGATTTGTTCTAATTGCCTACAGTTCATCCACACARTTCTGCACAGAGCAGTGTTTTAAGTTACCTACTTAGTGTGGCACTAATGTGCTAATATAGATTTTCCTTTAATTCTAACACCATCAATTAGGAATCACCTGCTGGCTGCAGGCAGAGCGACGGTCAGCACAGCACGCTCTTGTTTAGAGCTGTGCAGTGCTGAATGCTCACAGAACAGCTATTCTCTTTGAAAATTTATAGGATCATAGAACTGTTCAGRCTGCAAAAGACCTTTAGGATCATGGAGTCCAACAGTTAASCCAGCACTGCCAAATCTACCAAGTAACCACTTGTCCCCAAGTGCCATCTACAATAAGRTTCTTTTAAATACCCCCAGGCAAGGTGACTCAACCAAGTCCCTGGGCAGCCTACTTCAGTGTTTGATGAGCCTTTGGGTGAAGAAATCATTCCTAATCTCCAATCTAAACCTCCCCTGGTGCAAGCTGAGGCTATTTCCTCTTGTCCTATCATTTCTTACTTGGGAGAAGTAAAAAGAGCCGCTCTTCAGCAGACCCACACTCCTGCCCAACGTGGTGTCCTCCACAAACTGACTGAGGGTGCCCTGGATCCCCTTGTCCACATCATCAGTAAAGATATCAAATGGTACCAAGCCCTGGGGCCACCACTGGTGCCCAGCCCCAGCTGGATGTAACTCCATTCACCCATTGGAAGCATGTGCCTAAACAAAAGTGTTCTGTTTGCTGCGGATACTTGAGATGCAGGGCCAAGACACTCCTGGCACTCTCTGCATGAAGCAAAGACACAAAACTCTGCAGACAGGGATGTTGTAACCCCTCCCTGGACAGGCAGCTGCAGATGCCTCGTGTTGTGCAACAACATCTAGCTCTCTTGGAGTCCCTGGGTCTGATCAAAGCCCAGGAGAGAAGGGTTTGACCTCGTGGCTTTAAAGGTCACTGTYACTGGCCTGGCTGGGCACAGACCTGCTGACACCGGCAGGTGCTGCAGGACAGACTGACACCACAGCACAGCCTGGGGCTCAAAGGCATCGACAGCAACAGCTTTTGCTGCAGATTTCCCAGCAGTGCTCTGCTCTAACCCGTGCTCAGCAACAGGCTCCTGTGATACATCCTTTTTCCAGAGCTAGGGATCACATTGATTTGGCAGCTCGTAGCTTTTTACCCAGCTTATGGGTTAGAGTTTAAGCATGTCCTAATGCACAAATGTTTTATTTTTAAGTCTCAAAACATCCTGGTTACCTGACTTGCCACAGTGCCTTTAATGCACAGAAGAGCTGAACTGCACTAGATTAGGTCTGGGAGAAGTTAAAAATGATAAGTATCTGAGGAGACCAAGGGTATTTTGGTAGAGCCACTTACAACCAGCTGACGCACTTCTGCCAAATAAAGCACATTGTTCATTGGATTTACCCTGTTGTGCACAGCCATTATTACTGTGGTGAGTCTACTAAATCTCTGTATTTTGTGCTTTCTGTCGCTAGAGGTGGGAAACATTTCTGTAATGAAACCAGGGAAAATTTGTTTCACTGCCAGGCTGGAACACAGGCCAACTTTGTAGAGGTTCACAACCCTTTCAAACGAGCAGGCAGAAATTCCAATRCGCCAAGCTGTGATTTTTGATGGTCTGAGATCCTGTGTAGACTACACTCTGTGGCAATGGATAAGCTTTGCTTTATTAAGAAAAAAATAAATCTGAGATTACCCCACTGTCTCCCYATCCTGCACCAGGCTGCTGATCCATCTCCAGTGGTGCCATACCCTGGATGGTGTTTGGTCTTTTTTTCTGTGGTGTGTGAGCTCTCCTCCCATCTGACACAAATTTGCAGGGGAATAAGAGAAAAGCAGAGCAAGCAGCCCGAGGGAAGGCAGAGCTGCCAACAGCAGCACCAGGCCCCTGACAAACCCTGGAGMCACCAGGAGCCACAGAGATAGATGGCAGCTCTGAGTCTGCTGGGGAGATTTTCTTCTGAGACTCCACGCAGGGGGGACTCGAGACCYGAGTGTGGCCTGTGGTCTTTGTGTGTTGGGTCACAGGTGTCACAATAATGCTGYTCTAACAAGGCCCTGTCACTCAGTTACTCTCACATGTCAAGYGCTTCCTGCTCTGAATAAAAGACAGAGATGTGCACTTTCAGAGCTTTCCTTCCTTATCTCCAAAGTTAGTGGGAAGGGACTGATCAGCTGGGTGTTATGTTAGAAGTGATGCTGACCTGAASGCTGGGTTTCTGCTGCCTACTTTGTGGCCAGACAAGAATTTTCTCCTCCAGTCAAAACCCACTTATTCTCAATCCTGGACACCTAATAGCTCCTTTAAATAGTGAGGGAGATGTCATCACCTGCAGAGCACACACTTCATAGGGGTCTATTATAGGACAGGAATAAAAGGATAACTTCTGCTCCATGAAATGTTTATGTACAAGCCCCTTCTCAAGGAACAAAAGAGATGTTATGCTCCAGTGGTCTATTTGATCACTAAAACTTTATGTTAACATTTATGTATTTTTATTACAATACAAGGTTTCACTGACATTTAAATGCCTGGAAAAACTGGCACATAATGAATAATTTAATTTAGTAGCTGCTGTTCCAGTGTTAAAATATCTTTTCAGTTTTTATTTAAAGTGATTTCTTATTTCATCACTTTAGGTTGTGTTATAATCTATATTCAAATAGCTCTAAACATAMATATCCAAACCAATTTTGAATATTGGGGTGTGTATATATACATATCTATACCCCAAAAGATTTTCAATTATTTAAGACAATATTTCTCATTAAGCAAAATGTTGGAATTTTTGGTTTTGCACTGATTGACAACAAAGTATGTTTGAAAACTACAATTCTTTGTGTGCTAAACTTCAACCCCTGCTACAGTTCTACTACTTTGTTTCCTTGGTGTGTTTAACAGTCATTTCTTCCTCTGAACCACCAGAAGGAGACCATTAACAATAATAATTTTCACCTAGAATTTAGCTTACTCAAATAAAGATGAAAAAGAAGGCRAAGTCCTTCACCTTTGTTTTACCTGTATTGGGATGTGTGACCAGGACAAAGGAGCAGCAGAAATGCAGCTTCCCTGAGCAGCAGATCACACTGCATCACCCTGACTCCACACCTGAGGTGAGGGTGTTTTAACGTTAATATGAAGCCACTGATAACTGGCTGACTAAGTACCTTCACATTTTCACCACTATTATACCTTCAGTTTTATTAAACAGCACTTACCATATATCAATGAAATATTCATTGGTCTTTCATTGCCGAASGAATCATTGAAAAATCATTGCAATGAAGGTTAACTTTACTTTGGCTTCCTAAAGTGACATGGTACTTGCCAGCTAATTAACTGATATTTTTATGGCCTTCATTTGGCTTGAGAAGCAAACTGTCAGAGAATTTAGCACAGCCTCACCACATCTGATTTCAGACTTTAAGGGGGCTCTGCACAGATGAAGGTGTGTTTCAGCTCCCCGTTCCCACCCCCACTGAGTGGCTCACAGGGGTACCTGATGTATTCCAGTGGGAGCCCCTCACCCCCACAATTCAGCTGAAACATCAATTCTGTAGCCCTGACGAACAGTTTCCACCTGATACATACTTGAAATACAACTGGAGCTCCCAAAACACTGATCCCATGGCCCGTTCCTTTGCCTTTAGAGGCACAAAGCCACTTCCCCTCCTCTTGGAACCACTTGTTCCCAGACAGAAGCAGAAAATACTCACTTTCCATTGCCRCCCCAAGGTGAGGGGGCCTGGGAGGCTTTTGAAGAGTTCTGTAAGTACAAAACCAAAACGTAAATACAGGTGATGCAAGGACATGGATACGGATGACACAAGGCTCAACACTCCCCCTTTTCATTGCAAGAGCTACAGTGCATGGAGCTCAACAGCTCTGCTCGTTGGTCCCATAATTAAAGGGTTGGTAGATGAATGGTAGGTTTCAACCAGTGGCTTGAAAATCACTTGATGAAAGAGGGAATAAGTTCCAGTAAAATGTCACAAAGAAATGGTTTAATTACCACTGAAACTTATTCTGCRCAGTAAGTTCTTCAGAGTGCAAAGGACTGCTTATCTTTAGGGGGACCTTCAATATTTTAATAAGAAACAAAAAGAATTTGGCTTGATGCCTTAACAAAATTGATCCCTCCCAAGTTGTTAGGGAAGGTGGCCTGGGATTCAGATTGTARCATAAATAAAATTTTTAGTAAGGATCTACTTGAATGCCTTTGTTTTTATATATTTTAGTTGCACAAATTGACTTTCCTTACCTGCTTACTCATTCTGCCTTTCACGTCTGTGTAGCACCTTGTAAAACCCTGTACAAAAAAGATTGCCGAGCAACAATAAAGCCCAGGTTTTTCCAGCCTTGCTCAGACTGAGTGGTATCTTAGTTCYCATACAAAGTGGCAGCATCAGGGCTGAGGTTACCTACGTGTGCCCTCTGAAAACACTCACTCAGCTCCCTGGCTAAGTCAGCACACACAGTGAAAACTCAGTCAAGTTTTACAAGTTCTCTGCAAAGCATTACCCCATTCTTACAACACTCATCWGGTTACTGTAATTCCTGTTTCACACAGGAGGCACAGAGCTTCAGTGGAGCACAGAGAGTACCCTTGCCTTGCAAACCACAGCTCMCAGCCCAGCATTTCTGACCAGAGCAGAAAACCCTGTCCAAACCMCAGCACTGGCTGGACTGGGTGTTCCTGCACAGCAGCCACTGCTCACTGAGGGTGTGGGCAGGGCACGGGGAGTTTCACAGCACAGGGCACATGCAGGGTGGATTTTTGACAGCCTCACATATGTAGGATGGAGAGAGATCCTAAACTCCCCTGGAAAATCATCAGAAATTTCTTATAATATTAATTTCTCCTGTCTGGGGATTCTTCCCAACAGTGTCTGGAGACAAATAATAGATTTGTCATGATTAGGACTTGATCTCAAATGGAAGCAGTTATTTGATAATGAAAATATTTAGCAAAAATATTTCAATGACTACTGACAATAAATTTCCAAAACCATAAAAATCTTCCTCAAAATTTCAGGGGAAATACATCACAGGATGTCACTTTTTCTAATCATAAAAGGTTTGATTTCAATTTAAAAAAAAATTATCGCTTTAGTGGTATTTTAAGTTGTCCCTAGATTTCAAAATTGTTTTCATGATTAAATGGTTATTTTCTGTTTTGAAATGTCAAAAATACAAATTTGAAGCTTTTAATTGGAAATTAATCAGAACCAGTTCTGTCCACAAATGGTTTCAATTAGAACAAACTGGCATTTGTGAGGAAAAACATAAACAATTTAGTCGAAAAATTCCTCCCCAGCTCTGCTGTAAACAGTGGGCTGCTTTTCACAGTTAAAATTGTGTAAAATTTTGAATGACAACTCTATACAAACAGTTAATCTGTTTCATTTGTATCACAGATTCTTGCTAGTGAACACAGAGAACATGCTGCAGCATTACAAAACTAACACATAGTTAAYAGCTCCCATTCTTTTCTTTTCTCCTCTTGTGCCTTTATTACAGAAAGAACCTGAACATATAATCTGATACACTCATACACTGCTTCCAGCAAATGAGTTACTGTAACATTACCTGAAACACTCAGCTTCAATGGGATACCCATGCCCAGCATTCCTGATTTGACTATTTCATTGCATTTTAATTTTTTTTTCTCTTATTTTACTTTACATTAAAAGACATTTGCTAATGCTGGGAGTAGTGAATATGTTCTTCATTTTACCTGCTTGCACAGCTAAAGAAAATAAAGTGGCTTTAAGGCAAGAGAATCTCCCCTGCTCCCACCTCCTTTTTTTTTAAAGAAATCATTACTTTCTGCAGAAAAGGTTTATTTATCTAATAATCCTTTTTTGAGGATACAATCTACATTCATCCTTTATAAAATCTGAAGTGGGTGGACTACACTTCATGAAAATGCTGAGGTTAAGAGTATGTGTAGTTCAAATTTAATTTGTTGTGCAAATCCCTGACTGAAAACTCCATGAGAACAGCAGAGGCACTCCTGGTGGTACAAGAGAGCCTCCATTTAGGCACAAGATCAGGACTAAAATACTGAAATTGCAGACAGAGGACACACAGGAAGTCAGGACTATGGCTGCTACCATGGAGTTTTACAGCACAAGGACCATTTTATCACCATTTACATGAAAACATGAAAACTGCAGTGTTAGGGGTTTTTACTGGTTTGCAGTACCAATATGTCAAAGCCTGGAACAAAT
This sequence comes from Malurus melanocephalus, assembly GCF_030028575.1. Taxonomy (NCBI): domain Eukaryota; kingdom Metazoa; phylum Chordata; class Aves; order Passeriformes; family Maluridae; genus Malurus; species Malurus melanocephalus. The sequence continues at coordinate 244,281 of NW_026623400.1, forward strand.
TCACAGAGGCTGAAAACACCAACAAAAAAAGAMTGATGGGCTGACAAGCCAGTATAATTACATAATTATAGAATAATATGCAGCAATAAAGTAAAAGAATTAATATACGCTTCAAACAGCATTAACCAGTGAAATATAAATAGCAAAACCTCAGCAGAGCTGAAGAGAGATTCTATTTCTCTCTTAATCTAYGAACAGTGAGGATTTGTCATCCTTACACTGGGTAAACAGCATCTGACAASGTAAAACAAAACATTCCCAAGTCATGACCATCGGATCTCCACTCAATTTCAGGTAAAGACAAACCTTCAAGATGTAGATAAGGTAATTTGAAGTTCCACAGGAAYAAAAGGAAAAACCTCTGAAAGTGAAATAAGCTTCAGGAAATCTCACTGAATCTAAAATCTAAACTTAACTAACTACTGCCTAAATAATTGCTTTATTATGGTTCATTGGGGGTCAGTTCATAATCACTTGCACATTGAAACCTTGAAAAAATCAGAAACTTGCATAAACATTACACAGTGTTGAGAATAATGTTATTTTAGTAGAATTACTGACTGTGGTCCTTTGAATCAAGTGACTAATCCAAAAATSCCCCAAATCACTTCTGTCCCCACTCCCTGGCAGCCATCCTGCCTGCATTTCCCATGCGAGAGGTTAAATGGGGGACTTTTAAATCATACAGTTATACTTGTGAGAGCTCTCAGAGCTGGTATGAATTTCATTCACATCAATAAATTAAACAGAATAAAGATTACCTTAAAATATTCCATCAGAGATCTGGAGTACTTCATAGCATGGTCCTTCTTTAGTTTAAACATTCTCAAGTAGAGAAGTGATAAGCATCGGTAGCTGTGGTAATTAGGAAAGGATTATGTTAATTCCATTGCTTAATGAAACCTATAAACTGTTAAAAAAAAAASAGCTGACCTATATTTTGCAGTTTCTGTTCTAAGGTTACATTTTGAAACACAAGCAAATGGAGAAAGAAAAAAAAAAGTGGTCAAAAGCATTAAAATCCCATCTTGATAAGAGTATAAATTAGAAGAATAAATGTTTAGTCAGCTGCTGAAGAAATCCATTAGTTATCCTTTAATAGTTTAATGGAAAACAAGAATAATGATCTTCTGTAAGCTGCTTAAGTAATTCAGTACTTTTAAAGTCCTCCTTAAGATTTTAGCTGCYTCTCTCATTGTCGCAAAGGGACTTACCATAAAACTGCTAATTTCTTGTCCCCTTCTGTGGCAGAAGAGCCTGTGAAATTCTTGAGTCTCATTGCATACCTTGTCAGAAAGGTGAGAGATAAGAAATTGAGAGTTAAGATGTTTCCAGAAATGATAGTAACACCAAAACATAATGGTCACACATAGATATTCTCCATCTGTAACAGTTAATGGTCACAGCATTCTGCAATGATGAGATCAAAGTAAAATTCAAYAGAAAGCATCACTTAAAATCTGAAGGGCTAAAGTAAATCACCAACCAATTTTCTGGGCCAACAASGTGAACTATTCTTGGGCATGTTAATGATATTATAACCAGCCAACTAGGCTGAGTCCTGCAAACATTTGTGATGAGTGTTGAACAGAAGCATAAGATCTTGGCCCTATATGTACTGAAGTGTGAAGTAATATATAATAAGGTTTTACATATAATACTTTGGGCTTGAATAATACCTTCAAAATCCTTCTCATAAATGCTTCTTCAAAGCTTTTAATATATTTTATATAGAAAATGGTTTCAAATACAGGAAAGGTCATGTTCACAGCTTTTTAAATTCTTGGGTTCAATAATTTATGAGTCTTGTGTACTTGGTCCTCCCTCTCTATTTAATTGCTGCTGTCCAATATTTGGATGATCAAAGATTGAGCATTCCTACCTCCTCTTTTTTTTTTTCCTTTAACTGAGCACACTCCATTCTATGCATTAGTCTCTTGAAAATCAATTCATCGCATAAAATCATTGTTCTGAGCCCTAATGCAATTTCACAGGTACTTGTGTTAGAATAAGTAATAGGGTTCAGCGTTGCGTAGGAAAGTTTTAAGGTATCCAGGCAGTGTTGATGAGCTCTCATTTCCACCGAGGTAATGGAGTGCAGGCACTGAGCTGCTGTGCCCTGCACCCATCCCAGCCCAGCCTGCAGCTGCACCACAGCACCTGAAACCCTTCCTCCATCCTGTCCCACCTGCTCCTGGGCATTGCTGTTCTAGTCACATTGGATGAACCTGATCAGACACAAAGGTCTGTGCCTCTTTGGGATTTTAGTGTTATCATTAACTTAAAACACATTTGACAATCCCAATCTCCTTGATGCTCCACTTGCTTTCACAAATAGGTGTCTGATGGAAAGAGTCAGGGCAGAGACAGCTAATGCAAAAGGGGAAAACTGCTTCTGATGAAGGRAGGAGTAAAAGTGAGGAAAATCTCCTTCTGTTTGTTATCTCACAGTAAAAATCTATGTTAACATTAGCAGCTACACTGAGCAAGTGTTGTGTGCAGCCACATACTTTGTACATCCAGCACCTACTGTAACCCACAGAAGTTTGTCCATGGAGTTTTACTSAGTCTGCCAGCGTCTGCTGCACACCTGGGCAAGTCACCTTTTGTCCATGTCTGACCAATGACAGTGATTAAGTGGACAAATCAGTCTCACTGGCTGCTGCAAGATGCTGCATGCAACAGTWGGTGAATTAAACTCTACCTTTGGTGGTAGGTGGGGGAATTAAGCTCACTGACTTAAGCTATTTAGACATGGGAGACCTACTATAACAACTTCTCCAGAATTTTCCACAGCCAAAAGCAGTTTCAGAAGCAGTTGAGGTGCTGTTCCCATGCYAAGATCTCTGTCCCACAGCCTGCAGAAGGACTGTTCAGGACACACTGTCAGAGTGCAGGAAAATTTGGGCACAGCAGAGCAGAGGCAGGTGGCTCCTTTTCTAAGAGCTCTGCTCTCCAGGGTTAAACATGGATCAAGTGTTCAGTGAACATAATTTTTTTCTTGAGTGATTTCTTTACATTTTTTTTCTTCTCTTTATGAAGTGTAGAATGTAAAAGCCATGTTTTTAAATATTTAACAGGCATATTATTTACCTGAGAGTAAGAACTTAAGATTTGATACATTTTATGCAAATACGTACTTATTCAAAATGTAAAACATGCATTATTATCTTGGCAGTCCCTAATAGCTAATCTGGCATGTTAAAAAAAAMCACCGTTGACATATTAAAAACCAAATATTTAGGGCTTGATTTGCCTCTTTTTCTTTCTCTTGTGCAAACTGGCAGTAATTACACTGACATTAACAAGGATATTCCCAGCATACACTGGGGAAAGYAAAGGTGCATCACAGTGAAGAGGAAAAATCCTGTTGTTCTACTTACAGGTAAATTTAATCCTGCTTGATTTCACTTKGATAATTTGCTCAAGTAAAGCAAACTTAGTTACTCAGGAGACTATTATTTCCACAGAACTAATGCTATGAAACAGCTATAAGGAACAGCAGCAGATTTTAGAGTAATAATTCGGATATTTTATTAGTATGTAAAGGCTTTTTCATCCATATTCTAGCCTCTAAGTCTACAAAACTATATTAAAATTAATTCAGCTGGTTCACATTCCTTTAACATTAAAAATATACTGTTTTCAAAACCATATATGCTGAAGCTTCCTCTCTGTCTATGATCTTRTATCTGAAGTTTCAGCTTTTCGCTTTTTCTTTTTAACGACCGAGTTATAAAGCTCTAAAACAAGGGTTTGTAATAGAAATCCTGATAGACTCCCTTTAATGTTTTGAATTATAAAACTACACCTTTTAAAAGACAAGTGTCATTGCCAAACAGTGAAATTACTATACTTTACTTCCACCCACTACATTTCAATTTTAATTTTATGAATATTGCAAATTATAACACTCACATTATAACCTCTAAAGGGGATAATTTATAAAAGCAGTGTCCATCAATTATAAATTTTCCATGACATTAATAAAATGGCAAGAACTAATTATGATGACTTCTGAGATGAAGATGCCTTGGACAAATCATTAATACGTTGAAATGGTATTTTTTAAAACATAGCAGGTTCTAATTATGACTGAAATGAGATGATGAAAATGATCACAGAAAGGACATTAACCTGATGAGTTCCACAGTCTCTGAGTACATGGTGTATGGAGATTTAGCTTCTAATGGATCTCGCTCCATAGCGTTCCCGCACTCGATGAAGGAGAGGGCAGCATCAGCATAATTCACTGCTTTCCCGAACTTCTCCAGCTGAAATGGGAATCACACTGTCAAGAAAATCCTTCAGCTTTGATTTCTAGGTAGGCAGTCATTCTAGAAGGCAACACTAGCATTAGGATGAAAGCAGGGAGACACTGGTAGTTAAGAATGAATTCATACAGTAATTAAGGCAGGGACTCTGCTTTCACCAAATTTGCTCGGGGTAGTCAGTGCTGGATGCTCCACAGAGGACAGGCAGGGCATGCCCACTGACAGCAGGGATTGACACAGGCAAGAAARGCACCAGGCATGTTTGTGCCCATCCATACTGCTCCTCCACATGAAYTGACTTTCAATGTCACTCTGCGAGGGTTAGGTAACTGCTCCATGCCATTTTGGCTGATGTCATATTCTGTGTTAACTGTTGGTCAAAAAAAAATCTCATCACTTATATGATGAGTGAAAGAGCAGRAAAAAAAAGGGAGACAATATAGCGCTGCTTAATATTTCATTTTACTAGGATTTTATTGCAAAAGGTTTTAGCCCTCATAATGGTTGTGATTAAACTGACTTAGACATACTGATTTCTTTTTTTATGTGTAATGAATATTATATATGACATTTTTATAGTACGTACTTTATAATAGTATTTAACATTTTCAGTTTTTGATAGCTGAATATAAGTATTCTACTAATGTGGCATTTGATATAGGAGATCCAATATACTTTAAATAATTAAAAAATGTCTTTCTATGTCTCTATCAAAATATTTTTGATGCATCTGCATATGTTTCCATTCACAAAACAGAAGCCTTGTCTAATAACATATTAAGCATAACATTAATTACTGGTCCAAGATAACAGTATACTTGTCTTTGTGGCTCCTTCTAAGCCATAGCTAGATCTCTCAGCACAACTTTAATTTCATGTTCTGCTCTTGTGCATTGATTATGTACAAAGAGCCTTTGTAAATTGATAGGTATTAACTGAATGATCAGAAAAAGGGAAATGTTTCTGACTATCCTCTGTCTATTCCACAGACTGGTTCTCAGCATAATCTTCAAGATACTTTATTCACTTTGAAAGAATTTCCATTCATTTTGCAAGACAAAAGGTCTCCCAAAGATGACTTTTTGTGGTGTGGAAAAAGAATCTGGCTGCAAGCAGATTTAGTACAGACACAAAGTTTGAGCCAGCAACAGGATCGGATTCTCTGGAGTAGGTGGAATTACTCCAGCTCGTCACATCTGAGACAGGAACACAGTGAGGTCTCCAAGATCTCTTCCATATGGCACAGGCAGCTGCCACTGCAGCAGCCCACCCAAATTAGCTGATCCCTCACTGCAGCCCCAGACAAGGAGAGGTTTCCATGGGGTCGCTCCCGTAAGACATGAAATGTCCTGCCCTTCACCAGAAATCTGTTTTCTCAACAAGCTCAGGAACGGCGCTGCCACAAATCTCATTAACATTTGCTGACACATTTTGAGGTCACATGCATTATCTTTCTAGCCACTGCAACACATCTTTCAATGCTGCCTGTGCTCTGTCTTGTCAGCACCAAGTAACCAGCAGCAATTGTTTCCATAGGACAAGTAACACTGCGGGATTGCACACCAAATGTGTTACATGGAGATAATTTGTGTGCAGCTGCATTGGGTGGGGAAAAAAAAAGGGTTGAGATCCAAATAGCAGAGGGAAAAACAGATACTTTGTTCATGGATATTTATGCCTGCCAACAAGTTGGTGACAGTGGATGGGCTCACATCAGTGTCAAACTGTGTGTGACAGGCAGGGTCTGCTGCAGGCAGCAGGGGGATGTGCTGTGCCTGCTCCTCGTGGTGCTGCTGSAGAAATACCCCTGGTCCTGCAGGGAGAGGTCAGCACCCTGTGAGTGTGTCCGGCTGTGGAGGCAGGGGATGGGCAGGGCGTTCAGAGATCATGGGAACTGAGCCTGTAAATACAGCCAGCGTGGAGCAGGTGTCCCTGTGCCAGCACTGTGTGTGCTGTGCTCAAAGGTCACCCAGCTGGGGGAGGTGTTGGCAGCCTGCAGAGCCCGGCTGGGACTGATGTGCTGGCTGGAGCTGTCACACCAGCGCCTGTGACCGCGCACATGGGAGGGGGCTGTCACTGCACTGATGGCTGTCACTGCACTGCCACCACACTGCCACCACCATCACCACACTGACACCACACTGACACCACCACTGTCACCACACTGACACCACACTGACACCACCACTGCCACCACCATCACCACACTGACACCACCACTGTCACTGCACTGCCACCACCATCACCACACTGACACCACACTGCCACCACACTGACAACACACTGACACCACCATCACCACACTGACACCACACTGCCACCACACTGACAACACACTGACACCACCATCACCACACTGACACCACCACTGCCACCACCACTGCCACCACCACTGACACCACCACTGCCACCACCACTGCCACCACACTGACACCACACTGCCACCACCACTGCCACCACACTGACACCACACTGCCACCACCACTGCCACCACCATCACACCACACTGCCACCATCACTGCCACCATCATCACCACACTGCCACCACCACTACAACCACACTGCCACCACACTGACACCACCACTACCACCATCCTGACACCACACTGTCACCACCACTGACACCACCACTGCCACCGCACTGACACCGCACTGACACCACACTGACACCACACTGCCACCACCACTGACACCACCATCACCACACTGACACCACACTGCCACCACACTGCCATCACCACTGCCACCACCATCACCACACTGACACCACCAATGCCACCACCACTGACATCACCATCACCACACTGCCACCACCACTGCCACCACACTGACACCACCACTGCCACCACACTGACACCACCATCACCACATTGCCACCACCATCACCACACTGACACCACCACCATCACCACACTGCCACCACAGCAGGTGCCAGCCCTGCACCCCCTCACACAAAGCACACTCACAAACACCGTGCCCCAAGCCAAGAGAGAGCTGAAGCAGACAGCTGGAAATGTCAGCTCTCCTTCAGCTCGCTGACAGCACAGAGACACCTTTTTGTTTGGCTGGTTTGCTTTTTAAAAGCCTAGCAACTGATTGTTTTGGGGTGGCTTTTTTGGACAGACACTGATTTATAAGCACAAAATATCTGATGTGGAATGGTAGAACACATACGCAAAACCCTCAGAAATAATAAAGTTGAGAGGTAAATAATCACTCAGCTGTTTGAGGGGAAAAGTGAATAGCTACACTCCATTTTACACATCTTAGTTTAATCAAGTAGGGAAATCAAGTCCCACCTAAGCCTGCCCTAAATGAGCCACTGCTCACCCTGTATAGCATACAGGAGCAAAGTCCCTACCTACAAAGCAAACATTTATTAAGGACACTTCAGAACTGGCAACAGTTTGCATTGAACAAACCATGGCAGAATATAATCTGTCAGATTATGTGGTTTTATCAAAATCAAAACACTTGGCAAAGTTAGGCCAATCTTACTGGAATTTCATCTGGGGTAAAGCAAGAGGAAAAGCTTTCCCAGCATTGAACTACCTCACTGCCAGATTTTTTGGGAGTAAGTGTGTTGAGACTTTCTTTATCAGCTTAAAACCATGCAATAAAAATGAATGTACTACATAAAAATGAATTGTTGCAGATCTTACACAATTGGATTGAAAATATCAAACCATTTTACCTCATGATAATGGGGTGTGGGGTGATTTGACTGCCTTTCTGCTATTGAATATTTCAACACCTCTGTTTTARGCTCAAAGTGAATAGGAAAAACAAATTTCAAATACACATCAGCCTTCATAAAACCATCTTACATACTTCACAAACAGCATGACTGTTGCTGCCCCTTGGAAGAAACACCAGCTATTGTAAGTAGCTTTTTTTTTTTGGGAACAAACACTTAAAAGTTAGTAATGGCATCCAGGGTTTAACTTGTGGACAGTGTGTTCATGGGGAACAATCTGAAGCTCATTTTAGTCAATAGCAGGGTTCCTCTTGGTTTGAGAGGCTTTAGAGCATGTGCAGAATGTCCATTTTTTTAACACTGAGCTCCATAGTGGTAAGAGACAAAAAAAAACTGTGATAACTTACCAATGCATCTGCTTTATGCTTTAGCTTCTTAGCCTCTTGCATGTAATAATCCGCATTGTGAAGCCTAAAGAGACAAAATCAATTAATTCAGGTCTTTGCTTTCACACAGTTCAACATTGTTTGAAAAAACTGCAGACTGCTTTAAAGAATTATTTTGACACACATGCCCACTTATCTCTTTAAATCTTAACCTGATATCAGTCTGAAGCTGCTGTATGCAGAGATCCAATGGGTGACCAGAATGTAAAATAAGTAGCTGTAGAAACTGGCCACCCAAAGGACCCAYTAATGTGTGCTGAATGGAGAAAAAGAAAAAATATTTTAAACTAATTAAGTATAAGAAGTTTCCATTAGAGGAGCTAAAATTAAAAAATGAAGAAGAATTACCGTGAACCAAYATTCATGGTCTGAAAACATTTATCAACAGAATCTTCATTAATCAGTGACAACAGTTCATTTGCAAAGATTAAAACTGTGTGTGCCTTTGTGCAGCAGTATCCACACAGGTGCCCAATGCCAGCACTGTAATCAAAGATACTCCCTTTCACTGGGAGCTCTGCTCACATGAAAATCCCAATCACAGAGCACTAAGCCAACAAAACTTACACATCATCAAATGTTATTTTGGGTCTTCTGGGCTCAGAATTCCCATTGGAAAGCGTTGGCATTGCAGACCAGATATCTGGTTCGAGATGGCTGGTGTCAAGAAGAGTGTTGGCTGTGGGTGTRTTGTGAGATTCTTCCTCCTAGAAAACACAGGATTGTTACTTAYGGTTCAAACCAACATTCATCCTCCCCACCAAAAAAAACCCTCCCACAAACCAAAGGCACAGAACAGCCCCCATCTATACCCCCTACATTCATGTTACCTCACCAAATTACCCTTCCACTCTCTGCAGCAYGAGCCCAATAGATTAATTAGGGAGCATGACTCCACCTCTGAGCTCTCACCTGAACTCAGTAACTCTTAGGTGCATTTTTCTGGTGGATACCATGGTGTTACTGACTRGAGACACTGGTTAAAGCAAGGCTGGGGAAGCCTAATGCACCGGGGCTAGATGGAAACTCATCTTCCTTCAAGGTGTATTGCACTAATATAATCTTTTTTTTCTATATTATTAGGAGATAAGTATTAATGTGACTGAAGAATCTGCTTGGATTTCAGCAGGGATCAATTTCCTCACTCTTGCYACAGAGAGAAGAATGGAAAGCAGAAGTCAGGAGTTGTGACTYTGCAATGATTAAAACCAGAAGCATAACAGAAGATTTTAAATCAGGCAATTGAAACTTGCAGGCTTGGTCYCCAACCAGATAAACTAAATTACAGATGAACCAATGAACTAGGGAAAGAAATCTAACATATATTAGAGGAAAAATATTTCACGTATCAAGGTAATAGATTAACCAAGGATAAATCTGACTAGAGATGCTGGGATGAGAGGAAGAGGCCCTGCTGTTTACATAGCACTGTTTATTCGCTGACATATGCAGTTCATTTTGGCATTGATTTCAGTTGAAGGCGTGTGTATTACTGGCGCAGCTTGAAGTGACACAATGATACCAGAAAGCAACAGGGATGAATGAAAGAGGTGAAGTGATTTGTCACCTACGATCCAACGCAACTTGTGAGTTTTACTATTACAGTGCAGGGTAACAACCTCTCTCAAAGTGGTGAACTGTGAAAAATGGGGCTATGCATGGCCTTTTCTGTGGCAGAATTTTGTACTTGTCTTTTAATTTTGACAGTGATACTAAGATACAGTTTGATACTATAAAAGGGAGGATGTGTTTGAAACTCTAAAACAAAGTTAGTTTTCTAAAATAGGCCAAAACCCTGGAGTTTCCCTGTTTAGCCTAAAAAGAGGATGACAAACTAATGTGAAATTTTACTTTGTTTTAATGAATTTGCTATGCAGTTTTGGCTCTTTCTCATGCATTTTCAGCAAAAAAAACCCACCTGAATCTGGAGAAAAGCAAGCAAAAAAAACCCTGTCTGTGTGAAAACCACTGATGGGGAGATGACCCTAACAGAGTGATACTTTTCTGGGGGGAAAAAAACCCTATTTAGATAGCGTCTAAAAGCTTACACTTAATTAATGGAGATTGGGTATAAATAAACCTTACTGTTGTGAGCCTGCCAACCTGACAGAAGTCATTAACATGCTGAGTGTGCTATGGACAGGTAGTTTTTTGTTAGATTGTTCTTGTCTATCTACTTTAGGCCATAATATTCAGAATAACTACTATGCTTAATTCTGGCTGAGCATTTGGGGCAGTTATTCGAGGGATATTCGTGAAGTTTTATTTTCAAAATGTGTGTGTTACAGCTATAATTGCAGCTAGCTGATGGCTGCAAAGGCTCTTCTCTGAGGCTCAGGGACCAGGTGCTTCAGGGAATGACAGACAACACCGAGGAGAAGCCTAATGCTGACCCAAAAATGGAGCTTGCAAGAGTTGGTTCCACCTCACTMTGCAAAGATCCACTCCTCGCTGCCCTTGAGAGGGGCTACATAAGCGCTCAGAATTAGATACTGCATGGAAAAAAAACATCCAACAGAACACCAGCCGAGGCTGGTTACTTACACAGATTCCTTTGGGGTTAGAAGAAGATTTATTTTCATTCTTTCTGTGTTTGGAAACAGAGGAGGAAGAGCTGCTGGTCTGTGAGGTGTTGGTGACACTGGGCTCCTGGCTGAAGGAGCTGTTGTCACTGCTGTGCCGCCGGTGCACAGGCTCGTCCAGGAGTGGGGACAACGGAGGAGGGAACAGCTTCTCTTCTCTTTTCTTTGTCACCTTCTTCACGGAGCTACTGCTGCTCCTGGGACACCGAGAAAAACCAGTTACAYTGCAAGAATATTGGTTAATCCTCCACAGCACAATGCTCTAGATTTTATTTACTGGGAAGCCAGCTCTGCCCTTCCATCTGTCCTGCAGTCCCGTGCCCTCCGAGGTAAGGCACAAGGGGACAGTGGGGAAAACAGAAGAGCTGCCTCTGCCTTTTCAAGGACTGCAGAAACCTTCTGCTTTGGAGGACAACTCGCAGTGCATTAGTACAAATTGCACCCAATTTAAATGCTAATTTGAGTCAGTCTTCATTTGAGAGGTCATAGAGGTTCTGACTCAGCAAAGTGCTGGAAAGTTTTATGCACAGGGTTAGCTCCTTTGACATCAAGTATGACTATTTATGTGTTTWACATTAAGCATCTTTTTAAGAGGTGGATTATGGCCCACATAAGCAACCTTTGCAAAAAAATCCAAATAGCACATGGCAGCATGAGAACTAAAAATAGAATTTATAACAACTACAAAATGATAACCACAACAATAACAAGATAATAATTATTTAACCTCTAGAATAAAACCAATGTTCAGCACTATATTAAAATGATACATTGTAGCTGGCAAAAGCCCTTGAGCAAATATTGGTTGATGAATTGAACGTGATTCAGAAAATGAATGTGGTTTTGACATGAAAGCTCAAGTAATATGATAATCTATTGTCTGTTTTATGTACAGAAATTGTTGGCTGGCTAGAAATGACAGCTGTGATACACAGTAAAACCAGAAAAAAATGCAAAAGCCTGGTGGACCTTTCCCCACTGAAACTCAACAAAAAAAGAAAAAAATAAACCCAACATCTCACTGACTGCTTAACATGTTAATCTACTCATAGATTTTTATTTCAGGTACTGCTCTAGCTCTGTCAATGAAGATAACCTGAATTTTAATCTTTTGTTGGACATCTAATATTGCACTACATGATCATTTAATTTTCATTATTATTGACTAAAATTTCAATAACAAATTAAGTCAACAAGAATTTATGTTTTGTTCCCACTTTCAGTCAGTGTCAGGAATTATAGATCTACTTTGCCTCAAAGTAACCTGGGAAAGAGGAGAAGGCAACCCAGGTTTCCTTACTCCTCCTTTTGGCACTCTCATTTCAGTCTGGCCTCTTCTGCAGTTTCACTGACAGTATCAATATCTACACCAGGGTCATTGCCCTATTTTGGATCTTTGGTGACACAGAAATATTTCAGCCTTATCTGTGAAACCAGAGAGTGAAATCAAACAAACTCCTCATGTTTTATAGCTMCTCTACCCAAAACTACTTTAATTCAACTGAAGCAGAGTTAAAAAGATCTTATTTGAAACTCTCTGATATTAAAGATCTTCAGACTGAAGAAATCAAACAAGCTCAAATTCATATTGCCTTACTGGGATGGATGCTGTCCTGCTTGGAAAACACATGGGTCTGAAGAAGATCAAAGGAAAACAACCGTGTTGGAATGGACCATCAGTTCTTCGAGGAGACTGATTTTGTGCACATGTGGTCCTGCAATATGTTCTCCAGAAAGTTCTCACTCAAAGCTCCATCTGTTCGCTGTCTGACCCCCAAAGGGCATTTTGGAAGCCAGATGAGTTACCACAGTTATAGCACAGCAACGCTCTGAACTTTTTCCAGAGGAAAGTTTTGCAAAGGAGGGTGAGCACTGCTCCAACAAAGCATGCACGTGTTCTTGGATTGTGTGGCAGCAAAGCAGGCAGAGTTAACMAAACAGCCAGGAGCAGAACCCAAACCTCTGCCTGCCAAGCACATGGGGAGCCCTGAACATGCACTCATGGCTGGGAACACAGGGCAGAGTGGTTTTCCATGCCACTGTGCACAGAGGAGTGTGGAGCTCTTCACTGTTTAAAACTTCACCAGTTCACTGCATCTTTGGGCTCAAACATAAGATGGGGCAAACCAAGGAATAGGTGCAGCTACTCAACAGTGGCAMATAAATCATTCTGTGGGTTGGAAGATTTAACCACAAAAGAAAATGCACTAGAGGATATTTTTTCCTACATAACTTGCATTAAACACAGCCCCACGCCTCCACTACAGTKTTAATTGTCTGTTGGTTTGTTAATTTTTTTTCTTTTCTCCCCGTACTGCCCACTTAATCCTATGAGTTGTTGCAGGAATTAAGCCGGTAATTTATTTAGTGATGTTACCTCCCTCAGATTTACACTAAAGCATTTATGTTAACAATAACCTCCATGAAATAGGTTGTTACCAGCAGTTAACCAGATTGTCACTTTGCTTTGGGCTGTTAATGGCCTAAGAAACTGGTCTTTGATTGCAGGAATCGCTAATTTTGAATGAATTTATTGCAATAATTACCGAGACTCAATGGTTTAATTTGCTGACATGATTGTTAGTTAAAATATRTTTAAAATCTAGGGAGAAACACAATAAAAGTGCATGGAAAAACTACAAGCAGAACTGATGGTCTTTTGGCTGCAGGGTTTAATCTTTTGTGTCTAAAAAAGGCCAATTATCAAAGAAAGAGAAGGCTCTCCATCTGCTTTTTTTTTTCCAGCCTGGTTTCTTTTAGGGCAGAAAGCAAGCAAGCAAGCAGACAACAAGAGGTCAGTGCATGAAGAAGGGAGAATTTCCAGCTACTCTCATGTTTCAAGCTGCCTTTCTTTGCCCTCCTTGGGGCACGCAGTGCTACCTGTGGCCTGTCAGCGAGACAAAGCCACTGTGAACAGCAGCCACTTGGCTTTCCTTTTCCTTTCCCCTGGTGCACAATGAAATGCTGCACATTGATGGTGAATCTGCCTCTGTGCAGGGAAAGGGGAAAGGTCACTCCCACCTTAGCCTGGACCACATGGCAGCACTGAATGGAGCTGCAGTCATTCCATGGCTGTGAAGGCTGCCTGTGCCATGAAGGAACCCCAATGGATGCTGCTGTGCCTACCAAGGGATTAACTAATATGTACAGGAGCATCTCCAACTAAAGGCCAAACAAAAGGGAACAAAAAATTCTGAAAACCAGAAAAACGTGCCTCAAACAGACTTTTAGCATGCCTGCTAGATGGTGGGCATGTTTCGCTGGTATGAGTCCAGATTGACTCACAGGTTGCATCAGCAAATAACTCCCTGTGTTGCTACAAAAAGCCAAATACTGGTGAGTAGTGCTCTGTCTGGACTTGGCTTAGCACTCGAATTTTCAGATATAAATGTCATGCAGCAGCACATACAATTAATGCTTAAATTTAAATCGCTCTGTCAAGCAAGTAAATATAAATAAATAATCCTCTGCTGCAAAGCAGGCAGCTGATSTGACAATTCAGCTTCAGAGCAGTGTTTCAAGGTATTCCTATGAAAACACTGAAACATCTATTCCTTCACCCACTGTAAGTATCACAAATAAGGAAACAGAGTGGCAATACTTTGAACAGTATTTTAAAGTGTCAGGTCAGATTTAGGAAAAGACATCAGCCCCAGAGTACGTGAGGCAAGGGACAGAGAGGTAACGATGGCTTAAGCAATGACAAAATAATACAAACCCTCTCTCGGCTTGTGCAAATGCCTTTTAAATTCACAACTGACCATTTGGAATTTCTAAACACAAACTGTATATGTAGTCATAGAAACTTGTGGAAATTAGGCATATAATTACCCTTCTTAGACATGTGACCCTTTAAAAATTAATTGTGCATCTTTGCTTGCTCTACTGAGCCCATATATTTCAGGAAAGAAAGAGAGAAATGTATCCAAATGCCTAAACCACAGCAAGGGAGACAATGGGAGCTGTGAAAACATAGGTGTGACCTATCTTTCCCAGATTCCTCCAGACTCCTGAATGCCTCCAAATTTTGGCCCAGAGATCCGGGTCTGTCTGTCAAAACAGTCTTGTACCCATTAAAAAGCCCAGTGAAAATCCCCAGTGTCTGCCTCAGGGAATTTGGCTCTTTGGCACAGGTATCAATTCTAACAGGAGAGCCCTAAGGTTCCTACCAAGTGAGAACATTCACCATGGAACTTCACCTCCTCAAGGGATGAAGATCACCAGCACACCTGTGGCTGACTCACCCTCACTTCTCAAAGTCCTCATGTGGAGAGTTCTAAAAGAAAACTCAGAACTTTTGGGAATAAAAGACCAAATGGCAAAGTCTGTCTTTCAGCCTTTTACCCSTGAAGTGTCATTTTCCCCCAAGGCCTTGAACTAAGGCCTTTCTTCTGCCACCCCTTAAAAACTGACTTAACCCTCTGGAGAACAAAACCACTCCTRACTGCTTAAAAATTAAATTTTTACATTTCTAGAAATTTGTCTTCACACAGTTCATCCARCTCCCTGATCTTTTGGGAAATACACTGATCTATATTCAGTTGCACGCCTATGGGAGTTGAAAACCTGAACTATCAAAAAGTATTCAATTTTTTTTCAAGCAAACTCAGAAAACACTAGTAAYAAATGTAGTGTGATCCAGGTCTTAGTTACTGCAGTGGAAAAGAAGTCAGAAAATTTTGTTTCAAAACTTCAGGCAGATGAGGGAAAAAGCTAGCATATGGAAATAACTATTGATGGACACAATTATGTTTTAAGAGAGAATACCAAAGGGTTGAAAACGCTGAGGAATCAAATTAACRACCTGGAAAACAAGCTCAAATTAAGAAACATCAGGTTGGGGGTGGATCCTTAGGGCCTGATGGTGATAAGAAGAGAAGGATTTTTTTTTTTAATGGACTGTGGAGGTGTTGGGGATGGATAATCCTTGATTCCCTCTGCAATATATCTCTGTTCATTGTATTTCCAGCAACGACAATCAGTCAACACCCATCATGATGTTTATCCAATATACAACATGTCACAGATCCCATTGTAGCTTTCAAATCATCTTCCTTTTCCAGACTCCAGCTCTGATTTTCTCAGGGGCTGAATGAAGGCCTAGCTCAGGGACTGAAATTACTCCACAATGTAGTAATTTATTATTCTAGTAATTTATTCTTACACCAGAATAAATAATATGATGGTCAACCTTCTTTAGTGTGCTATTTCATAAATTATTTTTGAACTTTATCTAAATGTAACTACTATTATCCTGAAATGGTTTTCAGAAGCACATTGTGATTTTGATTCTTTGCTTATCCTAGGGYGAAGCAGAAAGAAGTACCTCATCTCAGAATCATAAAAGCACAAAATTGGTAACAGAAGGGAATGCACTCTGGCTATTTATTGAATGTTTGTCTTGTGACTCTATAATCATTATTTCTGTGGCACCTGTTTGCTCAAGCATTATAGCCATCTGTGAAGACACCCAGAAAGGCACAAACTGTTGGATGGTGTGTCTGCTGAGATACCTGAGACACTCAGGRTGGTCACTCCTGGCATTGCTGTGCACACAGTTAAAACAAAGAGTCACTGAACGTGAGGCAAAGTCACTGTTTTGCTCAATACAACTGGGAACTCTTATGAAAATTATTAAAAAAAATAATTTCAGGCAAACAAAACCTATTTTTAGCAGGATTCTCTGTCCACAGAKATTAAAGGTGATAGAGGCAAGAAAGAACACTGAAAGGGGGTTGAGGGGTACACCAGGATATTGGCGGCACCCTGAATTCCTGCAGTCCATCAGAAGGAAGAATGAATCTCCTCCAAAACCATGAGGATTCTCTTCCAGCTGGATGRAATACCAATGGCTGTGCCAATGGCTGTGAAGCACATCTGACTCAACAGCAGACACTGACAGAAAAGCAGTGTGAAATCCCTCCTGAATGTCCCATCAAACCCCACTTACTCTTTAGTGCTGGTTATTCTGTGGTTCGGTATTGGAGAGATACAAGGTGGCAGCAGGCAGGAAGCTGGAGGCTCCTCCAGGCGCTGCTTCTTGCTTTCAACAAAGGTATCCAGGCTTTCCGTCTGCTTTAATACAAAAGGGAGAGCATAAAAAATTCAGCATTTACTGGGAAGCACAACTTCCCTGGCCACTAAATCTCAGTGTATTTGCTCTAAAGCAGCAGCAGTTCAATACTGGTCTAAGAGAAGTGAAAGTCACCTGAAATCAGGGCTAAACGTGCTCCAAACACATGACATGAAGTTATATAACAAGRGACATAGCAGGTAATTAGGGAGCAAAATGTCTAGAGTGCTAAAGTTATCTTCTGTAGTGCACTGGAATTYAATTAATAATTCAGATGCAACCACTTGATAGCACCAAACCTTATTCAAGTAAATAGCTTTTACTCATTGACCTAAGAGAAGCTGATGGGAAAACTTCTCTGGGTAAGTATTCCTCACAGGACTAGGAGTAGAGGACTGAGCTGGGGTAGTCATYAACAGCAACAGCTTGTTTGAAATTTGCTTTGGAAGATTCTCTGATGCATGACTTTTGTGCCTGAACGAGGATGATACAAGTAAAGCTGATTATTGCTCTGTCACTGGAACCTTCATATTAGCCTTCAAGCCCACTAGTAGATGGCTAAAATAAATCTTTTAATAGCRTGACTTAGAAACACAAATTAGTCTCTCCYTACCCTGCCTTAACTGTTGGTATACCCTCAAGTCATCCTAACTGACTTGTTTCCCCTTGGGTAGCAGTGAACAATCACATTGGAACTGGAGGGGCTGACTCAGAGTACAGCTCATGTTTGCACAGGCCCAGAGTGAGATTCTGCATTTTGGTACTTTCTGATTCAAAGTCTCAGTTAAGGAAATAATGTGGTTCCAACTTTTATATAACCCCCCATTATTTTTTTTCTTCCCAGGGAGCCCTCACTTTAGTTGCCAATACTACACTTGTGTTTCAGTCAAGATTCCTTCTCCATGATACAGACACTCCACTAAGTTACTCAGCAAGGATTATTTCTGGTATAATTAATATGCACCCTGGTGTACTTAGAWACATGGTGTACTTGTACACTTAARTATGGACAWTTATACATCCCTTTCCTCTTTTTTKTCTCCTTCYTTCTTGCATCTCTGTRGTGTGCAGCTAGAATATAARATGAATAAAAACCTGCTGAGTTTACTCATGTGATTATTTCCACTTAATTCAACAGGGAAGGAGCCAGTGCAGTGACTCATTTAGGCAGGGGTGCAGACCCATGTCTGCCTAGCATCATTTGTCTTTTTTCTGCATTAATTCTCTTGTACCACTCACTGGACTGCTCAAACTCAGGATTTCAAGAACTCCACCAAAACAGACAGCTGAAGTCACTTTCACAATGATTTATAAAAACTGGGGTATAAAAAAATACACTCTGATGACTTTTCACAGGCAGACCAGAGCACAAGCATTTCAGCTGGAAAAACTGACTACAAAAATTCATTTAGGATATAAAACTTCAGTTTCTTTTCTGAAAACACATTCAGTTTGAAGTGCGATGTCATATCCCACARGATAGGATACCCTTGGGCATAAATAACACATAAAACACATGATAAAACATAATGCCTTCAGTCAAAATGTATTTGCTTTTTCAGGTAGCTGTGTAGAGAAAGCAGCTAGTTAAGTAAATTATATTTCTATGAATCACATTTGTTTATACCACAAAACAATATAAAAACCAAATTCACCAGGAGCATAAGCAAGCACCATTCCATTGACTTTGATGATGCCTGTTTAAACCAGTGGTGAAAATGCCTTAATTCTGCAGACAATAACCCCCTCCCTTCCAAACAGAAGTCACATTTTCTGAGTATGGCTGAAACTGCACTAATATGAACTCATCACTTTCTGCAGATTACACAACACTGGAAACTAGTAGGTCAGTGGGCAAATACAGTGAAAAAGCTTGTACGACAAATCACAAAAAATACATTGTTTATTGATTTTGTCGGCTGGGGTTTACTTTTTACTAGTTTCTGATGTTAATTTGCAGTGCACTTGTAAATGCCTGTCCTTTGTAAAACCAATAAAGCCTCAGTGCTGTGATGCCTCCCCATGGCCCAGCTGCAGGTGCAGCGAGGAATCACTGCCTGTGGTCCTGACCTCCAGCGTGCTCAGGAACTCATGTGTTCTCCTTTAARCAATGAAAATGACTCACCTTGTGTTTCCTTTTGGATTTTGTGGAGGGTTTTTCAGCTGCTGGGGTGGGGGACTCTCGAGATGGTCGCCTGTGTTTCACAYTTGCCTCCCTTGGTTCACTTTTCACAGACGTGGTCTCAAAAGTTTCCTGTCCAGGTATCCTAGAGAGTAAACTAAGGTCTATTTTCACCCACAGAGATTTGACCTCTTCATATTCTCTGAGTGGKGACAGAAGTTCATTTTGTACGATTGGGATAGGTGAAAAGAGCTGCTCCTCCAGGTCGTTGCTGGTCTGGTCGATGGACGTGTTGCTGCCATTGCTCGTTAAGCTACTTACGCTGAGGATGTTACTGCCAGAGTCCTTCACTTTGACACCACTGCCAGAGCCAGCACAGGCTGGCAGCACCTTGGCCTGCAGGCTCTCCTCCTGGTCTGTGTTGGAGTCAGAAGTAGATGAATCTGTCTCAATGAATTCCCGGGACTTCGGGACAATTTTGCTGGGGCCTCTGTACTTTTTCTTCTCAGAAGTGAGACCTGTGCTGGTTCGTGGCTCTTTCCTCGGAGCTGTCTTCCCAACTGCTGCTTTAGTTCGAACCTTTGGCTGCTCGGGGGGTTCCTGTGTGTCTTTTTCTTTGGGAGTGTTGCTGGTATTATTTGGTTTGGGCCAGTTATACTCTTCTACACTGGAAGTCCTTTCTACCTTTTTGGGTTGCTTTTTCCCAGTAGTCCTTTGTGAAGTTGGCTCATTATGAGCTGGTGACTTCTGCTTGGAGCTTTTTGCCTCTGGGGTTTTCTGGGCAACCCGTGGTTTGGCTTTCTCTCGGATGGGACTAAGGATCGCCCGGTCTTTGGAATCGGTCGGGGGCAGGCTGCTGCTGAGCTTCCCTTTGTTTGGCCCTTCAGCCTGCTGGTTACTCTGGGCCTGGGAGCTGCTCTCGCTGTGAGGCTCATTCTGATTGTTGATGATGGTCTTGTTGTGGGGGTTCACCTTATTGAGCCATTTATCCAGCTGCCATTTGTTAGTCGAGGGGGGCTCAGGCTGCAGATTGAAGGATGACAAGGAACAAATCTCAGACAGAAGCAGTGCTTTTCCCTTTCAAAGAGAACTTTTTTTAATGTACCCTTTTATTTCAGTCAACTAGTGGTGACTGCTAGTTTTATGGGAGTATTTATGGAGTATTTATGGTTAATTAGGCTTCCTTATCTGGTTTACAACGTGGCCCTGGAGGAATTTAACACAACTAAAAAGTTTAGCTAGTCCCTGAAGACATAGTTTTGTCATGTTGCCTTTCCTTAGTCCCAGATGAATMCTGTGTCAATAAAATCTTCCCTAGCTACTGGCAAAAATCTAAATATTTCTTTAAAGCAATTCAAATGTAGGCCAGAAGGATTCTTCCAACAGCTAGAATCAGTATGTGGGTCATACATGTGAAACGGCAAAGAGAAAAGAAGTCAACAGCATCAAACAGCACYGAACTCCACCGTGCCCTAAGAAGGAGCAGGATTTTGCTCCCCTGACCCTCTGGGAGTGGCGTTACCTCTGGCGTGGCACTGCGGGACTCCTCGTTGCACTCGCTGTCGCTGGAGCTGCTCTCGCTGTCCGAGTCGGACTCGGAGCTGCTCTCGGACTCGCTGGAGCTGCCGGAGCCGCCGCTGGAATGGGCCAAGCCGGTGGTGTGTGCTGCTGGCACTGGCAGGCTGCTGCAGGGACAAGGGAGAAGATCCTCTCTTAGAGCTTCCTGCAAGTGCTGCCCTGGGGGAGCCACCCACAGTGAACTCTGGTCACCCCSAATGTCCCCAGTGTCACCCCGTGTCGTGCAGCACAGAGCTGTGACAGCCCCAGGGCTGAGCCACCACGGAGCCACCAGAGGAGCTGGATGGGTTCGTGACTCACAGGACACACTGATTATGTTAATAACGTCACCATCATCATCACCCTCCAGTAAGAAACACTTCAGTGTCACAAGCCTGAGYTTATTAGGCCAATGATTGCAAAAACTAACAATCACACCTAAATAATTCATTAATGGAATCACGGCTTCTTCATTTTTTGCCAGTTCATTTATAATTTATGATCAAAGGAAGGACATCAGGCAACTAATATTGGACAGGACATTTTAAAAATTAATTTTAATGAATACTTTTACACTGCAGTGTACAAAAACTACGTCCTTTTGACAAGTCTCCAGGGAGTGCCCAAGAATTTTTTATTTATAGCTTTTTTCCTTCTCATATTTATGATAATGCAGTGAGAAAATAGCATTCATGCTGAAAATAAGCCTCTCTGTGAAATCCATTTTTTCTGCGTGTTCAACTGTCCTCCAAGATGTATTTATTAGCAGTGCACTGGGTGTCATTGTTTTTCCTCAGYATTTGTTTCTAATCTGAGAGGTCAGATGACCCCAGCTTTTAGCACAACAGAATTCTGCCAGTCTGAGTCTTTATAAACTCATCTTTAATTTCAACTTTTTTGTCAGGGRGATAACCATAAGGCTTTATATCTTTTCAGCTGATCTATACAGGGACTTTTTGATGATTGATTTTAAATTTGTGAAGCTGACAAAGCAAAGTGTTTGAAAATTGACACCATTTGYTAGTAGGCCTTTATGGATATTCAGTACTTCACTTTAATATATCATCCACCCTGGGTGTCCCATATTGAGTGATCCAGAGGTGCCTACAAGGTGTAATACAGCTTTGCCTCTGTTTCTRACTGCTTTTCTGTTTTCCTCCGAGAAGGATTCAGCTAAGCCAGGTACATGCTTTCCTTCCCTTTTCAAACCAAGATCCTCCATGCMTCAAGACGCCCTCTTAAAAAGGCACAGTAACCAAGAAACTGGAAAAGCCAGGAAAAAAAAAAAACCCAGGAAAAGTCAGAACAAACTGATGTGTGACCCTGCTCTGCCAGAACCTTTACAAGTATTGCCACTGGCTTCCGTGACAATAATAGATGGACTTTAATTTTGTTCTTACACTAAGCTATTTTCTTTCCCTCCTTGTTGGTAAAACCTATCGCTTACACGGCGGTTGGTAACAAAACTGTCTCTTTGAGCCTCGCAATGGCCCTGCAGTGCCCATTGACAAAACAGCTTGGTGCTTTAGGGTGCATTAATGAAACAAAATTACTCACTTGGGTAATTGCTACAGATCACTAACTTTGTTGCTCATTAAGTCCATACACTTTTTTTATTTTTTTTAATTCTTCTGGAGGCTCCTTACTCAACTGACTCAAGTGGAGCTACTTGGAAAATTTCAACTGGAAGTTAAAAGGCAATTCAAAGAACAAATGATGAAAACCTATAGGCATTTTCAAAAGTATTATGGAAAGCTAATCCCTGTTGAATTAAAATGGATCATATATTTTGTATTTAATGTAATTATTTTTGAAAACCATTTGTGAACTTGTATTTCTTCCTTTATCTCTCCTTTTCATTGAAACTCAAGAAAGTGTAAGAAAACATTTTTCATGCAATTTTTTTTTATAGCAAACAAGGAAACAGAAAAGTGGAGAAAAAGGAAATGTGTTTGTAGGGATCTTTGCCTTATACAATATCTTGTAATTATGGTCTTGTATAAAACATCAATTATGGTCTTGTAGAAAACATCAATAGTAGATGAAAACTGATTTTTCTTATTTAATGACAAATATTTCCAAGAAGAATAAAATAGAAAATGCTACAAGGATTCCCAAACTRAGGAGGCAAACATGGCAATTCCATTCTGTAACACCAGAATGAGACAACAGCCTTGAAGAGAGTGTTATTTATGKAATTACCAGAAGACTGAAGTTTTAATTTAAAAACAACTTTGTCCCTAAATCTGAGAGCTTCTCTCATTCTGTTTTTACCCGAGGATGGAAGTGAATTTGGCAATACCAGTGTTTCATCATTCCAACAGCCCCAGCAGTGAGTGGGCTGTGAGGGTAAAGAGATGCTCAACCCTCTGCAGCCTCTGCAGAGATTCTATGGGCACATCGTGCTGCTGGGGAGAGCAGTGAGAGCCAGGCTGAGGGGCTGCTGGGGCACAGACCCATCCCCCAGAGCCCAGAGCCTGCAGGGAACTCACACACCTTCACAAACACCTCAGCAGACCCTGGCAGGTCATGGTTCCTGCCTGGAGCCGTTTTATCCCAACCTCCACACAGAGGGGGTGTGGGGGTGCGCACACATCTGTGCACATCTGCCTGAGGACATGCTCTGCTCCCAGGGCTGGCGTGTCTGCTCTCATTAGGGTAACTGATGCAAAGAATAACACCTCTTATATTAGATCAAAGAAGGAAAAGGCGCTGCCCCAGCCAGACCTTTGCAGCCTTCAGACACAACCTGCCTTTCTGAGCACTCTGGCACTGACACTGCAGCTGGGATGTGCTTCCAAAACCACAGGAGCTGTTCTGGAGCAGACTAAAACTGTCTGACAAAGAACTCAAAGGGCGAGAATAAAACCATGGAAATAGATGGCAGCTCCAACCTGGCCTTATTTTCTGTCTTTCTGCACACCAGCCTCAGAAAATGCTGCCATGTGCCAAACATTACCRAGCRACACAGCTCAGCAAGCTTGCAGGCRCAAACAAATAGCTCAAAATAATGTTTTTCATACAAAATACAATGAGGTCATATTTTTCTTTCATCTGGGATAATAAAATTATGCCATGGCTACAGTGGGCAGTTTCATGCTGAAGGCATCGTTGTTGATCCTCATTACTAAAGTAGAAGCATTCATTCTCATCATGTAGTTTGGGTTGAGAGCAACAATGTATGCTTTGCAAAACAATCAGATAAGACCCAAAATGCCTTTCCTAGCATCTCACCATACTAAAGATAGAGAGATCTTGCACATAGCCACAAGCACAATCACCTCTTACAATGCAGTTCAGCAGAGAAGGAAAAAGTATACACACATTTCACCAACAAATGCATGAAAAAAAAATCTGCTTGTACTAAATAGTAGCCRTTTATGACTTTTTTCTTGAAATAAAATGCATCTCCTAGTTCAAAAAAATACTTGGTTGGCACTTTTTCCAGAGATTTCTGCAGATCTAAAGTTCAATCRCATTTTGAAGATGTTGGGCTAGATTCTGCAATTCAAGCAGCTCTTAYACAAAATAAACTGGGCTTCCTCACATAGGTATCAACTACATGAACTGAGGGTTGCCTCTTAAAGAGACTTTCAAMGCAAGCTTTGTTATGTTGCTAAGATCCAGACAAGGAATGCCAGTCCAGACAAGGTTTAAAATGGATTTAAAGCATTTTATCATCAGACAMAAGTCCTCAAAGTGACTAAAGAGGGCAGAAAGGACTGGTATTTGAAACTATTGAATTTTTATTTCCCAGCAGGAGACGAGCGCTCATATTGTTCCTCAGTGTTTGGGTGGACAATGTTTTCATTTCATGTGAACTGAAAAAAAAAAAAAAATTAATAAAAACAATGCTGCACAATGGAACCCAGCATTGTTTGGGTAAATAACACTTAGAAGAAAGCCAGTTCATTATTATCACTTGAGATTGGAGGCCCCTACTGAGAGCAGTGACCCGCTGTGCTGGATCTGTGTAAATACATGATGAGGCACAGTCCTTGGGCCAAAGAGCTCGCAGCGCAAACACTCAGAGCAAACAGCAGAGGTATTACAGTCATCCTCATACTCAGTGTGGGCCTGTCACATTCTCCAAGTGCAAGGCCTCTCTGCAGTTAATAGAAACATCAGTTTTGCCCTCCTTTTAAGTTTGTTCTCCTCATTTTCCAAGCCCTGTGCTCAGCGCTTGGTCCTGCAGGGTAGTGGGACGCGCTCTGCCCTGACCTTGAGCCCTGAACAGGCTGAGAGTGAAGATGCACGAGTGGCTCAGCAGGAGAGCCCTGACCCAGGCCACAGGGACCAGGGGCTGCTCACCCCTCTGCCAAGGAGCTCCTCCTGTGCCGTGGAGATGAGAGCTCTGGAGTGACAYCCACACCACAGGGGCGAGGGCAAGCAGACCTCTGTCCCTTGCAGAGGTCACCCTGCTGATGTGTGGAGCTGCCTGCACACTGCTAAGCTGGGATCCTTCCTGACACAGGAGAGCTGCACATCTGGAAGCAATCTGGATGGAAGCTCCTCTGCAGCACTTCCACCCATTTCCTTTCTTGTGCTTCTGCAGCACACAGTGTTTCTCCTGTCCCTGACCATTGTGCCCAGCATGGCCACAAGCGTGAGATGAGAAATGTCTTGAAGGAGGGACAAAAACCAGTACCACCAGTACTACCAACACCACCAGCATCACCAGTACCACCAGTACCACCAGTATCACCAGTATCACCAGTACCACCAGTACCACCAGCACCTGGAGCAGTTCTCTGCTCTTGCTCAGCTCAAACTTAACTCCAGAGCAGCCAAGGCTTGCAGGTGTGTGGTGCTGGTGGCTCCAGGTGAGGAGCTGCACTGACCTTGTCACACACCATCTTTCACTGCAGTTCACTGGTGYTGGTGATCTGCCCAAATTCAAATGTCACCCTGAAGCTTGTCTGCTTTTTAATTCATGGGTTATTTTTCCAAAGCCAATTAAAGCAGACATGGCATTATTATGTGTCTGGATCATTATGCTGCACAGAGAACCAAAGGCCTGATATGTGGCTTATGCTCTTTTTGTTCTTGTTGTCATCTAGACCATTATATTGTTTTCAACATATAATTTACCCTACTGTTGTTATAAATATCYTCAAAATTAAACCTGGTAGCTACAACAAAGATAATGTGAAATACTCAAGCTCATTAACCTCTAATAAGATAAATAATAAACTTTTAACCTTGTAAATACAGATGTAAAAAAAACAAAAAAAAGAGGTATAATTCAGACTGCAGTAGTAAAACTCATCAAGGAACAAAAATTCCTAACAAGTCCTTAGCTATCTCCCTGAACCTTTTACCAATTAGATGTAGTCATGTTAATTGCTGTGAGGAGAATTTGGCAAATAGATGGTGCCCTCCAACAATGGGTTTATTCATTCCAACCCTTCCTTTTTAGGGTAATGATGAATTGGCCAYTTGTTCCACTGCTCTACTCAGAACTCAAAATGTAAACTTCGAGTAAGCAGAGCATTGCTGGGCAGTGGGAAATTGAGATGGGAACTGACCAGTGAGTCAACAGCACATCCATGCTGGCAATGAATTTCCATTAGAAGCAGCACTCTACAAAGGTTGCTTTACTGCACAAGCCTATATTTAGGGAAAACTCAACCARTGAAATCTGGAAAGGGCAAGGTCTGTGCTGGAAAACTGACTACAGACTTGATAGAGTGGCTGATCTTCCTGTTGAGGCACCACATTGGGACTGAGATGAATTTTGCTTTGTGTCTGAGAAGAAAACACATCTGTGCATCAGTTCCTGCTGAGTAAAAGAGTGACTATGTGGCCTATCCTTAATCTGGCTTGTCTACTTAAAACGCAAATTCCTGAGAACAAAGAGTCTGATTGCACAGGGCACTGAGAATTGGGCACCCAGCTCTGAGCAAGACATTTGTGCACTCGACCACGCTGCAGCATCTACCAGAGCAGACAGCAGCACTTGCTCTTGTTTGGATACTGCTGTTCTCCCACTCCCCACATTCCATCTGAAGACAGAGRCACAAACCCTCTTGAGCTGCTCAGAAGCCAAGCCAATCTCTCCTTTGGATCTATTTCTAGAAAAACTGCAAACCTGATGGGCTTTACTYGGAGTTACTGGACTCACTGAATTCTGCATAAAAAAAGGCTGTTTCATTATTCTAGCAGATAATAATAGAGCAGCACCTAGCAGATTAATATTTAGTGTCAGAATTTAATGCCATAACTGTTCAATAACGATGTTTTATTTCTCTTCTATTCTTACACCATTATCAGGAAGTAATATTCTCTCCTAATTTGAAAGGGAGCTGCCATTTTTTTTTGTAAAGAATTGTTCATATCTTTATCTTCAGACTTACATACRACGGCCATTAGATTGCTTTTTAAAGAAAAGGATTGCTCTGGATGATTTGTTCACTGCCTTTCCATTGGTTAATATTAAATTATTTAACATCAGGCTGGTAGGATTCAAATCTAAACTTTCAAAGATTGAGTTGACACAGGAACTGAAAACCTGTATCAAGGCTTTTAAAATATTAATCASCGCCCAGGTCAATGAAATGAAATAAGGTGTGGAAATTGTTGCTTCAGCTAACATTAGCACGTGYAGTAAGACATCACTCGTGATGGTTCTCTCATGTCAAAACACATGGAAAGGGAAAACCTCTCTGATATGTTATTCAGGATGTGGCAGCTGATCTGCCTGTATCACTCCTGAGCACTGTAATGCAAGCAGGAGCTCTGATTTATTTTGAGGGGGAGGGTAATTTACAAAATGTTGTATGTAAAAAGCCACAGCCTCATTTTACTGTGCTCAAAAGTAACAGTTTTAATCAAAGACTGTTTATAAYAAGGTTGATAGAGTTACTGAAACAGATTTTTTTCATATACATATAACCCTTTTATACTTCCAGCTTTAAAGACCATAAAAAAAGGATAGTAAAGATGAAAGAAATAAAAAGAATGACAGAGCTAACTCCTATGAGCCACAATCTATGTCAAAGCAGAACTAAAGTGATTGACAGCTTGCATTAGTAATGAATAGAGTGGGGAAAAGCTGCCAAGAATCCGTAACAAGGTCAAAGCCTTCCAATAAAGAATTACATTAGCCACAAATCCTAGGTGGAACTGTGTATATRCAACTGCAATGTGACTTTAACCATGGCTCTGTTTCTACTGTCCTATTCCTTTTCCAGGTTTTATTTCTGGGTTTCAGTGAGTTCTAACTCCTTCACACCTGTGATAAAGAACAGGTATAATATATCAAACTGTCTATGACATTATAAAAAAAAACAAACAGAAGAGGAGGAATTTTAATGGCACATCTCTAAAGGTGCACATAAAAAACTTTCTGAACTATTGGTATGGTAATGACTCTCCTTCCAATATCACAGCCCTGTTATATACGCTTGACATGGAAGAGAAGGGGATTTTGCATATTAAAAGCAATATTGTATCCATGATTCGTGCATGCATCACTCCGCTCACCTCAGAGTTTAGAAACTATTTTGTGAGCACGATATCATTCGGGGAAAGCAATGTATGTAGGCTTTTTGATGTACAATATTTTAGTGAATAGATTCAAGTGTCAGAGAGCATTATTTGTACTGCGCCCTGATGTGCTACTGTTTGCCTGGCATCTAGAAGAACAAGGATACTCTCTCTTACTGTGAGACTCCAAAGGGTCTCATTTGATGTAAATGGAACCATTTTATTATATCAATATTGCCCCACTGAATCAAGCTAGATATGAGGATTGATACATAGAAACTTCTTTATTTTCCGCAAAGGAAATGCTGGAATACTGCATCTTTCAGTATTTTGTGCATCATATTTCAGTATTTTGTGAATCTTCTGTGAAAGTGCAGAAGCACATATTCACCCCTCTACTGTTCACAATTTCAACTTAATATAAAATGTTTTTAATGAGTCAGTTATTGACACTTTGCTTTAATTTAYTACAGCAGAAAGTCCAAGTGTGGTCATGAAATAAACCGTCCAAAGTGAACCTCTAACAGCAAAGTGCTGCATTTTTTCTCATTCATGTGTGGCAGAAACTTGGGCACACAACATTCTAAATAAAGTACCCTTCTCATTCTAACTCAGTTCCGCTTCATTTCTAACTGAAAACAGAACCCAGCTTGCAGAGCCCAGTGGGAAGAGAGCTGGGGGCTATGGGACCAAATCACACTGGTGCAGATGGATCCACACGACACCTCCAACTCCTCAACATTTCCAGTCTCATCTGTTATCTGAGGAATGCTAATTTTACTATGCTGAGCAACCAAGCAGTAAGAAAACATTCGAAAGTAGGAGTTTTTTTCTCTTTCYCCATGTAAAACAACCCCTCTGAGCTTGAAAAGGTGCCAAAAGGCATATCCTGAATTTCCAGAGCTTTACAGCACACACACAGTCGTTTAAACCTGTGCACTGAACAAATGTCCCAAAGTGAGCTCGTGWAACCATTGGAGGATTTCCCCTCCAGGGGAATCCCTTGGGAGYAGATCAGCAGTACAACCAGTTTGAGACCAGAGGAAAGGGGAGGAATTGGGCAMAGGAGTCCCTGCAAGCCACAGGAGGGACAAAAGCCTGTTGCRGGATGTTAAAGCCATCCTTTTTTAGAAAAGACCCAAGATTGCTCCAACTGTGGCTATTGTCAGGAACGCGATGAGTAAAACAAGCAATACAGAAAGGGGCAGAGTTAAAAACTGAGTACAATCAGAACAAATTGGGCAATATTGCACTAAATGAGCTTCAGCTGCTCACAAACTGGTGGCAATCTCCATGCATTATGCACTGCACAAAGCACAAAACTGCAGGATGGGTGCTGCAGGCTGGGGTGCCTCACAGGCAGGAGCTCAAATGACTGAGGCACAAATAATCCACCTCTGTGGAGATGGTTGCTGCATCTTTGAAAAGAGAGACAGCCCCGTGGATGGAGAACCAGCCCCACATTCCAGAATCCTGCTTCAATTCCTGTGTCTCCCTGGGATTCAATGGGAAAAATAATTGAATTCCTGGCACTTTCCCCTGTTATTAATACATACAGTATTGTGATACTCTAAGCATATTTACGTTCATCAGATTGAATTTGTAATAACAGGGACCACAGACGTACAGGCACTCATGAAAACCACAAGTAGACACTTGGTTTCATTGCTGCTGCCATAACAGTAAAAAGGAATCATCATTATTAATAATGGGCAATTACTCTGAAATAGTTTTTAAAGAAGTATTCCTAAAGGCACATGATGAATTTATGGCACACCACCAGAGCCTTTCATGGATATAAAGATGTACTTCAGCACACATGACTTGTTTTTTGAACAAGGAGAAAGCTGTCTAGTAAAATATTAATAAAGCTGAATGCTGAATCATAGGTATCTTCCTTAAAATTTATTTTAAAATGGGGTAAAATGCTCCATTTGGAGTGAAAATCTTCTGTATATTTYTGTTTAAAATGATCTTCCTTTAATGCTGCTGATTTTAGCCAGTTACATAATACTTTGCTTCATAGATTTAAAAAAAAAAAAGTATCAAATCTACTTAGGATTAAATATCATCTTGAAGGATCTTACGTTAAGAACAGAGCTAAATCKTTAAGCAGCATCCACCCTTAATTATGACATACGTAGGTATTAAGGAAAAAAAGGTGCTTCTCTGAGTGATAAATGGACCTGAAGATCCTTYACAACATTCACTATAAATCACAAAAGACCATTAATAAACAGTCAGAAAAAAAATGACAGTTGCTACAAGTATCTGCTCTCATACTTTGCCTAATACTATCACTGTCATGTTTAAACCTGACATCTTAAATCTTAGACATGAAAACCCTTTAAGTCAAAAGGCTCATCTATTTTAAACAGAATTTTCTATGCTTGTTATTTTGAATGACAGCAAAAGGAAACAGAGAATCTTTAATTCTTATCCGGCTGGAAATCTTTCCTTTCAGCCTTTCACATCAACCCTAAAATAAAAGGAAGATCCTAATAGCTTCTGCACTTGCTGGGATCTTGTGGGCAAACAGCTCCATGTCTGCCAGAGGGAGCTGCTGGTGCTCAGCACCACTTGACTCTGTGGGAGCCAAGTCAGAACACTGCAAACACAGGGACTGCACCGCCTGTGCGCAGGCTGGGGACAAGTCTGCTTCCATTTRCACAGGAAAGAGTAACTGGGACTGCCAGAATTAACACTGCCTGCTTTCCTAACCCAGGCTGAGAAACTGCAATGCCTGGCAGAGGCAGTGAACATCCACCTGGGAGTGTGCAAACATTGTATTACCCCAAGAGAGTTCCAGGAAAAGAGGGACCTGAGCATAACATGGGTTTTGGCAAGGGGGTGCTGAAAAATATCACTTTTCAATATGGAGAAAATATTTTAGATCTTCAGAATTAGTTATGTTATTTTTACTTAAAGCCTTCCATCTAAGATGCTTGCTTTGTGGACATTTATGCTCCTGAGTTACCAGAAATGGACTTTTCAACATTACCAACATCCATTTTCCCCAGACTCAAGAAGGGTTATTGTATCAGCAATGATTTGTTGAAGGTCTGCCAACAAGCAAAGGTCAGGAAAACCCAAACCCCYCATGGATACAGAAGTAAATAGACAAAGTTCGATCCCTCTTGCACTTTTTATTGTTTTCCACTTGATAATCATTCCTTTAGCAAGGTGCAAATGTGTCCTTCACACATCTGCCTAGACAGCCTCAATCTCTAAGTGGTCGTGTGACATGGAGGTTACTGATTACATGAAGCTCTTTTGCTCATTAATGACAAAAATCAGTAGCGAGATGTCACTCTACAAGCAGGGAGAYGGAGAAGTAGTGACTTATTTTCAGCATTACATTTATAAAATATCCCACCCTCTCAAATWTTACCTGCAATATTTGGGGTATCACAGACAATAAAGCTACATTAATGAAGGACAGTACTCCAAAGTCAGTCCCTACAGTAGATGGCAACACAAATGGTTCCAGACTGAGCAGGACTGATGGTTTTGGCAGCAAGGTCCAAGGTGAACACCACTGGTGCTTGCATCCMTGAAAATAGGCAGGGAGAGACAGAGACACTGGCCCAGGGCTAAAAAGCTTATCCTGAATTTCAAATCAGCACTAAACAGGATCTTGCTGGATCATTATTTGCACAGCAAACCCACAAGGCCAGTCTGTAAATTCAGATAATGCCTTCAAAATGCTGGAGCAGTTTAGCATCTATTCACTGCTGTGTTTCCTCCTTTGCTTTGTAAGTGAAGCAACATCCCTCAATGTTTTTATAAGTGATTTGTGCAGAGACTGCTGAGAGAAAACATAGTGTGGCAGCATGTTCCTCCCACCACAGTCAGGCTGGATTCCTGCACCAACAGACTGTCAATGGGAGTTTGACACAGGCAAAGTTTTGAAGCTGAAAGCTCTACTTGCGAGTTCTGAAGTGGAGAGGCTGTTATTTTTGCATCTGAATTCAYCCAACATCGCTTAACGTCTAGGTTACAGATGGACTCAGGATCCCACACTTGGCTCCTGAGTGCAGATAACTCATGCTGCATATCTGGGGTTTGGGTTCAAGCCCATCTTGAATGTAAGTTTAGAATGGAAGAAATACATGCAAATAGCAGGCAAATTATAAAGCACTGCCAGCTGTTTTCTTCCACTTACAAGGCCGTTTCTGAGAAAGCGAAGTGTTTTTTTAAGTGCAGGGTGGAATATGGGAGTGATGACAAGCTGGTATCCCTGAGTTCAATGTGAACCTGACATTCTCAAGTTTAGGGTGTCTCTTGTTCCTGACACATGCTTTCCTAGGCCTCTGAGGCTACATTCTTTATTAAGTTTGTTGAGAAATGGAACAGTATGCTCACAACCTTTTTTTGGATCCCTCCTTGAAAAATATCTGTGTTCTATCTGTGCTTTAATGACAGCCTGCTGCTCATTTTCCAAGAAAATCCATGCCAAAAGTCCGGATAACATTTAACTCACAGGCTGGTATACACAGAGCTGGCCTTGCAGGTCATGTTCCCAACTGAGTAATGCACTCATTATATTATCCCTGGCAAGTCTTGCAGGTTGGAATTTTCAAACAAAAGCAAACAAAATCAACTTTTGTTTTGTGATTTGATTATTTTTTAATGCCACAGCTTATTCATTTTGGTTTATTAATTTGTTGGTCCAATGGTTTTTATGTGCTGCAATTCAGAATGGGTSTCTCTCTAGTATCATGTTTTATATAGATATGGGAAATGAAATGTAAGTCTGATACAATTACGGTTGTATGCCATGCAAGACAATACCGTAAACACGACGACAGCCTGGAAAGCTGCTTAGCAAAATGATCTTAATATACAAGGCAGTGTGAAAATGTAAAAAGAATCTATAATGACAACAAAGATTAGCCATTTGCTCTCTAACCTTATTTACAGAAGCAATCAGAGGTATTCAGGTCGAGTTAATGACCCTGTCTCCAATTAATTCAATTGTCTACAAACAACACTGATGCAGTGGTTGTCTCAGAGTCTGCCACACAGTCTCTGAGGGAATACATAAGACTCCATTAAAAGTGACAATAATAATGCATTTATTACTGTAACACTATTGTATTATAAATAAATTCCTGATGTTAAATTATGCTCCACGCTTTAACAGAAATTCAATTACTGAAATAATAAAAAAGATGGTGTATTTGCCAAGTGCATGGACTATAATTTGGCTGCTTAGTTACCAGCAGTTGGCTGTTTTGCAATTTCTTGTTCATACAGTATTTCTTTTGAATAAACGCCAGACTTTTTCATACAAATTTCATGAACAAGTTGCAAAATGAATTTTTGAGCTTTTGAATCCAATTATGAAAGACATAACTAAATCTATTATTGAAAAAATATTCTTGAAAGCCCTTCTTGCTGTTGTTCAGCTCTGTGTAGTAATTGAGGTAAGCACAGGTGCTGTTCATTATGGGCCATTGTGCACCATCTGAATTCTGGGAACTGAGGAATTCAGGCGGTTTCAGCTCCGTTTGTGTGAATAACAAACAGGCGTGATTCGGAGGTTGTTTGTACAAGCTTGCACATCGCTCTTCTGGGACTCCTAAGACACCTGCTTACCCTTTCGAAGCCAAAACAGTATCATTTATGTTCTGGCTATTCTTCGTACAATGGTTTTTGCAGAAGCCACATATTTCTCCACCCCTCTTCCCTCAGGCTGCTATCAATGGCGGAAGTAGGAACAAAAGAAAACAAAGGATAAAACCATTATCTAGTGGGGACAAGAAGCCTTGGAGAAGCTCTTTTTGGCTTGATGAGATTCAGGCAGGGAAAATGTGAAAAAATAACTGCTTCTCACACTTAGCATCATTCCCCCTCTCAACCAGTTTCCTGTGGTAGGCTGTTAAGCATAAAATAAAATCTTTTTTTTTTCTCCTAACAGCAACCTATATTCTCTCTTTGGGGTTTGGCCATGTATTCATCTTGCCAATGCCTCTCCCACTGTCTCCAGATGTTTTACAGGGAATACATGAARAGATGCATGCACCTTGCAAATGAAGAACTGCTGAGAATCTTACTGGATCCCACAGGTGCCTGCAGCCATATGGCAGCATGTACGTGGGTCCTGGTTCTTCCAGGGATGACAAACTCTCACCTCTGCCTGTTTCAAAACGTGCTGTCTCAACGATATATTTCTGGTGACAGTGATTATTTACTTTGCACTTCTATTTGTTGATAWATTGCTAGCACTTATCAGCAGAGATGTTATCAAAACATCTGGGGATGGAGTGTGTGGAGAGCAGCTCCAGGCAGCCCAAAGGAAGGAAACACGGAGGGGAAGTTCCTGCAGCCTCAGTGTTAAAGGTACTTTTGTTTTTACCCCCTCTTACACTGATTGCAGTGCAACTAAAACTGCCACAGTTCAAGTACTCCTGGGAATATATCRAGCTCTTAGGAGATGCTATCAGACTACGCTTTGCAGAAATCAGCAGGCACAAGAATTCCTTGAGCGTGTCAAAGATTCAGCTATAATTCAACACCTGCAATGTGATTTCTCAAAACTCGCAGCAACCAAAGTTAGATGACTTATTCTCTGAATTAACCTCTGTCAAAAGCCATGTACAATTACAACAGCAGATTTCAGYGCCACCTGAAAGTCAAGTTAAGACCTGGGGAGAGGAAATAATCCCATATAACAAACAAAAAGTTGAAGAAAGGCAACTACTTTCCTGAACTTCAGAAAAAACAGGCCTTCAAGAAAGMAGGCTTGGGATTTCACTGGGCTGCAGGGCTGAGGATTTTACTGTAATAGAAACTGACTGGCAACATGGGAGAGGAACATATTTACCTAGGATAAACCTACAGACTTCTAAAGRGGGCTGAGCTGGCAGAAAGTGGCATCCCATTCACAGGGTCTGACTTAGTGATGAATGGTAGAATGCTCCTCCASCCAGGGAACCAGAAGGAATCTGAGCAGAAGTAGATAATTTCTTCCAGATGTGTGTGGTCAATTAGCCACACATGAATAAAGGATTAGGAGAATGAAAAGAAGAAGAMGAAAGAGGAATAAAAGTAGACAAGGAAAAAAAAGGAAAAGGGAAAAAAGGAASAGGAAAACAATGAAGAAGAAGAAGGAAGCTGTGAGCACTCACCAGTCCAAATCCAGTTCAGGAACTTGAGGTGAAGGAAGTATTATCACAGCAGATTACAGATGGAATTAAGTTCAACAGCAAAACAACATATGCAAGGATGAGGAACAAAAGGAGTTTTGTTTGGAAAGGTGGAGATCAAAATTACGCCTGCCTTTAAGCTCCAAGTCTAACATGGAAGTGAGCTCCAAGAGCAACCACAAAGCTCCACAAAGTTTAYGTACAGGTACTGCTTTTCCCTGGGAGTGTGCCATGCTTTAATACACTGGTGTCAATTATTCGGGGCTTGGGCTGCAACTTGTAAGCAAACAGTAAATTAAATTCCTAAAAAATGTATCAACCCTGTAGARCATCAGCTCTGAGAGAAACAGCTCCAATCTCTGGGACTAGGCAGAGTACTGATTTTTGCTGTGTTTTTTTTGACTTGTATAAACACACTTAGTGCAGCCATCCCCACAGCCACTTGCACTTCTGTAGTGCAAGAAAAGAGACCCAGGAGAGAGACATTTTCTGTGGATTTGCTCAGCTCAGTTGCTGCTGCTCACACGTGGGGGAGCTGCTCATCATGTGATAAATAGATATTTAAGGGGGATAGGCAAGACAACTTGCCACAGCCATCTCTTCATTCTCAGCAAAGCTGGCCAACATATGGGGGGAAACAGAATCTGTGCTTTGAAAGAAGGGAAGTGTGAGCAGTGGCTGGTGAGGGTATGGGATCACAGCCACCACACCACATCTCAAACCTGGACAACCTCGATCCAGTGCTGGGCTGTGCAAGACCAGGGGGCATCAAACACAAAAAAGAGATTATATGTAAAGTGTGGCTTTAAGGAAGAGTCCAGAATTGGAAAGAATATGAGAGCTGAAGAAAGCAACTGATCAACGTAGGGATRAGTTATTTAAATGTGGGATCAGAAATAAGGCTTGAGATGCAAAGAGATAATGGGAGGAGGGTGACTCTAACAGGCAGATTATAATTACTTAAGTGGCAATTTGGCTGGGAAACCAGGATTAACACCCTTCACTCAAATTCTTATGAGAAAGCAATGAAATCATAAATGGGAGGACCTTTGCTTTATGCCAAACCTGAAGCAGCGACTCTTACAGCACAGTGGCCCCTAACAGCATGGAAGGTCACTGTTTCAAAGGTGGCATGGGGACAGCAGCCATGTGTCACAGCCCCAGGAACCCCGAGGGTGCACCTTCCCCAGCCCTRTCAAAGGCAGCTCTGCACAGCCCCAGGAAAGGCTGGAGGAGAACAGCCCAGGTGGGCATGGCTGGGGGCCAGCAGAGCATTTAGCTGTCATTATTGCTGCAGCAGATTCCCATGCACTGCAAAGGAGCCCTAATGAGGGAATGTTAATTTATATCCACTCACAAGAGCACAAAGGGGCTCAAACATTGGCCAATCGGGGGCCCACCAGGCTTTAAAACTCAGATACGCTGTGGGATCAGAGAAAGTTATAGACATSATAACGTCTAATAAATCAAATAAAAATGGAGAGCAGCCAAAGTAAGTTCCTGCATGTCAGATATTAAATATGACTAATGTTGTTTGACAGTGTTCCACAGAAGGTGCATTGGAGTCTCACTTCTTCCTTATCATTATCACAGAAAGAGAAAGGTAAAGCACTGCAGGAATATAAATAATTTGAAAAGCCTCATAGACAATATTCTACTGTGCGCCTCATTTGCACTTAAAAAAACCTGCCCTACAGACCTTATGTACTTTTAAGATTCATCTGAAAGATACATGAAGAAGTCTTCCAGTCAAAAATGTACATATTTAATGGAATTAGATCTCTAGGCTAGAAAATGTCAGAAGAAAAGGAGAAATATTAAAGTGAATGCAGGGTGCTCCTTTCTAGTGCTTTCCTGCTTTGATAAATATCTTCTGGGATGTCATTTACTAGAAAGTCATGATTTAACAAAAAGAAAAACTGCAGTATAAAATATACTCTCTTTATTGCTGAAGTAAGTTGCTATTTTCATATTTTCCCTCTGTATTCAGCTTTTGTCAGCCAGAGGCCTTGATATTTGCTTT
The DNA here is from genome assembly GCF_030028575.1 of Malurus melanocephalus. Classification (NCBI taxonomy): domain Eukaryota; kingdom Metazoa; phylum Chordata; class Aves; order Passeriformes; family Maluridae; genus Malurus; species Malurus melanocephalus. Next base: position 281,694 of record NW_026623400.1, read on the forward strand.
TATATCATCCCCATTGAAAATGCAGTGATTATTGCGAAATATTCAATTGCAGAGCTCTTCTGATTACATGGCAAGGGGAGATCATAGGAATCCGTACTGCCACAGCCCTTTCTCTGCCTTCCAGCCTCGTGCGAGGGCAATCAAACTTTAAAAAAAATGAAGAAAAAGTAAAAGGCCYTGATTGCAGTGTTCAGCAATCACCCCGGGCCCAACGGGCTTGAAAGAAATCCTCTTTATCCTGTCACATCAKCTCCAGCTGCCTGAGCAGAGCAGCAGCTGAGCATCTGCAGAGCTCCTCACCCTGCACTGCTGGCAAAGAGGAACCACCTGAGTTCTACCCCAGCCTGCAGAACCCCCTGGCCCGCTCCTGTCTCACACTCAGGGTTTTTCCATCTATTACAACTTATTTGGAGGGTCTGCAGCCCCACTGGTGATGCAGAAGGCTGTACCAGAGCTCGTCCCCCCAGCAGGACTTGAGGAGTACAATCCTAATTAGCTCTTCCACAGAAAACACAGCAGAGCGCTTAGAAATTCTCCCCCAGGATAACCTGACAAAAAACAAATTCTCATTAAAAGCAGCATTGCTACGCRCAAGAAAATTTCAAACTCCCCTCCAAAGTAACGCGTTTCTGTTGGGAAAATTCAAGTAAAATATTTTGAGTTAATTTCATCTGCAATGAAATATTTTGTTTCATTAAATTGACTTAAAATGTTTTATGTAATCAGTTAAGCCCAGAGTGCAGTCCCTGCTGAGAGCTTTAAGTTGGCTGCATCCTGTCTGTGAGGGATGTCTTGCGCAGTGCAATGCAAAGCCAGTGGAACCTTTCGATCAATTTAATGAAAGTGTGTTGCTTTCAAGTCTGTCAAAATATTTGATTTYGTTGGAGATATTTATGAAAAAAGCACTTAATATAGCTGAATTCATATGTTTCTGTTTCTTTTCTGTAAAAAGTTGTCAGTTTTTCAGACTGCACTAGAATTTTCCTCATTCTTATGCACGACCAACAGTTACGGTTTTTTTCACACACATTCACAAAAAGACCAAGAAGAATCTGCTAAGAGTTTCTGGTCTCTTCTCTACATCTCGGTTTTGCAGTGCTGTTACTATTCAAAATACTTCCTCCCGCACACTGTGTGTCATGCAGGATGTATATATCACACATATATGAGAACACACTGATTCATATATGAAGTCTTCAACAAAATGCCTTATTCTGAATTCCTTTGCATTTACCACAACAATCCACCAAATCCCAAGTAAGTAATTTAGTACTTCTTGTTTCTGTACAGATTTTTAGGATGTCTAACTCTTGGCACATAGGCTGGAAAGTTCTGAATTGTCAGACCAGTACTACAGAGATTATTGGGAAAAAAGGCAAGCATGGAAAATTAGCATTCCTATTTCAAGTCTTTTCAGGCCACTGGACTACACTTCACTAGTGCAGTTTCTCCTACCTGGTAAATACAGAATCTTGCAGCAGTGAAATGCAACCAGGGACATACAAGATATAATTTATACATTTTTTAAATGCCTGAACGTGYAATTGTACAACTCTCCCACAAGTGCATCTACCATACTGATCCTTGGCCAGAGTCACTTCCCACAGGCAAGGGGGARCTCACCCTATAAGTGCCCAGACTATTTCCTGGAAAGATGTTCCCTAATTTCTGGCCATGCTGACCACTTGGGTGACAGATGTTGATCTTGAAACGTCCGTGTCACCACCYGTATGAGCCTGCACAGCATTGTTTGCTGCTCAGAGAAAAATGGATTCAGGCTATTCACAACCAGCCAGACACTCCTGCATCAGTTAAACTCACTTCACATTTTAAAGACTGTTTTTAAATGCTAGGTGAAGAGCTGCCTTTTGCAAAATGTGAAGGTACTGCTGTAGCTGCCTGGGATGTGTTCCATCACACTGCTTGTTTCCCCATAGAAGTGAACTACAACTGCTTGTTGTGGAGGAACTGATCCAGCTCACATTAACTTGACTGAGAGCTGGAGCTGATCCCAAACCATACCCCCAAAGTGCTGCTGCTCTGAAGCAGATAAAAGTAATGCAAAACCACCAAACTTCCACAACTACATAGGGAAGCATCATACTCCTGCTCCTWCTTTCACTTCAGCTTTACTGGAAGTGCTCCCAGCTTTATGAGAAGATGTCTCCAAGTCCTTCTGGTGGCTGTAAAGTGGCTGAACTTCACCTCTAAACACGAGCACCAGATTCATGTCACTGACAGAGTCCCTTAGGCCCATCCCTCATTGCCAATACTGTCTCTTGAAGTTAATTTAGTACTAAGAAGTTTATTTTGACTGGAAGTTCTAACACTGAGTTAGAGAAGAACATTTTTTAAAATGTAATAGATATTTCCTTCACTAAACTTGAATTGCTTTGGATTACACCAGCTTGATTCCTGTGACTCCTCGCCCTACTCAGAAAGTCTAATGCTACAATAAGCTTAGCTATGCAAGACAAACTTTTATTTACATTAAGTAAGTAGGATTAAAAAACCCAAAACCCTTCATTGGAGAATTAGCTGGCTTACCCAAAGTCAAAAACTGTCTGTCTTCTCTCTATGTCTTGTACCTAAGGCTTCACTTGTTAGCCCCTCTGATTATCTTGTCAGTTTTCTCTATTTTTGCAATGTTTTGGAGAAAAATTCTTTGCTGAGGTGACTCCAAAGAACGGAGATACACCAGAAAAGGTTTTGACTCGTGGGGCTAGTTCCTCATTGGTGTAAAATGATGCTGAGTTAGTGAAGTAAATGCATCAGATCTGTTATGACTGACCAGCTGCCAATGACATCTGTGGTCCTTTGTGTCCAGCCTGTGGATGACTTTAGGAGAATTTGCTGCTGCTATTAAACACTCCCACGTGCTGGTTAGCCCAGGTGCAGCCCTGCCCTGACCTTCTCCCTGATGTGGCAAACACAGACTGAGTGCTCTGGCTCCCTGCAAACCAGGGCAAAAGATTTTCTAGTGGCATCAACAATTAAGATTTCTTCTTCAGCCTGCAACAAGGGACACTGCTAGAASTGGTAGCATGATGCACACCAATCTCCTGCTCATTAACATTCACTTGGGGAAAGAGATAATTTGCYTTTGTCTTTCTGAGCCATGTTGAGAAATTTATTTCAGTAGCATCAGTCACATAAGATGATAAAAATAGTGCAAATCATATAAAGGAAAAGAGGCTGCCTTAGCATGATTTGAGTGTCTACAATGAATAAGGTTACTAATTAATTGGTAAAGTGCTATTTGTAATTGTTCTTCTCTGATAAATGGATTAGAACAGATGTTTTAATGTCAATTTTTTTCTCATTGCTTCAGAACAAAAATATGTGTAAAACTGAAATAAAAAAGTGGCGGTGCAGAAAGCAGCTTGGGAGATAAATGGAGGGTTATGTAAGACAAAAAAATGCCACACTCACTTCCTGGAACAGAAATTGCCCAAAGAGCCCAATAACTTTCCCAATATGTGCAGTAAATGATGACATGAATGAAATACATTGTTCATAAATGTAGATAAATAATGCCTAATCACTTCAAGCACTCATTTAGTGTTSTACAGCCCAGGACTTGAGCTGCTGAGGAGTGAGCAGCAGCAGCTTTGGAAACCAAAAGCCCAACTCTGTGTGATGCTGATCCTGGGCCATGGCTCGTGGCTCGTCCCATGGCAGAGCTGCTGGGAGCCACTGACTGGGAATCTGCCTGGAGAAGGACTCTGGCAATGCCACACTAAAAGGCCTCCACCTGAAAAGATTTCTCTTAAGGCCCTTACAATTCAAAATAAACTTGGCTGTGGGTTCAGTACTGAGAAGGGTGAATATGGAGAGAATGTAAACAGGGACCTTGTGTCAARCTTGTCTGCCAGAGTGGCCATTGTCCTTGCAGAGACAAATCTTCAGCAGAAGTACAGAAGGCAGAAGTGCARATGAGTGGGCTCAGGTGTAGGGCAGTGTTTGAATGTGAGCTGAGGCTCACACGGTTTCCATGTTAGCAGAAATGAGTGAGGATGGTGCTGGTGGGTCTGGGACACCTGGGTAATCCTCTGTGTTACAATCCTGGGTGTGAACAGCAGGGTGAGAAATTGCCTGTTCAGTGCTTTGGAAAAGCASAGGTCTGTCTTGCTTTTGTGGGGCAGAAGTGTGGCTTCTCTGCAGTGGAGCCAATAAATGTCCTGTTGTTTGTGTTACTGCAGCAAGACTAAAGGGAAAACAACAAAGCAAACCAACAGTTTATGTGGAAGGCAGACCTAAGGGGAGTCTGGATCCTCTGAGGAAAGGCCATTCTTCAGCAGAAAGGCTGGAGTGCATTGGTGTGGGCAGCCCCAGAGCCAAAAGCTGCTGTGCTGCCACCACGGGACAGCCACATGGGCTCCCAGAGCTGCTGAGCCAGGAGTCCGCACCGCCGCAGAAGAGTGAAAAGGTGCAGCCTCTGTGGTTTTACTCCACTGTAGAGACAGGAGCCCTTTAAAATAAAAATCACTTAAAATGCTGCAGTCAGAACCTGCTGCTGTGAATGATGATGATCCATCCCAATCTCCTGGGTCCCAGAGAGGTGTGGGAGGCTGAGGCTGTGTCCCATTGCACAGCCAGCACTGTGGGGACATCCCTGGGCACCAGTCACACCCAGCCCTGCCTGTGCTCCCTGGTGGGCTCAGGGCTCCCCTGAKGGGGCAGCAGGCAGCAAATTGGGAATGTTCCCAGCCTGGCAGCACGTTCTCCCTGCCCCTGCAGTGCCCACAGCTCAGCACAAGATCCCCCAGTGACACAGCACAGGGGCCACCAAAGGGCTCTGATGGCCACAACATGGCCAGCTGAAAAGAATCCCGCAACATCCATCCTTCTAATGCTATTAAAGAAGGCACCATTACTTTTCATTTGTCCAACTAATCTGATTGAGTGCAACATAGCTAAAATTTCATTTCCTATATCTTTATTAAAGCAGTGCCACTTTWAAAGAGAAATGTTAGCAGAGTAATAGGCAGAAACTGTTTTTATTGTCTAGGATTTTTTTTTAAAGAAGAAGGTAGACTGTCTCCATATTAGTTTTGAATCAACCATGAATCATGAAGACTTTTTAGAAAAAAAATCATTAAAGGACTTGCAACCACAACATCTAAGTTTTCAACCTTTGGTGGGGATTTAAGTCTGACCTGAACCATTCTACATGGCCAGGTCATCTGTTAGCTCCTACCAAAGGACAAAGATTACACATTAATTCAAAGGGTGTGTACAAGACACTTGTTGAATTGATTGAGTGTGGCAAAATTAATTGAAATATTTATTTATAGTTGTTTTTGCTTTGTGACACACGACCTTCTCCAGAATGCTCTGCTTCTATTTACATGATGGGGGCACAATAGTCTTTTAAGAAATACGTGGTTTTGTGATGCAAACTTGTTTGAAACGGGGTGGCATGCTCAGGTGGCATTTGCTCACAGAAAAATTCCTTTCAGTGCTTTCATCAAAGCCCTTATTGTGCATAAAAAGAAAGTATGAAAACTTCACTGAAGAAATATTATGAGAATATAGGAAGGCAAGCCTCAAAAGATGCTCAGATTATTACTGACAAATGCCACTGTGTGACACCACCTAGCTCAGCAGTAAATGAACTAAAGAAGTGCTAATTGCTTTGAAGTTAATGAAGACTATATTGCCTTTCAATAATTGGTGTTTGTTTAGCTACTATGATTATAGCTATCTCTTTCTCATTGAGCAATGTAAGATGGCAGAARTTCCACCTTTTACAAGTTTTAAATCCCTGTAGAATTGACAGAAAAAGCTGTAACCACAAATTGGTTTGCAATTTTCCTCTTTCTTCCCAGCAAGCTCTGTATGGTTATATTATGAACCTTGCTTCAAACAAACTGCTTCTGACTTTTATGATCCTTTTGTGATCTAAATGGCTATCTCATAAGATATTCCACTGCAGCTTCTTTTTCAATTGCTTTTACTGTGAAATGGCATTCTGGAGATTTCTGGGGACCATTTCACACTCTTATGGTATTGATTTGCTAAACCTGATGATAGGTTTATATTTAAGATGCAGTCTAGTATACGAACGAAGTGTAAAGCTTATGAAGAGGAGATTCAGGACTTTCAATAACCCCATTTTCTTGATGGGGTTTGCCTCTTTAAAGAAGGTTAGTGTTTCACCCTGGATTTCTGAAGGCAGGTTGCTATATGGACTGCATTTCTAATTGTCTTGGAATGTTTTCATTCCACTGAATTATGGCCACAGRAAAAACATGGAGAAGATGACTGCTAGCAACTTGTAAATCTTCCCAACATAAGGTCAGAGCAAATACACAAAAGCACATGGGAACCTAAATGGAAAAATGTATGTGAGATTGTTCCCAGAGTTCCCACTTGCGAGGATGGCAGAGGATAGATTTTCTCCTGGGGACACTAAAAAACTGACAACAAAATGAACTTCTTTGGGCTTTGGTGTTGGAGAYAGGCACTTTTCCTTAAAAGACTGATCATTCTAAAATGGTTACAGGCCAAGCAAAAACAGTCTTTTACAGAGTTATAGCATAACAATGAGTCAGAAATGCCTTTATGCACAGAAGGACAATTTTTTATTGGGCCAAACCACAAGCCCATGGSTCTACCTTTACTTTGGCAAATGTTATGAATTTGAGATGTGGACCCAGGTAGCTCAGTCAAAGCAAAATAAAACAAYCAGGTATTCACAAATGGAGTGAGGAACACCCAGTGAGCAGAGAAATGTCCCAACAAGAGTTCCAGGACATTTTTAGAAGATGGAGCAAAATAAATGCTATAAATAAGAACATAAATGTACACATATACAAGACATGTCTGTTCCAGTGCTCCCCAAATGCTAGTGAACCCCTTCCTGTAGGATGGTGCAAAAGGAGAATGAGGGTCTGAGGTAGCTTCTGGGGTGGAGGCAGTATTTAGGTCTCTACACATCAGTATGTGGCAGATTAGGGAGAGGAACTGAGAAATTCAAAGCAGTGGAGTGTACAAGACAAAGAGAGTGGGGAATCCTTTACCCTGTAGCCAAGAAACTCAGAGCAGTGATCAGAGACCATCTGACTGTAGTACAATTATATGTAAAAAAAAAATAAATAAAAAATTAAATGGTTCCTTTTAAAAGGTAAGATGAATAGTGTATGCTCGAGTATATGTGTGGAACAATTCACTATATTATTATTATATGCATGGCTTTATTATTGAAATGTGTGGATGAATTTTGTAGTACAAGCCTGAGTGATGATGTGATTGCATGTGACTGCTGAGTGAAGTCTAGAGGAATTGCTTGTTGATATTAAACAAATGAAGAAATTCCTCTAGCAATATCTGGAATAAATGAAGATAACACTAGTTAGAGATGACCAGGGTCAGCTTTTGCTTACACAACAATGATCTTGCATGCTCATTTCTATGTCTGGCCCAATGTCTGACTGCTTTCTTTCTGCTTCCAGCCACCATTACTTATTTTTTGCTTTGTTTTTCATTTCTGTCCCTCAGCAGTGCTGGATCTGTACTAATCTCTTAAATGTCACGTAGACTAGAAATTTGGGATTTTTCTCAATACAATTTTCATGACAAAATAGGTACACATAAAACTAAAGAATTGCCAAGTGCTGCAAGAACATTGACAGTGGGCAGTATTTCATGAAATTCATATGTGGTAGGTTAGAAAACAGTCAGAGCTGCAGAGCCTTTAATTGCTGGTGAGGGACTTTCAAATGTATTGCAAGGAGTCGTTTGTGCATTTCTGTGGCTTGCTAAATGRAAGTTTCTCATATGTGCAAAAAAGCTGAAAAATTCATATCCTCCAAGATCTTCAGACCTCCATAAAAAGTCCTGCAGCCATTTCAAGAGTTTAAAGAGTTGATCTGTTCTGGTAAACTGTCCATGATAGGCCACATAAATCATCCAAATCACCATCAGTATCTTTTTTTATTACAGATCTGGCAAGAAACATCTGCCAAGACTACAGCCTAACTATAGCCACAGTAACTGCACAATAGACATCAACATTTTAGAATACCATGAGGAGTTTGGATGGGAAAACAGCTTATTAAATTAGCAAATAACACCCATGTGAGAAAGTCTACAAGTATTTTGGAGGATGGGTCAGAACACAAAAAGATCCTGATGAAGTGGAGGTAAGATCTAAAGAAACACGATAAATTTCAGTGGACAAGCACAAGGTACTACAGTTTATCACAAAAATTCAACAGCAAAAATACAAGGTAGGGAATGAGCAGTGAGGCTGTTTTCTAGAGAAAGATCAGATGGTGATAATGGATTACACACTGCACATCAGTCAATAKCATCAGGTGGTTGCAGAAAAGGCAACTATCCTCTTGGGATGAATAAATAGAAGTGTAGCTTACAAAATCTGTGGTATAATTCTTCCATCCGATAGTACAGGTATGGCTGAAGCTAAAGAATCTGTTTACCCAAGATRGCTATTGGCACATKGGGAAATAAAACTAAATTTTACATCCCWTCTTGTAAARCAGAASCAGGCTCTGTTTCTGAGGTGGCACRTAGATCTGGCTGTGGGCAAAGATGGGAACTACTGTCTAATGCAAGAAAATGCTTCAGGTCTGTAGTATGGCATCCCCACAGATGCTGAGGAAGATTTCTGCTGAACCATAGTYAAGAATTTTTCTTGCTAGCAGCTAATATTTAATTGTTCGTGTTTCTCTTATTTGCTTTGTTTTATTACAAAAAGAAAAAAAAGGACAAAAAAAAAAGAGGGGGAAAAAAAGAGGGGAAAAGCCTTAGAAGCACACCTCTCTGCCCTAATGTCCCAAAGGTCAGGCACACCTTTATCTGATATCCATATCTACCTCTCTGACTGAGTGACTGCCCACCTGCCTGTCTTCACAGAGACCTACAGAAACCAGATCTACACAATTGGATACACTGGAGATAGCAGCATACAGTGTTTGTGTAACACACTGAAAACTTTCACCTTACTTTTGTCTCCCAAACCTTTCACCAGATTAAAATTTGTGGTGCACTGAATTTTTTTCTTAATTTATTCCCCACTTCCAATCAGTTTTTACTGATTTTTCATACAAAGCACCTTGGGCTGTGTGTACTCAAAGACGTCTTTGTCCTGTGCACGTGTGAGCTGTGCACTACAGCACTGCAGAAGGCACATTTCAGAACTGGCATTAAGGTACTATATCCCCTGGGTCAGCTGAGAATAAACTCAAAGTAGAGCTGGCAAGAATTATTCTGTGATTTCCTCTGTGAAATATTTCAACATGATCTTTAAAGACTCAACCAAACACTCCCAAAGCAAATTAAGCAGATGACTTTATCCTTCCCTCTTGACTACATGCCCTTAAACACTGAATGGAGACATTGCCAGGGTCAGATTCCCAACTCCAGTGGAGATRCAGCGACTGAAAATCAGTGCTTGTCAGCAGAATAAGAATAAACAGCACTCTGTATCAAGGAGGGACCCAGCATCCTGGTTTTGAGAACATCACCTTACAAAACAGCACACTGTAGCAGTAGAAAGGCAGCTTGGAGTACCAACCTGCAAAATTTGTTCAACCAAATTCACATGTAAGAGTCTCTTTCATGCCAATGCCTTTGTCTGGATATGCTGGCTGTCCTTATTTTAGGGAATCATACTCCAATTGTGCTTCTTAAAATAACCAAAGACAGACACAGCATAAAAGCTTTACCTTTCAGATTAAAAAACTTTATGCAAATACAGCAAGAGGAAACTRAACAATCCAAAATATACAATGTTAATTTTCTATGGCTATTCCAGATAAACATTAGCAATACACGGGCTACTTTTCAATGTTGGTATCAATATCAAAAGACTGGAAAATCTTAAAACACTGAAAGACCATCTGTGCCTGCTAGCAACTGCCAAATTTGCAACTGTGGTTTCTTCCCTGCTAATTCCATATTTTCCTGATAGATTAATGGGCACCATTTATCCAGAATAAATAAATGTGGAAGGCCCGCCTTCCCCCTTCACTGTACCTCATCCTATTACTGATTTCCACCAGACCACTGAGCACATTAATGCAAGTAAGCCTCTGTCTGGATTCAGAAATTATCACATTTGGTAGAGAAGGAATGCTTGGCATTGCCAGTTTCTTTACGCTAAATTTAAGAAAAAAATATATTCCAAGAACTCCAGACTACAATCAACACAGATAAAGTGCAGTTGAAGGATTTTTCTTTCCTTTCCCCGACTTAAATGTAACCTATGTGCAGAAAGGCACAGATATTTTACACACACTACTCCTGTTTCACCATGTGCATTTATCTTATTTCTTCTGAGAGGCATGTCAGACACATATATTTAGACTCCTAGCTTGCTAATTTATGCCAGCTAGTGTAAAATTATAGGGTAGAGAATAAAGTTGCAGAATCAAACCTTTATATGTGCTTTGAAGGAAAATTTTCTACTATATACAGTCAGACTGCCACAATCCACAATTTGCTAATCTTTCCACTTAGCAATTTGCATTCCCGCGTGCACACACATGCATTCACAAACATACATCCTTCACACAAGAGAATGATATTTCAATGAGCTCTCACATTATTCAGACTACACTGATTCCCAGAAAATGTATTGCTGTAGCTGCGCCTCCTTATATCTAACAGCRTGTTTAATCTACAAAAAGTCTAACTACATATATCTAACACATTATCTGTCACTTGGATGATTTCATTGTGTGTTCATGGGGTGATAATTGCAAATTTGGAATGCAAATAGTATATAACCTTGTTAAACACATTTCTTTAAGGGGAAGAGATATGCCTTTGCTGTATGTCTGCTGTCCCCACACAGTGTAGCTGCAGGTTTTGCTAAGAGGTATAAATCTGATAAAGCCTGTTGGTGCATTTGCTGACATCTCTTATCCTGAATGACATTATCATGGCATATTAYAGCTAAAAAAAATTAAATTGCTAAAGACTGGGCATCCCATTGGCAAGACAYGAGCTTGCCACATGCCAAGAGAAGCATGCATTTGTAGGAGCAAGGCAGAGGATTGCTGCTGTGCCAGCTCTGACAGGGATGTCTGCTGAAGTTCTTTGCTACTTTCATAATAGCCTCTGTCGTCTCTCCTTCCTTGTAAACATATTAGATTAAAAACAAAGCCTGGAAATTCCTCCAAGTGAAGCACAAGTGAGGAGCCACACAAGCTCCCTAATCYTAAGAGACAGAAAAGGAAGGTAGAGCAGCATAGGTTCACCTTCAGCCCAAAGAAGTAGCAGATTAAACATTTTGGTTATATTTTCTACTAAGCAGTATTCCACTACTTACCACACCATTGTTTCTAGCATGCTAAATTAGCAATATGAAGGTTAAATTAACCTAAAAGGAATTGCTAAAAAAATCAAGGGAAAAAATGTAATCTCCTTCACTCCAAGAGGTTTCTCTTGATCTTCTCTATTTTTCTAAATACAGATGCAAAAGAAAGCATTCTTATTCTTTCCAGGCAGCTTTTGAAAGCCTGGACTTCTCTGGAATCTTTAGGTATTTTACTCCATTGCTTGAAACACTCTGTACTAGATTTGCTTCCTATTTGCTTAATTTTTGCATACATAAAATGATTTTTTTGGAAGCAATTTCTTTATATTTACATCAGTGTAATGAGCAAAGTCAATCAAACATATATCCATAAATTCATGAGAATATGAAATAGAAGATTTAATTATTACTTAAGTAATAAACTCTGATATTAGTTAAGTGAAAACTTAATGGGGCTTAGTGGAACTTAAGGAGATGATGAAGCATTTTCAAAACAGGGTTATTTCCTGTAGACCATTTATTACTTTTACAGCCCTGACTGGGTCGAAAGTGACAAGCACCAAGCTGTAACATTCAAGAAGTTGAAGAAATAATATATTCACAGCTTTAGAAACACTGACTGCACCTGCTTSTTCATGCACACAGTGGCAATGTCATCATTTTGAAGGCAACTGGTTATTCAGTTAAACAAATATATCAAGAGCTAGGAAGAAGAAGAAAAAAATCCAACGACCCAGAAGGCAGTTTAAAAAATTAAAATCTGTCAAAAAAAAAGGAAGTCCTCAGTTATAGCTTATCCAAGATTTTATGGAGGGAAGAAAGCTTGACTCCTTTGAGCCAATACTGTTTACAGTTGCTGCAATGAAAATTCCAATTTTGTGCTCTAATGAACACAAAACGATCCATAGTCAACCTTGGCAAAACTTATAATGACTGTGTAATTGAAGTGACTTTGTCACATTAAAAAAAATATTTCACAAAATGGTAGAAAACTGCCAAGAAACAAAACTCTGGGCTGGGCAGTCTTGGGAATGTGACACAGGCAGCCACGTCATCTCTGCTGCTTGGTGCACGTTGGGATTATAAACTGAGAGGTATTTGTCTGCAGATACTCTTCTTACAGCATATTGAGATTAACTGTGAATTACAGCAAGTGTTTCGTGATGAATGTCAGACCCAGAATTTACTTTTTAAAGACACTGCTCGTGCTGTTACACTCTCTGGCACAATGTACATGCTGCCAGGAGAATCTCGATGCACAGCTTGTGTGACACTGGTGGACCTTGAAAGAATTTACAGAGAAAAGGGTAACAAAGAGAGAATGGGATCWGCCCATTAGGGAGGATACAACTTCAAGCTCTGGAATGGGCAGAACATTCTCCAAGACACCAGATTTCTCCAGAAATATCMTGGCAGAAAATGCCAATGCTTGTCTTGCAGGTTTATGCTCATCATGATGAGTATTCTGAGCTTTTTACTCTTGCACTTTTCCCCCACCCTTCCCTCCATCCTGACCTCCAGCAGGGTCCATGCCTTCATCCTCCAGCACACAAAGCCCTTGGCTCCCTCCATCTGCCTGCAAGGACAGCTCTCCACTGCCCAGGGATGGGCCAGAGCTGATGTGCAGAAGGTAAGGACCAGGAAAATAGCAGCTCATATTTACAGATGCCAAGCTGAAATACAGAGGCATCAATTCATATCTGAAGTCCAAATTCTCCTCCAATCTAACTCCCCCTTACACAGAACTTGGCTTTAAATATCATCGTTTTAATTTCAAATATGACTGACCAAATATTTTCCATTTACTTATCACAACAATGGCTTCAGCAAGCACTTGGGTAAATCCTGTAAAAAACTCTAAGACCATCCCCAAATGCAATACCAGAGCCTTGTTTTTGAGTTTTTCTGAATGATCTGGGGATTGGGCACCTAAGTGTCTTTAAGAGAAATAAATAAAAAATCCCTCTCCATTTTCACCGTGGCAAGAATTTTTCCAGAGATCAGTATTTCAGAAGACTTTTTACAGCCCTCTTTCACTTGAAGGACAAATCTGATTCGACATGAAGTTCCATTACGGAGAAACTGTTACATCTGATGACACTGGTTATTGAAAATTGAAATGAAGTGAGAGGAAGCTAACACCAACTTGTATGAAATTCTGCTGTCTTTGAATGACACAGGGAACTCAATATATCTAATCATCAAAGTGAAGCCCATTGGGAACCAAACTACAGTTGTATTGCAGGAGGTTGCTACTTGATTGCTAGACCCAAAAGTGCTAAGCCATATGCCACTTATTTCAGTGTCTAAATAGCTTACTGTGATTGATACYGAGAGTGGCTCTCCTCTTCACAGCGAAACAATCATGAAAACAACAGGAATTAGGGTACAGTAGATACAGATGATTTTTTACAATCCTAATTTTCAACCCTGTCGCTTCCTTGAACTTAATGTAATTTATTCTTTAATAAATTCTAGCACATGCTCTGTTTTYCCCCAGCAGAACACTAGCTTTTGCACAGACCTTAGTGTGCAAGCTGCACCCAGTATTTTTCTCCCCCGCTGCCGTTGGTGTGCGGCCAGATGAGCCTGATTATAAGGGTTCACTGCTGGCAAAAAAAAAAACAAAAAACTCCCCTCTTTCTTTACAGAGATATATTTTTTCCACCGTCCTTGTGCCAATCTCCTTGATTTTTCTTGCTCACTAATCTGTCTCTCCGAATCAGCCTTCCCGCAGCCTCCCCGCGCTCAAAGTCGCTGCAAGGTCAGCGCTCGGCGGCGCCGCTCGTGTCCCCGCTCGCCGCTGCGGGCGGAACGCGCCCTGCTTTACAATATGTTCSCTTTCCACTCGAGAGCCTGCGAGCCGCTGCACGGATCGCAACGGGGGCTGTGCTCGGAGAGAGAGGCGCTGTCGCGACAGTGGCGGTGACAGAGGCTGCCGGAGGAGCTGATGCTGCCGGAGGAGCTGATGCTGCCGGAGGAGCGCGCAGCAGAATCAGCTCCGCCATCCGCACCCCCGCCCCAGCTATGCTAATCTCCTCTTTCATCCGCGATCTCTGCAAGTCACAAAGTGTTACGGCCAAGTGCTCTGCACTTAAAGCARTATCTGCGGCTTCCCTGCCACTATTAATAAAAATGTTGAATACTCTTGTTAGGAGGCGCAATTTGATTACTGAACTGTTATCCAACAAATCCTGAAAACAATTCAAAGTGAATTTCCCTAATATGTCTATTTTTCTATCCTGCCAGAAGGGTTGCTAATGAATTTGCTGCTTGAATGCACAGACAGATTGGGAACTATAACTGTGCTGGCCTGGGCAACATGGCACTGGCACCAAAAACCTATTTGTACCCATGCAAAGTTCTCTCTAGAGTATGTCTTTCATCCAGAGGTGATTTTCCAATAAAATCAGCCTCGATTATTGCAAGCGCAGGAGCAATCCCTGAGGGAGTATATCAGGCAATTCAATACTAGGAAATGTTGTACTAGGCAAAATTAACCTTGTAGCAGTGTTATTTCCTGAAACATTATCTAGCTTTGCCTTTCTTTCGTATTCATTGATCATAAATGACTGGAATTTTTTTCTACTTCTCTCACTTAGCACAAGATCATGATTTTTTGTAATTGCATTAAAAAAAAAAAAAGAAATGCTGGAAAGATACCTGTTTTAATTCACTCACTGGCAAAGTAAAGGACTGTTTGCCATATAACAGCATGTTTTTTGGGACATTTAAAAGGTGATTACAAGGAAGGCCACCATTACTCAGTCCTATTTTCTTGATCGTGCTAAACAGAGGAACCCTACTAGATATATTACCATGAGACCACAAGCCAGAAAAAAAAAAAAAAAGGAAAATTCATTGTCCCCTCTCTCACCAAGGACAAGTAGGAGAAATGCCAGTGAAACTTGTGGAGTGTTGCAGTCCAAAAAAGAGCAAACACAGGCACACAGATTTAAAAGATGCAGCTGAGAGCTTCAGTGAAATCCCACCAAGCTSTCCAAGGCAGAGATCTTCATCTGGAGAATGTCTGGAATGTGCCTGAATCTAACTAAACCACCTAGTCTTATACACACTCTTAACAGTAGCAGTTTTGCTCTGGTTATTATCTTCCAAGAACACAAAAATGGTGTAACAGTGAAATTCAGGGRTATGAGATCTGAATGCTGGTTCCTATGCTGGATTCAGCCAGCTGTACTGAAAGCAGCAGGTTCTCCCAATTATACCAGGATCAGGACTTTCCTTCAGTTTTTCTAGYATTTGTTGACTGCTTGCAATATTGGAAGCATGTTTTTAAAGCATTAATATAAAAAAGATCACAGGTAGTTAGAAAATAGYTGYTAYTTGATGCAACGCCCAAAGCAAACAYTTGGAATAATGGTTTGAGTAAATGCAAAATAATTTAAAATTAAAAATAATATCCAGGAAGACAAATATAAAATCTCAAATGATCAAAACCACAGGATGAGTGAGGAGGAACAAGCGGGTACTCCTTTGATCAACAGCGGATACATGCTAAAACTGGAAAAAAAAATATTGACCTTCACTAACTTTTCTTTTTCATCAAAAAGCGTAAGGCAAAATAAGGTTTTGTTTGGCTCTAACTTTCATTTTTTCACAACTTTTAAAAATGGACCTAAATTTAATCTTGACAACCTACATCACAATGAAGGTGTAAAAATGTTTTGAAAAATAACAAAAGTGAYCCAGTTAAAATGAAAATAACTGTTTTCCCCCCCAGCTGCAAGACTCCTGACAAACTCTACAGAAATGCATGATTAGTCTTGATTAACTGGAATATACAAGTCTCTGTAAATAAAAAGATCCAAAAGATAAGGGTTTTCCAGGTGTGTGAAGTTCTGTGATGGCCACTGAGCACCTCAGCAGCTGAGGGGCATCTCATGGCTGGACACAGCCAGCGGTGCTTGGTATTGATGGTGTGCATCCAGATTTGCAAGAGATGAGATGGATGAGCTCTCAGGGTCTGTTCATCTCATTGTCTCGTAAGCAAACACTGTACACTACGCAGGCCATGTGGTAATTTAACATCTCCTATAAATTACACAATCAAATCGGAAGCGTTTCACTATAAAAGTGCATTGYGCCCATTTGAAAAACATGTGCTCTCTCCAGGTACCTGTTGTGGTGGTAGCTGGAAACCTTAATAAAGCACTACCTGTTTTATATTTCAGGACTCAGCCAATGTGACTCATTTGTACAGTTTTAAGTCCAAACAAACTGCTAGTCAACTAAATTATAACTTATTACCACAGGCTACAGACTTTTAATACATTCTGTGGTTGGAACAGGACTGATTTACTGCTTTGGGCCCTGCCAGTAGTTATCATGCATCATTTCCCTAGAAATAAAAATAGCCCTACTGTGGTTATCCTTTGGACTGATAAAAATTTATCTAACAAGATGTGTCAGAGGAACAAATTCAGAAAATAAAGGTAAAATATTAAATAGACTTATTATTTTATGTCTAAAGTACTACATCTTCCAGCTGCTGTGATGACTTTGGAATAAAGCAAAAGGTACTGAAAAAAGGGAAAAAGATCTAAAGGAGCAATTGAGCTCTGAYAAAACCACATGGGGATAGCTGAATTGTCAGAGCTTTGCAAGAGTCAAAATTTACATAAAAARCAGTATTTAGGGATTAATGCAATATCATCAAAAAAGATTTAATATGTGCGTTTCTTTGCAAACAGTTTAAAAGCGGGAGTTCTATAATCCATTTCCAACACTAACCTTTAACTTGTGAGAGCAAAGTAATCCTTTGCAACATTTCTAGAGTTCACATTCTGCTGAGGAAACGCAGCCCCTAAATAAAGCTCACGGGGGATCAGCAGCAGCCTGTGCCTGTTGGTTCCACAGCAACCCTGCAGGTGCTGGCCCCGCTGTGAGAGCTCTGGGGGTCTACAGACCCCACCACAGAGCCCAGCTGGCAGAGACAGAGGAATTTGGGGASTTTTGTGAAATTCTGGAGGGGCTTTATTGCTGGTGCAATGAACCAATCCCACTGACCCATCACTGCACCTGTGCAGATGCTTAAGTGGACAGACTAGGAGGATCAGGGGCTAAAGAACATTGTCTGTAATTGCCTGTAAGCGGGCTTTTTCCTGGATTTCTGCTGGGGATTTGAGTGCTTTYGCATGCTAGACTTAAAGTATTAAAACATAAATATGAATGGATTTCTTTGAGAAATGAATATGGGCAGGCAGTTTAGGCACTATGTTATAATGGATTTTTAGAACTAATTGAATTGGTGCTGTCTGATTTAGTAGCTCGCCAGAAATAGTCTGAGATGTCAGGAAGGAAGGTTTAGAAATAGGTGGCATGTGGAAATTGCTTGGGAATTTTAYTGAATTATACTGGGTTTGGGCTTCTTGTTTCTTTAAAAGTGGTTGAAATCCTTTAGCAAATGTTCTCCAGGTATGTATACATGGATGTCCAGAGGTACCTATGGTCCCCGGGAGCCTATGCATATGTGTATGTACACATATATACAGAATGATAGAATAGTTTGGGTTGGAAAGGACCTTTTAAAGTTCATCTGGTCCCACCCCTCTGCACTGAGCAGGGACATCATCAACTCAATCAGGTTGCTCAGAATCCTGTCCAATCCRACCTGCAAAGTTTCCAGGGAAGAGGGACCRCCACCTCTCTGGGCAACCTGTGTCAGTATTTCACCATCCTCATTGTAAAAAACTTTTTCCTTATATTGAATTTAAATAGACCCTCTTTCATATACATGTATGTATCTGTAGTCATCCTCCCATACAATTATCCATGAATGTGAGGCTTTTTCAGCCTCATAATGACTTTTTTYCCACCTCTTTTTAAACACAGGCCAGAAGATCCCCAGCAGTGGAAGAGCTGAGGATGTGTACCAACAGCCTGCTGCCTTGTCCTTACTTCTGTTGGGTACAAGTGCCTGATTTGACWGGTCACAAACACAACTTTCAGGGCCAGCCCACTGGCTTGCATTATTGCCATTGGGAGCAGAAGATCTGTTTGTGGTTAGTGCTATTCCAGCATACATTAACTGACCCTCGGAGCCTGACCTGCTCGCCCTCCCGCTTAGTGAGTCAATAAGAAAATCCTTTGGCTCTGCATGACTYGCTCAGACCTCAGACCTTCCATGCAGAATAAGGTCTAGCCAGGGAGGCAAAAACAAGGTGCCACTCCAGCTGGTAAAACAAAGATATTTTTAAAGTGCAGTCAGGAGAAACAGGCACTCCTATCCCATGTATAATCAAGGATGAAAAGGCCACGAAAAATACCACTGCGCTTTGCAAATGAGAGGTCAATTGAAATGTCAAGATATCAAATGTTAATGGATTGCATTTCCAATGATGGTTGGGACAGAAAACCATACCAAGTCAAGTCAGATGCCCTTCAGAGGAGAAGATGAATTTTACAGCAGGAAAAGATAATAAACACCAGAAATCTCRCCGGTTAACAAACTTGTGGCTGATGGAAAACAAATATATTTTGAAAATAAAAAAAGCAGCGGGATTTTAACACAAGCTATAATCCCAAAACATGTATCTGGAAGTCATTAAAACTACAGCAAATTTAAGCATATGCAGGTGTTTGGGGGAAATGCCATTACTTTCTATTGAAGATTTTAAAAGGGACTATAAAAGAAGGGAGTATAAAGGACACTCAAGGAAGGCAATGTTTTCTTCCCTGAAGCAAGAAGTCACTTCCAATATTCTCACAGTTCTACAGAATTTCATGGACTACATGACTACATTCTTAATAGCATTCCTTTTCCATTTAAAAGTTCTAATTTCTTTCTTACAAAACTCTTGTATTTCTTAGTGTTGGATGACATCAGGTTTTAGCCAAATCATTCTTTCACCTGCCCACGTCTTCCCAAGGAATCCATCTGGCCATTTTCATAAAGGACTGTGATCTGAGACATTTCTTTGGAGTGACATTATACCCAGTCCTTAGTCAGATGGGCACTGCCATGCAAAGAACTCATCTCTTTGGATGGAAAACCTGAAAAGAACACGTTTATCTTCCTAACACTGTCTCTGCCCAACACAGCAGACACAGAGCCTTCCTTTCCAACTGCAGAGAGACTTGSCCTGTGTCTGTATTAGCTTACTGGTGGGTTAATCCACATTATTAGTGGATCTGGAGCAGGAAGGCTCCTTGGTCTATACAACAGAAGGATGCAATACCAGGAATGAGGAACAGTGACTAATGGTTTGCTCTTTTGTGCAACAATAACTACTTGAGTGGATTCYAGTGAGGAATATATGAGGAAAAAGGTTTCAAAAAAGGGTCTGGAAGCATAAAAGGCAGTGTGCAGGAAGGTGGGAGGATACTCCCCGTGGAGGACGCCTCTGTAATTGCTGTTCTTTGCCCCTCACTTTCTGCTGCTGGCAGAGATGAAGCACTGGGTTGGTTGACCTCCACTCCATGGTAATGCAGAGGCTGCAAGCTGAGTGCACTGGTACTTGAGAGGGAGGACTAACCCTGGACAGAGGGGATCCTACTGCCCAACCCACCACAGGACAAGTGATGGGATCCAAATCAACATGAACACAATTCCTCTTGGCTTTATGCTGATGTGGGCACTGGGAAAAGTGATCACCAGCTGGGGTTCAGAAAAAGTTACTATGGGTGGGTTTTCAATGGTATCACTGTTTTTCCCCTCTTGCATCAAATCACAGGGTATATAAAGATTAATTCCTCTGGATGTGTTCTAATTCAAAACCATTTCTCATGTAACAGCACTTTAGGAATCATAAACCCTTCACAGAGTGAAATTATTTAAGTGATGTTACCTCTTTCAGACACAGGGATAGGAACAGMATGATAAGGACCAGCAAGTAAATACGCATGTAGGACTTTACATCCAGGAAATCTATTTTGTACCACAGACTCTCAGTGTAAGTCTGGATAAAACCAATGGGAGAAAGCAAGTGCTACTTGCATAAGGTCAGGAGAGGATAAATAAGTTAAATGTAACGGATTCAGCAGTTATGGGGCCCACCTTGGTGTCACACACAGAGAGAAAAGGATCTCATGCTTTTGGAAAAGTTAACTACACTATTTCCACCAAAAAAAAAAAATAGTTCTGCAGACACAGAGATTTCTTAGCTATTTTCTGGGTGCTTATTTATAGCCTATCATGTCAGATGATGCCACCAATACATAAAGATGAGTTCTGAGGTTGCCTTGTGCCTTCCAGCGCTACAGGCACCACGGAATTGAGACCAAGGAGCCCAGTGCCACAGCACCTACTTGGGCCATCAGGAAGCCCACACAAGATAGTCTAAGCACCAACACACACTTGGACATTCAGAAATCAGCTGCTTGGCTGCTTTACTGAACTACAAAAAGAAAACTTCCTTGTTTTCCCCCCTTTGTAAGTGTTTAATGCTGGAGGGATTCAAGAGAACATAAAAGAACAGTAAACTTCCTACCAAACATTACACCAGCAACATTAATGAACTGAGCAATGAAAAGTAAATAGACCATTTCTACAGCAGTCTTCATCGTGCTCCTAAACTAATATGTTAAATGGTGGCACTATTAGGTGCTGTCCAAGGACTTTATATAACCTACAGTCTTTAAAAGGGAATAATTTCTGCTTCCAGCTTTGGAACACAAGAACTATGCCAGCATAATGTAAAAACAAGGAAATTTTTTATGCTAATGACAACTGTGAATATTTTATATATATATTTATCTATATAAAAAAATATATATATTATAGCAGATGTCAAATGCAGTTAGATTCAACTCTACTTATTAGTGCATGGCTTTTAGCCAAAAGCAATTCACATTTGCAGAAGTGTACTATCACATATGTCTTAATAACAAAAATGTGTTTTTAAAAATGTATGTGATAAGTCACATATGGTAGGAGGAATCTGTACAGCTTTCAGCCCTTATGACAATGGAAGCTACTAACTTTATTTTGCATAGCTGAAGAACATTAAAATTCAAGTGAAATTCTCCTTGACATTTGAGAGCTACAAAAGCAGCAACTAAAAGCTGGCCAAGCCTGASCTGTGCTAAGTGTGGCTCTGACACTTAAATAAATGCAATCCATGGCTACTACTGCTATCTTAAAGACACTCTTCTTTCTTTTGCCCTGAGAGCTTTAGTATACAATCATAATTGTATACAGGTRCCTTAAATAGTTACATGTCACTGAACAAAACTAGGCAGATTTTTCAGCTGTTTTGTAATGCAGAGTGTAATTAATATGTATAATGGATCCCCTAGGGTACTAATTGAAGCTGCCACCATGAACATAGTCAAAGAGAAGTTAAACAACCGGTTGGGGGAAACATGACAGGGTGAAACACACACATGCAGGTGGAAAGAGCGAGACTGTCCATCTGGCCTTCTCCCATTTCAAAATGTTACACTTACTCAAGTCCTATAAAAGATTATTTAACCTAAATCACCCTTTCCCCCCAACTCCCAAATCTTTCTGGTGGATTAATTTGGCATCAGTGTCACATACATGCTGTTTAATAACTGCWGTGCTCAAAGTCTCTGTTATAAGTGGGAAGACACAATTCAGTTGAGTCATTCTTGAGCATTTGACTCAAAATACATAAAAAAGTGGATGAATGATAAATGATTATTTTGGAGCTGTTCCCCAGGAATTTCWTCACCTTGCAACTCCTGGATCCAGTATAATGTGAGGTGAAAATACAGCTCATTTCACTCTCTATTAAACAACTACTWGCTAACAATGACTTTAATTCAGCTCACACTGAATCTGAACTAGCCCTATAGGCAAGAAAGGTCCCTTGTCTTATTACAAGTTTCACATGCTATCAGGTCCCTGCTGGATCCCATTTCTAATTTTTATCAGACTGAATGAAACACAAAGAGAGAGTGATTTATGGTCATCTGACATAYTGCCTAATCACTCTGAGGAATGTTCATACACATTTTGTGTTCACTTTATAAGGTGTAAATGACTATACATGATGGAAGCCAAGTGTGAAAAAGAACTGTACTCTTCTGTTATGTGAGCTGGGACTCAGTGATCGGGGAATCCYGTCAGTGCATGTTCTTACAAACACAAACCCACTCCAGTCTAAAAGTCAGCATGATCTGCAAACTCCTATAAAAATAACAACATTTTCTCTATCTGTAACAGGAATATACAGCTACTGGGATGTAGTTAAACTGCTATGATCACCTACTGAAGTTAAAATATGTGTTTTTATTGGTACATAAGAGCCCATTAGGACTGGAGTATTCATTATTTAAACAGAATAACTGATGCTGTTAGCTTTAACTGAAAATGCCTTTTCTCAAAGAGCCAGAACATCTATATAGCAACTTTCTTAATTCAATGATATATGGTCGAGTGTTGCCACTAGTGCCCTAAGATTTAAGAACTTATCATAAAATGCCCTTGAAATTGCTCCCTGGTAGYTTGCTCATCCTTCACAAAGCCCTGCTGCAGAGAGCAGAAACACACGTGTGTGTKGTGTGAGAGAGACACGCACAGAGGGAGGGAGAGCTCTTAATCAACAGGATGGCAAAGCCTTGATACATAGGTGCAAAATATTCCCATGTGGCTCGGAATTATTTGGCACGTTCCTAGTTAATTCCCCCCTGTCAGACCTTCTCGAGGATTGCAATTAAAAATCATAATCTTTTTAGCATGTACAAACCTCCCCAAGGCTAGGAGCAGTATGTATTGGGTATGATTGTGATTATTTGGCAGCTATTCATAGACAACACATTAATTTATGGAAACTGGATGAAACTGGAGGAGTGCAATCATCAGGGACACACAAGAAATCGAAAGCTTTCCTCAATGATACTGACCTTTTTATTGCTATGATTAGGGGCAACAGGAATTCTATTATCCCCTTCATCACCCTTCTTACTGTCTTTTTAGTCACTGTATATAACCATGTCGTTAAACTCACATTTTCAAAGGGATATAAAAATAACTTACTTTACAGGAATGTTTCTCAATTTTGTCTTTTCAGCAGCCTGTAAACACAAGAGGGGTGGGGGAAACAAACCATTAAGCAAGAACCAAAGCAAAGCAAGCAAACATCAACTCATGGGAGCTTCACCAGTGCACAGCCCAGAGCTGGGGCAAGGGCTGCAGGACCATTCAGAGAGATTGTGCTGGGTTCAAAATGCTCCTGCCCCAGTTTGTGGTATCAGTGGGGTTTGTTTATTTTTGATGGCCACGAGTGTTTAGGAACCTCTCATTTGGGGCTATTACTTCATTTCCCACTCTCAGATTTGTCCCCCTTTGTCACAAGCTATCTGTCCCTATCTGGAACAAGAATAACAACAGGTAAAAACAGAGGGAAGAACAGACTCCATTTCCAAAACTGTTTTTATTCACCGGCAACAGAAAAGGGCAAGAGATGACCAAATGTTCAGATCAATTTCCTCATGTGAAACCTTTGAGAAAACACACTCCAAATCATCTAAATGAGTAAATCTTTGGGCCTCTCGGCCTGCACCACCTCAGACATGGAGCCTGGTTCCAGTTTATTGCTGAACCCATTGATCTGTGTACAGTCCATTTATCATTCATGAAAAGAGCCAGTGATCTTCACAGTATATTAGAAGAAACAACTCAGATCATCTGTCAACGGCCCTCTTATTTCTGTTTCCCTCTCCACGGGGATTTCATCTCCTTCGATTCTTCTTGAATTAAAATGTTGCTAAGCAACACAGCTGGGGGCACCGATGGCAGAGCCGCGCCAGTCTATCACACTGCTTAAGCCGCTCGAGATGTTCGTGGAGACTTTTCCCTTTAATGCTTCTCTGGCATAATTATGTAATCTGAACCGACCTTGCATCCCACTCTGGTTTTGTTCAGAGTAGGTAAATAATATTTTAAAGGAAGAGGGCTAGAAATATCGCTGGCAGGAAAAGCTAGTGTTGTATCATTTCGGAGAATTCCTCCTGGTGTTTGCAGAACACGGCTGTAATAGATTTAAATGTGGAAAGCGGTCAGATGGTTGGTGAGATTACAAGCACAGAGAGCGGTGAAAGGCAGAATTAAGACAACTGATCCATAAACCTATTATAGAAAGGAAAATTTTAGTGCTTAATTACCTCCAGAGATATTTTTACAAAGCTTGCCAACATTTAAGAGAAGGGTTTTGGCGAGGAACTTTAACCTCTGCTATACATAGGGATGGAAATAAAATGGTTCCTACAGAGGAAATGCTAATATTAGTGGTTCAGAAAAATGCTCATGTAAGCCTTTGACAAGTTAAATCCTTTATGAAAACTGATGAACTTTTGAAACCTCTGGGAGGTGCACAACTTGGTCACAAATTTTGCCAGAATGTATTTTGCCTTGGGCTTTAGGATGGGACTACTTTTTCAAAATACCTGCTGTTTTGGCACTTTTGCCTCCAATCACAGCAAATGTAATATCTGTGTTTAAATCCATGGAAATCCCTAATAATGAGTTTAAAATTTGTGAGAAAGAATGAGAGCTTGTGAGAGCTTGGATGGGACAACAGCAATCCTCTGGGCTGGCTTCCAGTGAAAGAAAAATCTGTTTGTTTCATTTGGGTAATATTTTCCATCTAAAGAATAAATCAATGCATGATAGGAATCAATTACATCAATTGTACAGTAGGGTTGCTAAATAAAACACTTAAACCTCAGGAAATGCTCCACTTCAGATTGCACAAGTAATTGTGACAGACCCAAGCMTAATTATCCCTTCTCAAACAAGCCTATGATGAAATGGGGTCCCTGCCTCAACACTCAGATAATGTGAGTTGTGTCTTTCTCCAAAAGTTCTCTCCCAAATCTCCCCTTYTCAGTGGCCATATGCAAATGCAGAGTCAGAAGCATGCCATTAACAAACTTTCTAAGTAATAAACTACATATAACAACATAAAAACGCTTCATTTAAAACGAAGTGAAACACCATTAAAAACGGCATTTTAGTTTCCCAAGCTTCCCCCTAAATGCCAAGTTTCAGTCTCATCCTGCATGAAACCCAAATTATTTTTAAACCTCATAAACATCCTTCCACAAGGTCAGAGTATTTTTTGACTGTAGAGTGGTATTTTCCTTGACTGGACTATAACAATTCTGAGTTCAAGCATGTGAAGCCTGCATATCTAAATCAACGTTTTCCCCTGACTTATTCAAAAATCACTACAGAAAAACAGATATCAAAATACAGATTAAAAAAAAGGAAACAGAAGAGTGTGGAGTATGTAGKATCACAAGTAAATGATGATAATGCAGTTGATTTAATACAAAGTACAGCAGAAGATATTCTGGAGAGCACGTGTGTGATGGTGCGAGCTAAACTGTTTACATGAAAGATTAAAGAAGATGAAGATATTTCAGGGAGTGAGAACTGGCAATGTCAAAGTCACAGAATATTAAAGAGCAGAGTCTAAACTGCATGTTTGATTTTTGACCACTTAGCTACATCAATTGGAAGTGCTGAAAGAAAGAAATGTAGCAGCTTCAAGAAGAATTATAGATGTATTTTGTTATCTAGGACCCTGAGGATTCTAGCACATATCTTTCCCTAGATTTTTACATGGTAAATTTCCACATTCTTTTTCCCTTTGTTACCAGAAAAAGCCACTTTCCTAACTCTTAAGCAAAGGCAGGTCCTGGAGGGAGTGTCCTTCACACATGTGCGTGCCTACACAAAACTGGAGAACCATTGCAAATGCTCAGGTTAATGTGCATTCCAGTCCAGTTTAATGGTGGATCATTAGACAGCTGGCCATTTCCTATTACAGAGAATTCACTCTGAGTGGGATCACGGTGATGTCAAACACAGCACACGATACAGCAGGGATTCTGTCTGAGAAAGAAACRCAGGATCTGTCCTTCTGCTTTTATTTGTCTTGTAGGTGTTGCTCATTCATTTTTCAGAGCGTATTTGCTGCGGTATCACGAGCGTGCCCAGTGGCAGAAGATAAAGGAAGGCAAAATCAAAGTGACATTGAGTAACTCTACACATTAAGCTTTGATGCAGAAACATATTGTTTGAAAATATTTGGTGTGCAGCAGGTCTGTCAATTAGAGCTAATTATTTTTCTCTGATCAGGAAGAATGCAATCTTGTTTTAGGCAGGTTTCTTTGAAATGTACGTCTTTTATATAACTTCATTATAGGAAAATACTTCTTCCAAATTACTTCTTTTCTCGGCTGCTTAGCTATTGACTCAAATTGTCTGTGTTGAGTAGTTCTCTCTGCTTTGATAATTAACTTTTGATCATTACTGAATTTAGCAGTTCTAGTCAGATGTGTTCATAGCCATCCTCCTCAACTATTTCAGTGTTCATCGCCTTTAATCTTTGAACAAAATGATCTCATTGAGCCTCCATCAGCCTCGCTACTCAGTTAATAATTCCTGTTTCTCATCTTCATGACTGAGTTTGATTTGTTTTAGACTTGATGCAAGCTTTTGATTATTAATTTAAGATATTTCAAAGACAAACATATTTTAAGAGTTATTTTTTATCTTATATTCCTAGGCCTTTGCAAGTAAGAAATTGGTTTTAACTTCACAACAATTCCTAAACCTCATGTATTAAAAGTAGTACCTAGAAACAGAACAGGTGGGAGGTCCCCAAACCACCATATATGTGCCCTGAGTGACAGATGCTGCTGCCAAAGACTGAAATGAAATTGGACTGGTATAATGTAACATTCAATGGGTGTTAGGAGAATTACATCATGGGACCTTTGCTAATTTTGAGCTTGAAAACACACATTAAAATAATTTAGGATGATTAGAAAATGGAAGTAAGAGTGAACTAGACAATCATTCCACTTTAATTTGTAATTTTCTTCCGATTTTTTTTAAACAATTATGGCCTCTCCATAATTGTGCTTCTGCTCCCTAAGACCTTATTTCGACAGCTGACTCCAGTGTCGAATAAAAGGGAAGAAGAAGAGGAATATGTGAAAAGCAGTAGGACACAGAGACTCATCCATGAGAGAATCTTTGCCCAGCGTTGTTTTACCATGATTCTTGTAGCTGTCACTCCACCTCTACACCTGATTTTAGTGCTGGTTGTTTTACCATTAGCTGTAGAGGCATCTGCATTGTTCTGCAGTGTGGATTTACCCATAAATTCACTTTTTTAGAAGGTATTTAATTATTACACAAAAGAATGAGCAYGAACTGCTTCTAGATTATGCACAARGACTGCAAAATATGAAAAATTATGCTTTCCTTCATCACTATCAATTACCTGACTGGCTTTTGGATAGAATAAACCAGGAAAAGTACTCCAGTCAGTACAACTTTCCTCCATCACAAAGGAGAGGGGAATGAACTGACAAGAGGATGGCTCAAAAGTAACCAAGTAAAATAGTTGACATCTGCAAAAGGCAAATTATATTTCTGGTGAAGTGTTACAGGGGAAGTGTCTGCTATCCAAAGAAAAKATGTATTTTCCACCGCACAACTGAAAATCCAGGATTTTCATTGAAAAATACTTCATTTTGAGAAAGTGAGATTATACAAAAACATCTTCCAAGAATGCCCTCTCACTCTCTTGATTCAGAAGCTCTGGTGAGCCAGGTAAGAAGGCAATTGCTGAGCTTCAAAGCATCTCTTAGGGTGAGACAGATGACACTTCATTCTACTGAATGTGTAGGCAGAAGAAGGCAGGTCTTCATGCTCAAAATCTTCMCCTTTTTCCATGAGCTGCTGCAAATCTAACTCAGGTTTATCTCCCAGTTTCTACTCAGCTCTATCTGCATGGGTGAATAGCCAAGTGACTCTACACAAATAAGTTTACAACCCACCACACTGTTCTTTTGTGCTCTAGGTATAGAAGAGACTCCTCAGAGACTCAATTCAACAGTAAAAACAAAGTACTTTCCCCATTAGTTGAGTTATATATATACAGTTTATATCTCCTCCTAGATTATAATTTGGTTTGGAAGTTTTATCATGCTCTTATTTCTAGAGAATGCCTTATCTGTGATCCTAAGTAACCAACTGAGAAACACAACTTATCAACTGTGCTGTGCTCTGATCCTGTAATGATACAGCTGGTACTAAATACGACTTCCTGTGGAGGAGAAGAACATGGTATGCAGCAAACAAAACATCCAGAATTGTGCTAGGAATCAGAAAGGCAAAACCCAAGGCATGAAGGATCAGTATATGCATGTATAAATATGTGTGTTGTGTTCTTGATTTTTTTTTCTTCTTTACTTCATTGGTTACACTCTCCTCTACCTGCCCCCTAATGTCAACAGAGGAGATTGTATTTCTTTCTTCCTAATTGCCTTTGACATGAAGGCAACCTTGTATTTGAGATTCTGTGTGTGATGTTCTGAGGCAGTCTCACCTCGAGGACAAAAAGCCCAATGTTACTGTATCTAGGACCAAAAACAATTGAGAAGACAAAGTCCTCCTCATGTCACAGTTTTAAAAAAATGAGTATTTTTCCTTCAGGATTCAAATGTGTGGAATGGATCAGCCAAAACCCATTTTTTAAAATATCAAGTCACCAAGCATGTGGTATCTGCAAATCAGAACGGTTCAGTGAGCCCTCGCTGTGAGTGAACCACAGAGAGCTCCCATCCTTGCTCTGAGCAATGCAGTAACCTTCATGGCTTCACAGGGATACTTGAAATACTGCAAATTTTATTTCAATTGTTGCAGTGGAGTTTGGGTAAAACAAAACAGAAAAAAAAAAAAAGTTTAAGTGACCAAATCTAAACCAGTCTGTCTTTAAGGAGTTACCTTCATCCTTGATGTAAGTGAATGGCGTTTAACTGAGCAGCAACACAGATCTATTTGGGCTTCCATCAGCATCTTCTTCCAAATCCCTATTTTCCATCAGGCCAATGGTGGAAATCAAACTAAGAAAGTGTGCAATGAAAAATGKGGCCACTTCCAGCTCTTGAAGAACTATTCTATACTTGTTTTTTAACAGAGAAAAGAGCTACACACACTGATTACATGCTGCACTCTGAGGAGTGCTTGGCTGCTTGTGTAGACTTATCTGAGCTGGTTTTAAATTAGCTGCTGTGAATTCTGTGAACATTGTTGCTTTTTCCACACAGGTTTTGGTTTACTCAGTGTCTTTGGTGAACTTTACAATACAAACTGTTACAGCTATCTGTCAGTGAGCGGCCCTGCTGCAAAGATAACTCACATAACATGTTTGCTTATTTTAGCACTTCAATACTAATATACCTTCACAAAAGAGGCTTGAAAAAAATATCTTTCCTAAACCTCCTTCAAGGAATAAGCAGCAAAAGGCTTGTTTCAAAGAATATCCTGTGTCCTTACTGTCCAGCTGCAGTCACCACAACTGTGTATTGTTCAGTTTCCCAGTTCTATTTTTTATATCCCTGAAACTTATGTGAACAGAGCTGATATTCTGTGGTCTTATATAAGATGTCTCTCTGTACAATGTGTACTTTTAGTGTTCTGTGCCCACTTGTTACTTTTGCAATGGTCACCTGCTCTGCCACAATGGACAGGCAGACACCTCAAGACGCAGCCCTTTGTATCCCTGCTCATCTGCACTTTGTGCCCTTAGGTTTTCCTTTAAAGGCCTTTATSTCATTCTTCTGGGAAYCCAACCTRTCCTTAGTCTTCTCCCTACTTTAAATAATGAAGAGTTCCCTAGACTTGAGAAGCAAAAGGGCAGAGGCACGGAGTACCAGCAGTGGCAGTGAATTGATGTTGCTGCTGCTCATGCTGCCCATTTATTTCCTGTGCAGGACTAAGGACTTAGAGGATTTTAATTTATACTGAACATTATATCCATACTGAATGTTAAATCTATTACAAACAGGCAGCAGAGAYGACAGAGGTAAACACACATGAAATAACTCTTTGCTGACCTTGGTCTGGTTTARCACATTGCTCAGATGACTTAGCCAATTACTAAATTGCACAGCTCCAAAAATTATACTTAATAGTATTGCCGTGAAATTGGTAATTTTGRAAAGCAGGCACACTCTCCATGAGAGCACCCTGCTCAAATCAATTGCACTGTCACACYGTGGTCCTGACCTGTCCCTGTGTGCAGGCAGATGTGTCCTGGGAAGATTCATCCTGCCAGCGCAGAACAGAGCACCTACAACCCCAGCAAACCTTGCAGTGGCAGATGAATTCATCCTAAGAAAAATTAAGGTGTTTAGTTTTCATTACTGTTCTCTTTCTGCAATACCTCCAGGGGAGATCAACTTTCACTTCTCTCCTTATTCTGGCTGACAGCAGCTAATTACTGGATTTATCATGCCCTTTCAGCACCTACTTCATGCTTTCTCTGGCCACCTATGAGTCCYTCCTTCAACCTTTTGCAACCCTTCCTGTCTCAAACCCAGCAGCAGCTCTGTCTTCTATTGGTGTAAAAAACTCCCAGGAATTCAGATTTTGAAGTTCATAGATGGTCGCTTAGACTTTTACAGAAGAGCAACGCTGCAGATAGCCAGTGCAAGAAAACCAGACACTTTCTTCACCAAAATGCTTCACCAGACATYCATGATAAAAATCTCACTCTCCTGAGGAGAAAAGGGAGATAAATGTGTCCTGTGTGGTCAGATTAGTGAGTGTTGAGCACTGAGATGGCCTGCAGGTATCACAGGTTTATTTTACAGGACAGTATGGCCAAGTCTGCCTTTTCTCTTAGCAACAACAATGCTGGGGTGGATTAATTCTCTCACCTGCTGCTGCCGCCTCTGCTTCGCTGCCAAAACAATACAGGGCTTTTGCATAAGGAGCCTTTGCACACATAGCAAGAGGCTCTGGGGAAATACATTTTCCTCCATGCTCATAATAAAGATTCCTTTACAAAAAACTGTGTGCACAACCATGCACACACACACACAGAGTGCATGGCCCGTCCTGTGGACTGAAAGCCTCCTCTCCCTTCTCTCTCAGCTGTCAGTTCTTGTAGCTGTAGTGAGGCAYGACCTCTGTTTAACTAATGACAGAGGCATCAAGGGTTTTAAAGCTTCTCCCTCAGAAGAATTGTGTCTTACTGACAGAGCTTGGCAGCTTCAGGCTGGTGGCAGAAGTGAACCCAAGAGCAGCCCCTGTTAAAGAGAGCTCTGAAGGGCCATGGAGTCCCTGCTTGTGTGGCACAGAGGAGAGGGCATCTTGYAGATGTATAACATAAAACTTATTTGCAACTGAGGCATTTCATTCCCATTTTGTTGGCTGCCTATGTGCCAGCATTTCTTTTCCTGTGTTGTTTTCTCTGCCGTGGTGGAGTGTTTTTGACACTGAGCTGCAGTGTTGACCCATGGAAACACTTGGAAAAGGGGGAGGATGGAGTTCCTCAGCTCCTGTGCTGGTCTGGGCAGCTGCTGCCCCAGAGCCCAGGTAGGAGCAGAGCTGCACCTGCAGGGGCAGAGTCCTTCTTGCTGATCTGTACCCCTGTGCACTCGACAGCAACCACTCTTCCTCAGGGTCRTATTAATCCCCTTCCTGCCTGATGGATGACCTCCACAACAACAGCATGTGTGAAAAAAATTACATGTGATTCTGTGAATCTGAACAAGTTAAAAGCTTTTGGTAGCTCTGAGTATTTTAGTGGTGTGCTGTGCTTTTTCTCAGCCCAGAGCTCAGGGTRGTTACTGAGAGCTTCTGCTGCTAATAAAGAACTGATATGAACCTACATCATTACCATGGGAATTATACCCTTAAATATGTCAATCATCAAATCTCTTAGCACCAAAGATTTGCCTAACAGAAACTGGAGTATTAATTTATACTGTTGATACATTGTTGTTTCAACTAGTGTTGTGCACAATAAAATAATCTGAATCCCAATTAAAATGGACTGAGGTAGCAAGAAGGGACATATATCCATGAAAGGAATTTTCATGGTTAGAGACTGACAAGGTTGAGAATGACTGTATTATCCTAATAGCTTCTGTTTTCATTAATGGCTTAATGAAAACATTTCCCTACAATTACAAAGCATGACTGCAGCTCTTAAACACTGGAAAGTGTGTTCTTTATCAAACACATGCTGCTGTGGCTACAACTGACACTGCACCACTCTGGGATTTCAATGGAACCCAGTGACAGATAAACTGTTTACATTAAAAGACTCTATCAAAGTTATTTTGCACCTAGTTTCATCCTAATCCATCTGATTTTTCTATAGCTTTGACAAGATGACCTCTCTCACTGTGTGTGCAGTATTGATGTCATTACTGAAGAGCTGTTCTTCAGCCTTTCTGCTGATAACAAAGTAAATGGAAATGTAGAGAAACCTTGGGGAGGTAAACAGCTTGTTCAGGATCCAGCTAAAAAATGGGAAAAAAATACAACAGGAGAGGACAGCTATTGTTACAAGGAAAGTGGTCACTGTTGCACTTTAAAATGTGTTTACATGATACGATGAAGGCATATTATGCCTTAGAATTTCACAAACTTTAAAAAAAAAAGTAACTTGAATAAAGGCTTTGAAAGCTCAGCATGTATCGTAAGAATTCAAAGTTCAGCCTATGGCTGATTACCTTTTTAGACTCAGAGAAAAAGCCAAACGTTTTGAATTTAATTAYCTAATACAAACCTAGCAAAAAATAATTATGTTTATGTAAAAGACAAACAATAGAGCAGGGCCATGGATTACATGCACGTCTTGTGTTTGTAGGGTTTTCAGAGAAGYRGCAATCACTAAAGGGGGGAGSAAAAAAATAGAAAAGAAAAACATCTTATTGATTTGGTCTGCCAAAACCACTCTGTACATGAAATACTGAAAATGGAGCAGGTCTGTAACCAGTATCAAAGTTTCTTTGGTTCAAAAACACACAGAACACTAGCAATGTGCTTTAAATTAAGCACACATTTAAAAGGTTAACAGGACTATTCCTTAGGCAGAGAAACAAAGAGGAGCTGGTTAAAGAAAATTGGGAACACTACAGCTACTTAAAATACTGTATCCAGGCACAACTCATTTGGATGCCTTTGAGTTCAAAGCTAATTTGAATTATACAGAGGTGTTTTAGAGAACAAAAATACTAACCCRTGTTTTATCTAAGCTCTTTCAGCTGAACTGAGCTACTAATTAAAAATCTTCACTACTCTCCCTAATTTTTGATGTACTTTTTAAAGAGAGCAATGAAGCCATCTAGAAAGCTGTGTCCTTCCTCAGAGAAGAGTGTTAACATTAGCATCTCTGAAATGCCTTGTCATCCACGGTTTTTACTAATAGCATGTCTGTCATCTGCCTTGATGGCACCTCTTGTAGCCAGCCTGARCATCCTGTGCACCCCTGACACATGTGCCAGCGTTCCTCACAGTGACAGCACCACAAGAGTTCCYGATCCAGGCAGTGCTCAAATGTATCTCTCAAATAATACATTAAACAGATATGTACCTGGTATTATAAATATGTGACATRAAAATCTATTGGGTTGGTCAGTGTGCATATTAAAAACCATTCAAGTAGGTCAAATTGTGGATAACTTAAAACTTTAAAGACAGCAATTTTAATAAAACTGTCAATACAATTTTCTTTGTAAAACCATTTGACACTGATTATGCTGCTTATATTGAAAGAGAAACACCAGGTCTATATCTTTAGATCTTCTATTGAACTGTGAGCACAGCATCAATAACTGCTCCTCAGCTGTAAATGAAAATTGATTCCAGATCCAACCCATCRTTTTCTGTGTGTCTTTAATCCCAAATCACCCACAATGAGGCATAAGAATCAGCATTTTGTCTGTGGGACAAAGCCTGTGTCACATGGCAGCTCCTCAGTGGCTGCACTGGAGACACCGTGGCTGTGTTTCCATGKGTGAGATGCAGGTGGGAAATTCAGCCACTCCTTGCCAGGGCCAAAAGCTGCTGTCAGGAGTTTGCAGCAGGGCTGGAGTCACTGGAACCTGCCTCAAGTTCTGCTGCAATGACCAACATGGTCCAAAGCTTTATATATCTGCAATCTGAACGCCTGCAATGAACATCTCACTGYACCTCCTGCAGCTCACACCCAAAGAAAGGCACTCAACAATTTCTGCATCAAGCCCAAAGCTGCTGGAAAGCAAAAAGGAAACGAAACATAGAAAGTTTCTATGCAATTTGCAGCAGTTTGGCACTAGTAGGCTGAATTTGTAGTCAGCTCTCACTTGCTGAAGCCTCTTAAGCCCTCTGGGGTGAAATTAAATTGTACAGCCTCCTTCATCCTTTTCTTGGTGATATGTTGCTAGGCCATCACCATGGGTGCCTTAACCAAAACAGACATAACACCTACAATAAGGAGCACTCTCCAAATCATGTTTATAACTTCTAGGAGCAATTTCCAGCTATTCAAAATTCTGTTTGAAAAGGGAACACCAAAATTTGGCAGAATGATCAGTAATAGCCTTGCTGATGCTGTCTATAGAATAAACACCTTCCACAGACCTGGTAGTTCCTATCCTGTCCAGAAATGAAGCTCTTAGCTATGTAACTGATTGGAGCTGTTGTGTGTGGTGTTCCTCCTCAGCAGTGGCAGGAAAGGAAGGAGATCTTTAACACCTGAAACAGTATGAGCCCCACAGACCCCTAATTAAATGCAATACAGTTCATAAATGAGGGTGCTCGCTCATGGGAGTGAGAGAGGAAGACAGAAGAGCTTTGTTTCTTGCAGCCAGGTTTTTAACAATCTCCCACCATGACAAATGGACCACTGGCAGTCTCAGAAGATAGTCTGATAGATCAAACCCTCTCCACATACTATAGACTTTCACTAAAA
This sequence comes from Malurus melanocephalus, assembly GCF_030028575.1. Classification (NCBI taxonomy): domain Eukaryota; kingdom Metazoa; phylum Chordata; class Aves; order Passeriformes; family Maluridae; genus Malurus; species Malurus melanocephalus. The sequence continues at coordinate 316,677 of NW_026623400.1, forward strand.
GTTGATATCCAAGTGCATTTATGGATCAGTGTCACTACTGTCCTGCCATGTGAAAATTGAAGGGTCCCTAGCAATTCTCAGAGGACAACTCCTAGGGCTCCCTACTGACCACTGTTCTTTCACTGRAAGAATTTCAAATTCCTTGAAATTAGAATAAAAGAAATTTGATTTTTACATAGTATGTTGGGATTTTTTGGAATAAAAATGAGTAAATGCTAGCTCATGCTTTGCTTTGGCTACAGGCTTATAGCAGAAAAAATCATAAAGGCTGTAAAGACAATGATTCGATTTCCTTATAGAAATGCTGCCTWAACTGCTAGAATGGTTTTGAGCTGAGTTTTAATCTTTTCTCTCCCTGCCAGAATGAGCACATGTGTACATATGAATAACAACGATCATTTGACTGCAAAATATTTATGTTTAAAAACCCCTTGAAGTTACTCTGTTGATGTTTATGTGTCTGACCAGTGGGCCAGATCAACCTTTCTTCCAATTTCCAACCCCCTCTCCTTGAAGAGATGTGGCAGAGGCTGCTGAAGTGTAATGAGTGAGAGATGCAGCAGAGTCACGCTGCTCAGCACTGCAAGGCCTTAGCCTGCCCAAAATATAAAGGCACACACAGACATTAATTCAGGAAAGCTATAAAGCTGTGAGCTGTATCACTTTGTCTATACCCTATCTGCAATACAAATAAAAGAGATGCAACCATCCATATGTGGGTGCATGGGAAAGCTGGAGGTTCCCTTGAAGTGCAGGGCATTTAAGAAATGTTCTCAGTATGCTGTTGTCCAGTTATTTTATTTGGGATCCCTAAGGTCCCAGTTCAGATTATAGATGACACCAAGCTGAGTGGTCAGTGGTGGGCTTGGCAGTGATCACTTAAAAGTTGGACCTGATGATCTTAAGACATATTTTCTAACTGAAATGATTCTGTGAAAAAAAACCACCCAAACATTTCCCATGTAATCTAAATTTTAAGAAATGACATGAATGGCCCCTGTGGTGCTCTCTTGTTTGCAGCCTGTGCTGTGTGTGGTGCTTTGGGGAGCTTCGGAGCAGTCTGAGGTTTCCATCAGCTTGGAAGGGCACAGGCTGCATCCCCTGCAGTGGCAGCCCCTGTGACACTGGTGACACACAGGATGCTGCCTGGCAGGAGCAGTGTCCCACACYGATGGCTCCAGAGCTGGCAGTGCCCCTCTGTCCACTGTGTTCTGTCCTTCCTGGGATTAACATCAGAGATGACATCTGCTCAAATCAGTGAGGGCTTCTCATTTGATGTCAGCAAACACTGGGTCAAGGCATTTTCTTCTTCATTCACCAGTGATAGGGGATTTCATCCTAGCAGTGTAAACTGTGTGAATTTGGAATTCTGTAAATTCTACTTAAGTCACTAGAAAGCTATTGCTGCAGGAAAACAACAGTAAATGCTACCTGACAATGTATTGCCATTTCTGTATTTTAGGCATCTCAGTATCACAATATCATTTTACAGGACCATTTGGGCTAAYTTCCAAAGGTCAGGAAACCTGATGGTGTCCTAAGTCACCATGTTTGCACAACACTGCATTGCACAAGTACAGGAGTTTGACCCTTTGGCTTCAGASGAGAGTGCAAGTCTTCTCAATGCTAAAAAATACTGACTTGTATGACTAAGGGGTCAACTTTCACCAGAAGGTAAATCTTTCCTGGCATGACCCTAAAGGATGGATTAGGTAGGCTGAAGGAGAACATTTAGGTGGTTTAAAAATAAATAAGAAAGAATGATTGGCCTATAATTAACATTACCCAGACTGAACAGATGATCTTAGGCTGAATTATAGCATTACCTTCCTCTCTATTGCAGCCATTTAAACRTTTGAGCCTACTGCATATATAAAGTGAAATGAGGGATGAATTTAACACTAAGTTTCTTTTTTTTTTTCTGATAGGAATGTTGAGAATATGAATTTCACCAGCTTTCTTTCCCAGTATTATCCATAAATATTTATAAAGTAGGAAGGATAGAGAATGACATGAGCCAGCTTTCTGAAAATGGTTCTTCATTAACATCCCAAGTACGTGGAGAAACTTTCAGTTTTGATTCAGAGCTACATGCTGGGGATTTTCCCTTTCACAAATGGGAATCATTAGATTACTGGTTGTGGATTCCCAATCCTTTACTCTTTGACTGGAACAAAAACTTATGGACCAAATTTTCTTGTGAGGAATTGTATAAATGGATTGCAAAGTGCAAACCAACTCTGTCGCTGTGTTGGTGGTTTGATGTGGTCATTTTACAGACACTTCCAAAAGGCTCATCCCTTCAGAAACTGGGTGCAAAGCAAGTGGAGGCTGCTCCACACTTAGCTTRGTACAGAAGAGAACAGAGAGACAGAGATTCAGAGCACATTTGCTGCTCCTGGGTGAGGCTGGGTGAGGTCTCTAACCAAAAGGTTAATAACTCATATTTTGGTTTAGTTCAATCCACTTCACAAAGTTAATCAGCAACACTGACAAAATGCATTCCTATTTGAGAGTGAGTTTCCTCCAATGAGGAGGAAGCAAACAAGATTTAAGTTAATGGATTCTGCAGAACACCAAAATGCTTTTGATGCAAATATCATAAGACAACACACAATTAGATCCAACCAATGAAATAACTTTGTCAGATTAAATGGTCTATGCACTTATATTAGATGTATTTACCTGTTCATTGTCATCTTCATCACTGCTGAGTTTTAGATCATCCTCAAGCATTCTGAAAAAAAAGTGACAAAACAGAATTACATTTAATGATTTAACTTTACCTACAGTGGGCYGAATCTACAGCTCAGCAAAGTCAAAGGAAAAGCTCTCTTTCAATTAAACAACAGCAAAATCAAACCTGAGGAAAGTAAAAYGATGAATACTCCATGTATGTATGTATTAGTGCTTCTTTGTGATGCAAGGGAAGAACAAATGACTTTGGCAGTCAGCTGCTCTTTCATGTCCTCTTTTATTTCCACATTGTCTCACGGGGATTAGTCCATATACACCTATGTGTATGTCTAAATCAGAAGAGAAATTCAGCTCTGAGACTGCTAAAAACTGAGCAAAAGTCACCCATGTTTCATTCTCCATCTGGGGCACCACCGATTTTCTTTCTGGTACCAATCCCTATCTTATCAAACTGAGAATGCAGACTGGAGCAAGAAGAGGAAGTGCTTGTTTGAGGTTTAATGGGATCCCACAGTTGTTAGTGTCCAAAGGGAGAAYGAACATTTTCCAAGCTAGAAATCAGCCAGTTTATACTCCCCTTTTCATTAATTTGTTTTTTAACACAGGGAAATTTGATTTTTAACACAGGGAAATTACATAGGTCTGCACCCTGTCCTTAGCTAAAGGGGAAGAAAGCTCCTAAAAGATGTGGCTGTCTCCATATCTCCTTCCCTTCCTTTGGTAGAAGAAAGAGTTGAATTGCACATTATTATATTAACACTTGTATGACTTATTTTTCTTTTAATCCAAGACTTGGGAATGAAAAAATACATGGGGTACAAAATCGTATTATTTGCTGCTGCAGAGACAGAAAAGGTCTCTTCTTTGGAGGACTGTCTACCAGGGAGATGAGCAGTCACCAAATACACCCCTGTATAGCTTCCCATATAGTGATGCTTTTATCTGAGCTGATAATCATCTGGGCACACTTCTACCTCACACCCCTCTTTTCACCTTGACAAATTGTYTTATCACAGGGTGTCATAGGAACGAATGGGCACAGCTCCCTCCAAGCTGCTGTGACAGCCCCTAACACTGCAGAGCTTCCTTTCTGCCAGCCCCAGCTCCTTTATCCACGGCAGGAGGCTTGCAAATTGCAATTATTGTTTCCTTTCTGCCTTGATGGAGACTGAAATCTATGATTTTTTTTATTGTTAGCCTTTAAATAACTCTAGCAATCAATGGATGTTCTGTTAGGAAAGGGTTTTTTCTTGTTTTGTTTGAAGACTACCAGGAAATCATGGAAGACTCCTGATGCATGGAATTTTAAAGAAGGGACAATAATCCCAATGTGGAAATATCAGAATATTCAAAGCCCTGATGATGCCCCCAAAAAGAGGAAGTGAAGGAGATGTTTGAACTGGTTTGGGAGTCACCTTTCAGTGACCTCTGTTGCTGGGCACCCTCGGGGTTACAAAGTACATGGACACAAAACTACCAGTCATCAGCATCCTGATAAATGGCCACTGCCTCCCTGTAATACATGAATCTGTAAAAATACAACTGCAGAATGGATTAAAAAGAATCTTCTAAAAGTTAGGATTTGTGGTGGGTTGACCTTGGCTGAATGCCAGGTGCCCACCAAAGCTGCTCTGTGTCTCCTCTCTTCATCTGGACAGGAGAGAGAAAATGCAACAGAAGGTTCATGGGTCAAGAAAAGGACAGGGAGAGATCACATAGCAATTACAGCCACGGGAAAAACAAGACTCAATTTGGGGAAATTAATTAGAAGTATTGCCAGAGAAATCAGAGTAGGACAATGAGAAATAAAATCAAATGACGAAACTACCCTTCCCTTCCTCCTGAGCTGGACTTCACTGACAATTTTCTCTATCTCCCCAGGGGAGATAGAGAAGGGGGATCTCTGCTCTCTATGGAA
>NW_026623400.1:322150-382290 GCF_030028575.1 Malurus melanocephalus
GCTCCTGCCCCTCCTGACTGGCCTGGGTGTGTGCAGAGCTCTTTCTCTCACATGCTCTCACTCATTTCTTCYAGCTGCTGTTGCACAGCAGTTTTTTCCTGTACAGAATCTGTTGTCACAGAGGCACTGCCACTGTCCCTGAGGGCTCAGCCCTGGCCAGGAGCAGTCCATCCTGGAGCTGGTTGGCACTGGCTGTGTTGGAAATGGGGGAAGCTTCCAGCAGCTTCTCACAGAAGCTGCCATTGCAGCCCCCCTGCTACCAAAATCTTGTCATTCAACCCAATACTCGATTTTTCAGGAATTATTAATCTTTAGAGGCCTGGACTTTGGCGATGAACAGAAACTTTTAATGCTGTTTATCTAGCAGACACATTCATTTGTTTCCCCAGAGCCATTACTTGCTGTGCCATTCTCAATGTATCGCTGTGCCTTGATCTATCTGCAGTCCCTGATTGTTATCTGCAAGTCTCATTACACCAGCAGGACAATACCCCCAGGAAACCGAGACCATTTTCATACAGGACTATATCATCCTGACTCTTAACTCTAATTCAATCCTACACTCCTACTTTTAAACCTACATTTCACTTTAATGTGTAAATTATCCACTGCTTTAAAGAATCACTGGTAGATAATGCACTCTATTGTTGTTTTTTAATGCAGATCTAAGTGGACATAATGCAAAGATCTTTTCATGAATGAAACCCAAAGGGTGGTATGGTTTTTTCTTTCAGCTATTGGGTAGTTTGGTATTTGGGTTTTTTCTGTTGTTTTTTTTTTCTTTTTTTTTTTTTTTTTTTTTTACATGTTAAATTCCTTTTTGACATACCCTGGTAGAAATAAACCAAAAAAGGACAAAAGAAATTCCATACTGGATAAATGGAAAGAACAAAGAAGAAAACATAAAAAAGATAAATGGATACACTTACTAAACTAACCCTACAGCCATCTGAAATGGCTGATTAATAACTGTCCTCATACAGCCTATACTACAGATACTTTCTAACAAGTACAGTAAGTGCAAGACATGTTTATTGAATATTGAAAAATATAAAATTGATATAAAACATGATTAGTAGGAAGGACAACTGTTAGAGTTGGTTTCAGATAAACTAAATTTGCAGGATTTATGAGTTCCCTTCAAGAGACTAATAGATGTTTAGATGACTAGAGAGAGAAAAAAATTGGATTTTGGCATTTCTTTAGCAGTTCCAAGCTTATCACTTGGAGTATATAATTCTTCTTATCCCATTCTGCTAAATGAAGAATATGTCATCCCATTCAGTTACAAAACTCAAAGCTTAAACAGTTAAACCAACCAGCTTCTAAAATGCATCACAATCTTCTGGCAGATGGAATAATTAAAAAGAAACTGAGTATAGTATCAACAATAAATATATGGTAGCMAGAGAAGCGAGGAAATAAATTAAAATACACAGTATGTGCAAATGTAGAATGTTGAACATTTCGAATAACCTGCTCCCAGATAATACAGGTTAGAAGAGGTAATATTTTACAGAAGGCAGAGGACTAGATGGTGTTCCACAATTTTAAAATGTGCTTAATATTCTGAAGGCATGGGTCACACYAGCTTGTACTGTTTAATGTTTCTATTAACTCTCATTTATAAGCAAGTACCATCTGATTGCACTCAAAGCCCAATAAGGACTTTTTAAGATTGCCAGCAACCTTAATTCAAGGTGACTATTTCACTATCACATCTAGAAAGGTATTTCAGCTTCAAAGCCCTGAGACAGAAGAGCTCTGTATCTGCAGCTCTCCAAAACACTGTCTGGATGGTCTGACCATGAAATTAGGCACTCCTGAGAAGAGGTCCCTGTAAATACCCGTATGATCTATTCAGCTCCATCTAATTGTTCACCTCAGAAGCACCCAGACTGGAGATTACAGAGCATATTTGTTATTAAGATCAGGACAGCTATTAATAAAGGCCAATTTGGAGGCTATGTTAAAATTACAATGAATACTGTCAATGAGGGCAAATCAAAGAGAAAACTGCTTGTATCAGAGAGCTATCTCCAGGGGTGTTATGAATTCATTTTATTTCCTATTCTTCTCTGACCCAGCTGACATTATTATTGAATATACATGTACTTGTTTGTCTTTTCATCCATAGCTAATGCAAAACACCACTTTAGGGAAAGAATAGGATTAAGTAGGATTTTTTATTTCATTATTAGAGCAATGCCATTTACTATAACAGTTGAAGTTGTGTCAGCACATTTATTATAATCTACAATTTTCAGAGGTTTATAATTTGGAATGTGAAATTATTGCGAAGCACAAATGTTGGGACAAAGCAACACATTTATCTGTGGTGTAAGTAGGGGCAATCTCATTGACTGACTACAATACCCACTTCCTCCAGGGATGAATTTGCTCCCAGAGCAGATTGTTCCTACATTACAAATTTAGCTAGACAAATGGCTCAACAAGGGCTTTATTAGGATGAGTTTGTAAAAGTCACACTAGAAACAGTAAGAACATGAACACTGAAMTGGGACTTGTAGCCCATCTTGACTTTTGAGTTCAGCAGAGGTTTTGTGCACACCAGAGCTGCTGGTTTGGGATCCTGACAATTAAAAGTGAGGATTTCATTAGGAGACATGAGATAATTCCCTCCCTGAAAAAGYACTACCACAGTATCACTCCATTTAAGTTATTTTTATAAAAGATTAAACTTCTTAGAGGAGGATTTTTACTGCATCTTTTTTTTTGTTCTTTTGGTCTAATGTAGAACATATTTAAATGCTTTTAACAAATAAATAAGGTCCTGATTGCTGGTAGACTTCTGGGAATGCCGTGCCTTTCTCCCTGTTCTGGTTGTGGAGGGCTGGGACGGAGTTTGTTGTGTTTACAGTGACATGTTTGGTGATCCAGCTTCCTCCAGGAGGAGGTGTTTAAAAGGCAGCATGGATAGGATAAGGTTCTGCATGTCTAATTTGCTCTGGGATCAGTTCACCACTGCACTGGGGCTCACTCCAATGTGAAAAAGCCTTGTGGGAATGCAAAGGATGGAGGAAAGGGAAGAGGGTGTTGCAAGCAGACAGCCAAGGGAATACTGGGCAATTCCCTAATGCTGAGCTGCCCAGAAATTTAACACACTCATGTCAAACCACAACTGTACAAAATTCATATCCCATCTGAGCCATACCACAACAAACACAAGTGTTGCTTCTGCAGGAAGGAGGACAGGCAATGGTGTTAACCAGACATGCTGTTCTTTTCTTGCCACGTTTGTCTCTGGTAAACTGGGAATAMATTTGTAAGATTTCTGTGCTACAACTAGTTATTCCATTCAATATTAAAGAGAGAGCTTAGACTGTTATAACAAGTTTCAGAGTTGTGAAACTTAATAAGACTTAATCCAGAACAAGCAGGAATCTAATAAATGCCTTCGAGGTGAAAAAAGTAGTCCATTGCAACAGGGAACACCATCCATGCAAACAGTGACTAGCACTGAGATGCAACCTCTTCTAGCCCTGAACCTGCATGGAAATAAGGCCATCAGTTCAACACAATCTCTGCTGGTTTACCCCATGGACTTCATACCCAACTTGTTTTTCATTTTCCTAGCACATTTCTCTGTAGTATATAAGGCTTCTCTGAGAGTGGTAACTCAAAAGGTATCATGCAAATGACAAACTGTATAATGGAATTCAGATGTATTTCAAGAATGTGTTGCACACAGTGGAGCACAATTTTATCATTTATCAAGGGGGAAGAAGGGGGCCTATGTGTATGAAAACATCTAACAATAGATTTCCCCAGAGAAGTTCATAATACAGTGAACAAAAAACTGAGGAAATGAAAATAAACGGTAGAGTAATTCCAAAGGAAAAAAGAAGATCTTTTGTTTTAAAACATCCCATCGATAAATCTTGAAACCTTATATTCATTCTTTTGCTGAAATGTGCAAGTCATCTTTACATTATTTCCTCTGAGATACTGTAAGAGTTATGGTAAAAGAAAATCTCAGAAGATTAAATGGAATTTACAAGCACCATTTACCTTAACAGTCAGGACCATTTGTCCAGCAATTTTATACATACTTAAATATAATTTATTAATTTTCCCTTCTCCTTACCCACCATTTTCTTTCATTACRTTTTTGTCAATGATGAAGTCAGTCTTGCAAACTGCTACTCACAGAAGTAACTTCTGCTCATTAAAGCAGTTTCAGTGGCCTGAATTGGACTAATTTGCTTAAGATATAGATAAATTCCTCAGTCTGCGGCCTGAAATCACCTCCCTTCGAAAGGACTGAAGCCAAGTTTTGTGTCCTCATTGCAAAACAGCCTGTGAGCCACAGAGGTGCCTGTTCTGCTCCCTGCCACAGGAAASGCACACATTATCCTGCTGCCATGGTCAGATCCCTCTGGCCAGGGATGGAGGGCGATGGACACACTCCATTGTGTGTTGTCACACACAGCCTGCCTTAGTGTTCCTGGCACCATATCAGTAATTAGTGTAATTACAGCTGGGGAGAGAGAAGTAACCCCTGTGGTTTTCTATTAGGTACCTCACAATTAGAGAGTGCACTTCATTACTCATCTCTCCGTATCATCTCTTAATTTCAAAAGGATTAAGCAAAATTAGTTCTTTCAGTAGAAGAATTTCTTTATCCAGCCATCCATTAATGTCTATGTATAAAAAGCTCTTCAAGKCAACTCAGATATTAAGTTGCTACTAAGTGCATTATAACTACTGCTCTGTTGACAGGCACTTCGTGTTTCATTAAAGCTGAGACAAGAACTTTGGGAGGAGGGAGCAACCTGCTGCCAAATTTTATCTGTGTATTACAAGCATAGATGGGAATCTGTACGTTTAGCACAAATAATGTTCTGGTATATCCCATAACTTCACATCTTTACTGAGCTTCAATCCCACTTGCAAACAATGCTTGCCATAGAATGGGAGCAGAGCCAGGTCAAAATATTTTAACAGTATAATAGAAAGTTGCAAAAAAAAATCACAGAAAGCAGTATCCTTTTGTTTCAAGCTGGTGAGTTGATCATTTTGCCTTAATAACACCAATGCCATTGGGTTTGCCTTCTGCCTTAGAAAAGTGCAGTCTCTGTCACCTCTGGTCTCCCTCCCTGCCCAGTGACTCTTCAGAGCAGCACAATCTCTGTTTGGCAAGTTCAGAGCATGGTGTATCACTGAAAGAGGGGAAAAAAAAGAAAAGAGAGACAAAATCAAAGAAAAGTGTGGGTCCAGGAAAAACAAAGGGAGGGACTAATGCTTTCTAAAAATGCCAGTATAAAAATGTGCATTCTTAGAGTTTGTGAAGAATAAAAACGAGCACCCCACCTTTTTTAGTGTGCTCAATTCTGACAGTGTGCACAAAGCTTTTACTGTTTTCCCTTTGATAAACTGCAATGGCTGATATAATTTTGGGTTCTGCTATTTATCAAGAGCAATATATAGTCCAGGAGCCATTTCTGTGATACATACTCATTTCCAATACATTCCACATGAAAAACACCTGCTTACTCCAACCACATTTGATTAAAACTGTCTCCTAGCCAGAGCACCAGTATTTTCTCTGGTAAACAAGCCTTCAGTTGGCATATTTACAYACAAAGGCTATGGGAACTTAGCACACAGTTAAACAATGATTGATAATTCTACCACAACTTGCAAAGGTGACTTTAAAAAATCAYACCAGAAAATATATTAAAGAAATTTGTTCAACAAGGAATGAAATAACACAGGACTGGCTCATCTATCCAATGTTCTACAATGCACATGGAAGGACATTAGTTTTATTCATTGATTACATTCTTTTATCTTTCATTTTATTCTTCTTTTTAATCTGGTAACAAAGTGGGTCCTTCAAGGAGTTGTTTGATGAGCTGTCAGTACCAACACGACATTCGCAAATCTATCTCTGTGCACTCTTTTCCCCTTACACAGACTAATCTCGTATCTGAAGTGCCGAGTTCTTTTGTTTCTGCAGATTGGAAATGAGCTGTGTCTGGTAAATCYGAAGCTTCAATAACCTGTTCTGGAGTGGCAGCAGCTTTTTTTATTCATGAAAATGTTGATACTGATGCATTTTTGCATCTCTTTCTTCCATTTGAGCTACTTACCTCTTATTTCCAACTGCTGTCTACCAAGTTCAGTGCCATAAGAGAGACTGAACTTTGGTGTTAGTGACAGGAATGACACGGAGTCCTCAGGACCCTTTTCAGAGGCAGCACAGACTGAGAGGAGCTCTGCTCCTCTGACATCAGGACTGGGTGGAGCTGGGCAGGGGGTGATGGGGAAGAAAAACCCCTCCATGTCTGCTGTGGGATAAAGCAACGTGGCAGCTCACCAGATGAGTGCAGGAATAGCAACAAAGACTCTCTGACAGTGACCTTGGGTTGAGAGTGTTTAAATCCCTGGAGTGGATTAGTCCTCAACAGTGACTTGTTGGGGTGGAGTGGTCCTGTGACCCAAAAAAGGGGTCTGGCTTCTTCATTTCAGTGCAAATGAACAACAGCTTAATAAAACTGGGAAGTAATTATTTACTTGTTCAAAAGGAAGACTCAAGATGTTTAGTAAAGACTGGTATGAGGTCTTCCAGTTGCATGTATGAAAAGGCAACACAATGCAGTCRTGACACAGCTTTCAGTGATCTGCCATGGAGAAGGGGAGCTTTGGCTTCAGAAGGAGTCTGTGCATAGGGAGAAAAGTGAAATTTGCTAAGCTTAGTGCCTGACTTAGAGATTTCCAGGGGTTTGCATTACCAAAGCAGAATTCCAAGTGGGAATCCAAGTCCTGTGTACCGGCCTGGTGACGGTGTGCAGTGAATAAAGAGCAGGGGTTGGCCACAGAGAAGATGAGCAAGTGCCAGGGGTTTGTGTGTGTCTGGGAGACCTGAGCAGGGCTTTCAGGGCTGCAAAGGCACTGCACCTCTATGAAAAATACTGCTGCCCTATGCCTGGTACACACGTTGGTTCAAGGATGATCATCTACAAAATTCCCCATAGAAAGCAAAGATAAGGGGATGTCAGGGAAGGTGAGCTTCATTTTCACTGCCCTAATTTGTGATCAGTTTTTAAAGATACTTTTGTAGCTGCARAATCCAACATCAAGAATCCACAGCTATCCCATAGATCTGATACAGACTTTGCAAAGAGAAATGAATCTGCAGTAAGACTGTTCACTTCTGTTCCTAAATGAACATTCCGTTGATCAGTCGAAAAATGTATAAACAGATTAATCCAAGCAGYACTAAAACTAATGTAAATAGAGGGGATAAAACCAAGCAAGAGTAAAACTAATATAAATAGATGGGATAAATGAAAAAAATACTTAAATGATTTCTGAATCTGGATGATTTATAAGGCACTGCATATGCATGAGAGAAATCAAGTACCAAGCACAGTCCTGAAAACACTGACTCATGCAAATAATCCTTGCTCCTGCAAGCACGATTTTTCAGGCTCAGATCCAAACACAATGCCTGACACTGTTTGCTCTGATAATCACTCTAAGATAAACAGATATGAATAACTGCAAATACTTCCAAGCATTTCCTTTCACTTATAATGTAAAAAGAAAAATTAGAGGATAAAATGAAAATGTATGTTTCCACTTCCAGATTTCATACATCATTAATTCTGTAAAAATATATCCATCTTCATGCTGATAGTTCTCTTTGCTTGGCAAGCTTGAAGAATGCAATATGCTAGATAACCTGATTGAAAATTTGATCCTATTGTTTAACAAAATGAGGACTGTTTCATAAGGGGCTCCACCATGTCTGTGCACATTTTCTCCTAAGTAACAGTGTAAGACTTGTATTTCCCCAGACAGCTGAACATTTACGCTGATGTACTTGGCTACAGATCCAATCTTGCTCTGGCTATAATACAGGAGAATTTTCCTCAGCATTTTGAATTATGGCACTGCAATAATTTAACAGTGCCTTCTGTGCATGTTACACAAGTTTTCTGATACAGTTAGCTCTTACTGAAAGTTTGCTTACCCTATAAATTGTGCCACATGGTTAAACCATTCTTTGCCCTGAAARCTGCAGAGGATATTGTTTGCAGGATCACTGCAAATGGTGTAGCTCTGGAGAAGCCAGCATTTCCCCACAGCCACGCACACCCCACGTTCACACACTTTCCAGGAAGCCCAGATTAGTTCTGAGCTCTCTGCTAATTCTCTCTGCTTGCAGAGCTCTCTGCAGTGTGGGACGAATGAAGCTGTGAGGAACCAAGAAAGGGAAATTCAGTGGTTGGTTTGAATGGCTACAGGAGGGAAACCCTCACAGTTTATGTCCAATTAGAGAATCACAGAATGGCTGGGGTGGGAAAGCACCTTGGAGATCATCATTCACCCCTGCACAGGATCACATCCACACAGGTTTTGAGTATCTCCAGTGAGGGAGACTCCACAACCCCTCTGGGCAGTCTGTTCCAGTGCTCAGTCACCCTCACACTAAAGAAGTTTCTCCTCCTATTCAAATGGAACTTTCTSTATTTCAGTTTGTGTTCACTGTCCCTTGTCCTCTCTGCTTTAACATCTCTTCCCAAATTCATCTCGAGACCACCCTGGTCCTCCTTCACCACAAAGCCTATGAGGAACAAYGTGGTTGATTCTCTGGGAGGTAGGTTAATATTATCTTCATTCCAAATTAGTTATGAGATGAAAAAYATGTTACCATGGAAAAAAGCTTTAAACCTCAAAATATGGTTCTCAGTACTAAARACATTCTAAGAAAGAAAATTCCAGAATACCAATTTTTTGCCTTTCTTTTTGAATATTTTTATCATGTCTAGCACTTGGTTTCTTTGTCCATGACTAAAGTATCTCAATGTATCTCAATCAAACAAATAAACAAGAATATTAGTACATAAAATTGATAAATGGATACTCAGTGTTTTCTTCAAAGGGCACAACTTAGGGATAATGCAGACTAAATTTAATTGATAAAGTCTAATGACATCATGACTTTGCAAAGACAAATAATAGAAAAATAATATGTCAAAATTGTCAGACTGGATCAAGTCTGTGGTACATCTAGTTCTACATCTTGTCACAGAAGGCTTTTCAGTGGAATAATTTGTTAGTACTGAATTATTTTTCCTAATACAGCTGGAATGAGACACTGGTTCATTATGCTCATGAAGCGTATCTGTCTCCCAAATTCTTCCTTACAATCTTATTTCAGAATTTCTTTGAACCCTGGCTGCACTGTTGGCAGCAMTCTGAGGCCTAACTGTATGCTGTGTAAGGAGCTATTTGTTTTTCCTGGCCTTTATATCCTAACATTGAAATTGTGAGAAAAAGAATTGGAATTTCATAGGATTTAAGTGGGTCTAGGTGCCTGCCTCCCAACAAATCGCACTAGGGTTTCAAAACTTGATTTTCTACCAGAACAGTTATAAGGATATAATGCTTTTTTTTTTTTTTCTAAGACTATTTAGTACTTTCTCATCTTACTCTACACACCTGCTGCAGCGAGACTTAGTGACAATTATCTTCTGAGGAGCAAGTGAGTGCATTCACCTTATGCCTGACATGCAAGCTGCAAAGCCCTCCCCACGTTTTCTGAGTTTGATGTTGGTTCAATTGAAAAAGGATGAGTCCCACGAAGAGGAAATGGCACAACACACCCTGCACTTGGTGCAGGAGCTGCTAATCTACAGACTAATCCAGTTGATACATACGGGTTAGGCAGCTGGGTAACCATCAGGGCACAACAGCACCTTTCATCTCCTAAGGTAATGCAAAAGTTGTATCTCAAATCCAATTTAAATTGGTGCTCCCTTGAGCTCAAAGATAATTTCTCTCTAATCCTCTTCTGGTTGTCTATAGGGTAACCTTCAAAATCTCAGAAAAGACACTGTAAAAAAAATAATCAAGTCATAATTTTTTAGCACAAAACCCAGCTATTTTTCCTGGTGGCACTATGTTCCAGCTGTTATCAGATTCAAGAATTCTTCAACTGCCTTGAACTCTGCATTTATTTTACTTTTCCAGATTTTTGCCAATGAAAATACCTCAGCACTGCTTGAAGAGAAAATAATCTTGTCAGTTTTATTGTGCCATATCTGAGATGATGAAGGTCATGCTAACTGCAAGTCTGTTCCAATTGCTACAGGGTTGGGTGAGGTGGGCTTTTTATTTTATTTTTGGTTTTCCCCTAGCTCCTACCACAAAGTAATAGGGATTTTCCCCTTTCATTCATCTTGCCTTTTGTTGTTTTTAATCGACCACCCATCAGTGCCGAATTGCCTTGTAACTGTCTGCTGAGCTTTCATTTGACAGAGATAGCTGCTATTGTTAGCAGGAGCCTTCACTTCAGCCCATTTAACTTTCCTCAGTTTGACAGCTTCACAATAGCCACCTTCCATCTAAAGAAAACTGTGATTTAGTAGAAAGGGAATGTGGGACAACAGCCTGATCTGTCACTCAGTCTCCAGCGAGTTCTCTTGGCATAAAGTTCCCCCACAAAGCTGGAGGATGAAATACTACATGAAAATAAGACATGGTCATGAGACATGTTCAGTTATATATTCTGGCAAAATCTAAACAGCAATCACACTTAAAAATACTTATTTCCTGTCAGTAATCCCCACGCTGGGCAGCAAAATAAATATTTTGACTAATTCTAAATTTCATTTTTTAACTTACATTCCAGAGTAATACTTGACTTATTTCCCCCCTCTTTTCTTCACCTAGAAATTGTTCTCAGACTGATCTACAACAGCTCCTAGTGGAAACAGYATGTCACAAGTAAATTAAAGCTTTCATTGGACCAGTCGTTGGTGCTACTCCATGTAARTCTCCATGAAAAGATATTGATGAATTAAGAGTCTGGATGTCCCCCCCGTTATTGACAACTAAAAAAAGTCAAATTATAGCTGCCTAAGCACTGCCCCTGAATACTTCCCAGCTCAGCTCCACACTCAGCTTTCCATTCATATGTGCTTTGGAAATAGATTTGTAGTTGATTTTTAACTGTTGTGCATTTATAATGCCCTTTTGCATTTAAGCTTAAATCTGGTTTTATCATTTGGCATAAATGACAAGGTGTAGACATCTCACTATTGGATTTCCAGGCACCATTTACATCCTAGCCAGTCAAATWACAATATTTTCTTTTCCAAAATCTTGGTTTCCAGTTTGATGAATACTTTCTTGCTAAAATTGTGTCTACAAAACTCAATTTGATTACCATAAACATAATTTATTTCAGCCCATCTACATGCCTTTCTTTAACTCTCAGTTAACTTAATCAGAGACATAAGAAAACACATTTTTAGGTAGAGCTGCATGCTGCAAAAGGAACCCATTAAACTCACTTTTATGTTCATCTGAGTTTGATAATAATTTCTGGTATTTAAGATAAATAAGTCACTTTGGTAGTGGTGACTAATCACCAAGCAACACATGAATTTTTGTTTTGCAGCAGCCATTCAAAACCTCGTAAAGAAATTACCACAACTCTATAGAAAGGTGTGTACAGAAATGGAGACAGAAAATCAGATGAGAGATAAACTCCAGTACAAAGGTAGATAATAGTTACTAGAGAAGCATCAATTGCCCAGAGTTCACTTGTGAGAGAGTACCCATGAGGCTACAACTAGGAAGAACACCAGACTGCTCCACTGTTTCTAATTAGAGAGGACATCCTTCATTTTATAGCTCCTGTGGTCTAATTTGTAGAGAGCCATATCCCCTAAAGCTTTCTGTAAACCAAATTAAAACTCATTCCATCAAGGAGTTTTAGCAATATATGGTCTCTGATCACAATACATACTCATGGTCATGGAGCTGCTGCAGGCAGTCAGCTGGGGGGTGCTGCTTTTTWTTTAATTTTATTTTTTTAAGGAAACAGCACATTTCTTCTAGGAAAAAAACATTTTAAAGAACAGAGAATCTGGTTCTGTTTAAACAGTCATTCATGAGAAGGAACAGTACACACAGTCTCTCTCTACTGATTTTCCTGGTATTCTCTGATTTTTAATTAAAACATTTTTCTCTCTACTTTTTTCACTCAAGACACCTCAAAGGTTCAGCTCAACAAACATTGCTAGCAATTTTTTTTCTCTAAATGAAAAAAAAAAAGTTAGCTTAGGGCTTTTTGGAAGCCTTAAGACTCCATGAATGCTTTTGAAGTTTGCAGTCCGTTCTCAACCCAGAAAACACTCACATTGCAGCAGTAACACAAACATCCTACTGGTGTTTAACCCRGCTCTGGACAAGGAGAGGGAATTCTGTCCCATTCAGCCCCTGGCCTCCATGCCAGCACTATCAAAATCAGCATTACAGCTCCTGGATTTGGACTGTGATTTGGCTCTKTGATGACTTTTGTTTCCTACAAATCTGCCTTGGATTTGAACTGGTAACCCAAAGGAGAAAAGGAYCCATCATCCTGTTCTTAGAGCAGCCCGTGCCAGCCAGAGGATCCTTTACACCAAGAATCTGTTATCACTTGATGGCTGAACCTTTTATACTCACAATTCCCTGAAAACACCCCCCTCTTCCATCCCTGTGGGATCTGATATAAACAGAGGAGTTTATGTGCATCTGGCATGGCTGTTTGTACCAATAAACACCACAAACACTAAGTTAGACGCTTATTTCCTCCCACATGCAAAGGGACTGAGCTACATTTCTCCAAGCAAGATTTCAAGAAAGTATTTATCACAGCTGGTGTAATTACAGAATTACCTGTGAAAACCCACAAAGGCTGRGGGATCTAATGAATAAGTGGAAAACTACAGCATAATATCAAACAAAATGTCTACAGTCAAAATAATGACCTCTTGGTAAAGGTCACACACTCCCTGCCTTGAGGAACAACAGAGCACACTTTGAATGCAGGCAGGTGAGAGCTTTGCCCATATTACGTGAGGAGATTTTGATAAACATTCCAACCTATTCTGACAATGGGTGGCCAATATGCAAAGTGGTTTACAGTGGTTCACAGTAGCAGTTTGATATTAAAAACTGACCAGTAAGAAAGTTGATAGGCTGGC
Source organism: Malurus melanocephalus (assembly GCF_030028575.1). Taxonomy (NCBI): domain Eukaryota; kingdom Metazoa; phylum Chordata; class Aves; order Passeriformes; family Maluridae; genus Malurus; species Malurus melanocephalus. The sequence continues at coordinate 335,161 of NW_026623400.1, forward strand.
CCAAAATGCTGAGAGCTTTTAATCTTGAGAGCYTTGTGGAATGGGGATGCCTGGGCAGGTAGCAGTGCCAGGGAGAATCCCCAAATCCCCAGGAGGGTGCTGCTGACCACTSCATTCTGCCTGCTATATCCAGCTCCTTTCTCTTCACTCTGTATATTTGTATCTTCCTTTAAGCCTTTATCCACTCATTTCAAACAAAACAAATTTATTCACTGTTGTTTAAAGGCTCATCTACATTTCCTGTGAGCTATTTTCATCAGCAGCACTCTATTAAAGTTATTTCAAAGTAAACTATAGAGAGGGAGAGAGAGCAGAGACTGTGTAGCACTATATCATGTGTCTTCTCAAACCAGTTAAATCTCAGCAAGTAAAAAAAAAAAAAGAAAAGATCTATTTAAAACTAGATTAAGCTCAAGCTGCTAAAGCATAATAAATTGCTCTATTTTAACTGACTGAACTGTGCACACTTAGAATACAAGGGCATATTTCATTTGGGTTTRTGCAATTGTTCAGTCTACTTTTCTACCATTTCACCCATCACCAGATGAGAGAACTTGTCAGGCAAAATTGTAGTTAATGATGTTTAATGGTGGCTAAGCCCGATAGACTTGTTTATTTCTTTTCTTCTTTTTTGTTGCTTTACTCTCACTGAAATAATGAAAATATTACATGAAAAACTTCTATATTATTTGCAGGAAAAGCTTCCATTACCAATGCTAGGTAACATAAAGCTTTATCTCATTTATACAGCAATCTATATAAATCTACTTTTATGTTTTATTTGATTCCAGCCATTAGGCTGTGCTAGGAAGTAATTCTAAAATATATATCATGGTGGCAATTCACTGTACTATACCAAATTAATCTACATAAATCTATACCTGTGTGCAGGGAACCAGCATGGTAACATCACCAGAATGGAGGAGGAATGGATGCCAGTAATTCTACTTGTAGGCTTTCTAGGAAGTTCAACCTTGGTGTAAGTACTGAGCAGAATACAAATGTCCCCTGTTGACAAATTCCTCCATCTAAATTAACTGCATCATCATTAGTGTAGCTCTTACATTCTAAATTTCAGAATATGAAACTGCATWTTAGGAGAGGTATTTCCTCTTTATGACTGATCTAAAGTCAGAGAGYTGGAGCACGAATGGGCTGTTTGGAACAGCATATCCTTTTAAAAACCTGTGTTCCTTACTGATTTAAGTTCCTTACATAGCTGAAGCCAGAGAGCTCTGCACAGCTGAACGAGGCCAGCTGGCAAAGTAGGAGCRTATCAGCATTCTGACTGCTTTTCTTTTGTTTGAATATTACCTCAGTGGCCGCACACTAAACGATGTGAACTTGATGGGCTTGACTATGACCTCAGCTAAACTGAACAATATGAAGCTGGCACATCTGTAATCTCAGGCTTGMTATTTTTCAATTTATTTTTCACCTGATTTATATTAAGATGTGGTTCAAATTTTAAAACGAAAATAAAAAGGGTCCTTCTGCATTCCAAATCAATCAGCAAATGCTGGCACGCCAGAAGGCAGGCTTCATCTGCCTCTTCACACCACATTTGGTGGATCCCTGACTTATGAGAGCTTGATTTCTAAATGTTTATGCAGAAAGAAATGCTTTACACATCCGCTCCTTCTCAGATAGCCTACAGGGAGTTCTGGCAATACTTCTTCCTTTTTTTTTTTTTTTTGCCTGCCTTCCAGGTTTTCTCCCTGTGGATACATAAAGACAGAGTGACAGCAGGAGTAAGCAAGCTCGACTCGCAGCAAGCAGCATCCCTGCTTATTATTGATATTGACTACATGAGATAAGCTGGACATCTGTCTTTACTTTTAGCAAGTTCTACAAGGATAAACACGAACACGAATGTGGGCTGCCCATGGACAGTGCTCTGGTGCTCTTTTATACTCCCAACCCGTCGCTGGGCTTCTGTCACTTTTGTCTGAGCCACGTTTCAGCCTCGGGTCACAAGAGTTCAAAACATAGTCAATTAATCAAATGGCTTCTATGAACATAACACTGCAGTTCAATAACTGTTTCCTATTCAACATAACCAAGGAAATGAAAGCAGGAGGTTAATGTGAAGATAGCTGGGTTACATGTGGAGCTTCAAGCAGCAATCCTTGATTAGCCATCATCAGAGAGTGCATTTTATCGGTGCAGTTATTTTATGTGAGACAAAAGAACAAACCCAGGATGTTTATGGCCTGATCCTGCTCTCAATAAAGTCAAGTCAAGCTCTTCTGTTGACTTATGCCTACTAGTTCAGGATCTTTGATCCTGGCAATAAAATTAACACAGCAACAGAAAACAACAGAGAGCAAGAGAGAGAAACTCTCTCTGAGAATRCTCTGTTTACACTAAGAAAGATAGAGGATTCAAGTCAGAGGTGAAGTAACTACAGCCAAGAGGGAATTGGATATGGGACACGACAGCCAACATGTTGAAGTGATGGGAACAAGGGCATTCCATCAGTGCCACAGGCTGACATGTGCTGTGTCAGTTGTATGGGGTGGGGTTTGCAAAGCTGCTGATTCCAGCTGGTGATGGGGACGGCCCCAATTCCTCAGCCTTTGCTGCCCAAACACGACCTGTGAAATGGGGTGGGAAGCARCGTGCTCAGCCCGCCAGGCACCCCTTCAGGAGGGCTCTTCTCTGTCTCAGCCTCAGGAAAGTGCTGGGATTCTGCTTCACATCGCCCACCTCTGCTAAAAAAAGGGGCTGAAAAAAACCCTCTAAGCAGTGTGAGAATTCTTTTTGATGCGATAAAAACCGTAAATATGTGTTTCTAACCACTGAAGACAGCGAGCTTTGGAAGGCTTAAATGGAAAAAGCTAGTTTAGATTGAGCCAATTCTGGGTATTGCCACACATGTCAAATAGCACTTCACTTGACAAATGGTCCCAAAGAAATCTATGGAACTATTCAGGGGGTATGGTGATGTTTGGTATGAGTAAGGAGATTAGAATCTGGCCCTTGCTTTATTTTCAGAGAGATTTCAAACATGTGTTTGTTCTAATTTTCCCTTCCTTCTAGGATTGCTGGTATTCACTTGGCTTGGCTTTAGAGGCAGAGGGATGTGAAAAACAGCACCAGTAAAGAAAAAATTATAAACTCTCTAATATATGACCAAAATAGTTTTTTCCCCTGTAAAATATGTGGCATAAATGATTTCCATAATGATGCTATGTGTTATAAAAGTTTTATTGGCACTCATTTGGGATTACCCGCATAACTCACTTGTGAGTTCACTACTCGTGGGTAATGCACTCATCCCAAATGCATGCTAAACACCGGCTTATGTAGAAAGTCCTATTAGACTTTAACAGAGATTAAACTAACAGATTTTTTTACAGAAGCCTCTTATAGTACAGAGGTCCACAGAAATTACAAAAATCTTAGTCTATAACAGGCAATGTTTTCATTAGGTTTATTCTACTCATCACATATTAAATTCTCTAAATTCTTAACCAGTGACATGCATATCCTCTCTGCAATTTTACATTTTTCCTCTCCTTTTGCACAACTTTGTGCAGTATCACACACATGTGACTGCACTGAAAGAAAACACAGGCTCTGGTGTGAGGTCAACAGAAACAGAGTGTAGGAGTCCTTGCTTTAGCAACTCTCCTCTCTAAACKGAAAAGGGAGGGAATGAATGGGAAAAAACACTGYTCYTATTTCCAGACTGAGGACAGAGACATAATTTCCTAAAGGTCATACAGGAAGTCCCTGTTAAAGCTGGAATTAAAATCAAATTCTCCTAAGCACCAATCCAATGCCTTAACAACAAATTCATCTTCCCCCAACAGCTGTGTTTTTCTTCATCGACTGAGTATYCCATGCTCATCTCTGTGCCATTTAMACATCTCTCTCTAGCTCTGTGACATAATCAGTATCTGTTTTGCCTCAAAGCATCCAACCCTCCCTGCACACCTGGACAATGCTCRTGAGGAGCTCGGATCAGGCTGTCAGGCACTCGGTGCTTCAGAAAGCAACAGCTCAGTTTTGCACAATAACCAACACCAGGCACCTAAACTTGGTGAACTTAGCCCAGGGCAATTTCACAGAGAAAGCTGCAACAGAAACAGSAGCAGAGCTGATGCTGGTTGGGCACAGTTAAGCTGATTTTCCTGTTTTCTTTCCTGCTTCACTCTGTTTTCTTCTCTGAACATCATCTGACTCACGATGATGCTTGTGAGGATTATACAGTCAACATTCAAACCTCCTGTGCTGTCAAATTCAACCTGAAATACRACCACCACCCACAGGAGTTCCTCTGCACACTTCTGTGCCTCCARACACATCCTTTTTGGACAGAATTAAKGAGAATTTCTGTAATTAACCTAAGACTTCTTTTTTTTCCCCCTGAAACCAATGGAAAAGGGGGCATGAAAAAACCCAAAGCACCTAATTATTTTCTCAAAGTAAATATTTCCTCTCAATATTCAGGTGAATGTTCTATGAAAATTTATGACAAGAAAAAAATCTAGGCTATTTTTAATGGAAAATATTTTTCTATTAACTCACATATAAGAGAAATGTAAAACTTGGTATGAATTAAGGTTAACCCTTAAAAGAAGCATCTAATATGCAATCATAGCAAAAGAGTGAAATGAAAGAAAATGTCTTGGTASTTTGCTAGGCATATTAAGTATTAATGTAATATAGTTATTTCCAAGGRAGATGGAAACAGTAAATAGGGAAGAACATTTCTCCTTCTAATTTTTACTATGCTTACCTAAAGATACACAGATCACTTGATTTTCAATCACTTCAGAGCAAGTAACTTTCTCTAATACCTAAAGAACATACTGCTATTAGCAATCTCACCAGTGCCTAATAAAAAACCACTTAAGCACAAACTGTACCTAATTTATATGATGAGTAGCTATATCAACCCCAGAATCCTGTGCAGATATTAAATATTCAGTTTTTCTTTACTAATTCAAGTAGGATTTTTTATCCCTCAATTGTGCAAGCTTGACAGTGGRGGAAAATGAGTCAAGTCAACCTTCCAGCAAGAAACTTGGAGGCTGCTGGGAGGAGGAGAGATGCAGAGAAGTCAGAGAGGTAGAAAGTTTACAGACTTTCAGAGCATTCTCAGTTGTCAATACAAGAATAAACATGTCAYCTATTTTCACTGAACCCATTGGCAAAGCTATCAAAATTGCTGAAAAAAAATTATTTCACTATTTTTAGCATAGGCAAGCCCATTGCTGATAGGGATTAGAGCAGGAGTGGAAAGAGCCTGAATGAAAAGAACAGATCTGATGTGCTAGACCAATGCTAAGTGGAAAGCTGTAGGAACGACAAACACACACGTTCTGCTTAGAATATATTGAAAAAGAAATGTCAGAGGACTGGTCAGTCTGGGAAAGGGGATAGAAAGAAAGAAAGAAGGTAATATAGCAATAATCTCAGGTGCTGCTCTGGAATTTCCCAAAATCTGCAGTGTTTTGTAGGGACTTCAAAGAGCACATTTAAAAAATTTCTGAGGAATTAGGAGAGCAGGGTCAATACAGTTAAACTYTGTCAATAATCACTCTGTAATACGTACAAGGATCTTTCACCCCAGTGCCCAAGGGTTACCCCTGAACTTAGAACTGAAGTTTTCAAATTTAAAAAGAACCATTTATTGTAGGCAGTYATTTGAGAAAATCTTATTATGGAAAAAGGCCTAAAAATAAAGCTGCTTTTTTTTTTCACTCGGGACCGAAGCCCCCCTTCTTTCCACCCTGAGACCCTCTGTGAACCAAACTTTGCCAAGAGGAGTATTTAATGAGACGTTTTCAAGTCATTAGGCCGGCCATAACGGGGCCTGGCTCGGCTGGAGCTGGCCACACACGGAGTGACCAGGTTATCCAAACACGGGGCAGCTCCGTGCCGTGGGAGCAGCACCCAGGGGCGGCCAGGGCTGGAGCAGGAACGGCTCTCTCCAAAACCAGCTCATCACAACACCTCTGGGGCTGCAGAGCACGTCCTGCTGGCCCAAAAGGGCGTTTTCACCTGGGGCTGAGCGAGCACAGGCAGCTGGCTGTGGGGACATCACAGCTCTGGGGAGCTCCAGTGCGTGGGGACACTGCAGCTCTGCCCTGGGAAGCTCCAATGCATGGGGACACTGCACAGCTCTGCCCTGGGAAGCTCCAATGCATGGGAACACTGCAGAGATCTGCCCTGGGAAGCTCCAATGCATGGGAACACCACAACTCTGCCTTGGGAAGCTCCAAAGTACAGGGACACACTGCAGCTCTGCCCTGGGAAGCTCCAATGCATGGGGACACTGCACAGCTCTGCCCTGGGAAGCTCCAATGCATGGGGACACAGCACAGCTCTTCCACAGCTCTCACCCTCACAGGCACTTTGGGACATCACTCAGCCACGGGCTTTAGGGATAACTTGGCTCATGGCTTCCAGGAGGAGAAGGGTTAGAAAAATTCTTTGCAAGCTTATGTTTTACTTGAGTATTTACATAAAGCATGTGGTCAAAGTTAAAGAGCCCCTCCACTTCTGTAATTCAAAACACTGTGCTAGTACAGGATGCTATTAATGCTGCATTTCTACAGAYACTCACTGCCTGAGACTGCAGCCTCTTGAATGGTGAAAATATCTAAGAGGAAGAGTGGGAGCTGTGTGCTACACAACATCAAAGAGCAAAACAGGCAATTTTATTAAGAGAGCTACCTAAATGATGGATGTTTTTAAGAGGACTGTCTAGGCCCTACARCTGATCTTGCTCTTGCTTTGCAGATGACATTCCAACAGTCTTTTATTGTTACATAGCTCCATGGTGCTAATCTGCAATGGWATGTTACCACAAAGCAGAAAATGCCCAGGAGCACTTGATAAACGCGGCTCTTGAAAAGGACCTACATGTCCTTCAGAGGAATGACTCTGGTAAGGACACTGAGATGACTTCTGTGACTGAGTGYACTGGGATCCTGCTCCAYTGTTAATGCATCCACACATCCACAGCAACACAGTAGGACCATCACAGTTTATACCTGCAGCAGATACAGCTTTTGGGTGTCATATATGAAAACACCACCTAAATTTTTTAAATTTCAGCTTTAACTGCTGATTTYAGTCAGAATACACCACAAAGAAGCAATTTGTCATCCTTCATCCYAAACAGAGTTTTGCTGTTCTTTATAAACAGCCTTCAGGATCTCAATYCAGTGGCTCTTGCCTGGAGTGATAACCTGGTCACACATGAGATCTCCTGCACATGAGGTTACAACCAACACCTCGCAACACAGCACACTCAGGTCTGCCCTCACCCCTCATTTTTTCCTCAGCAGGAAATTTTGTTTCAGCACAATCTGAAGATYTTCTTGACAAAACCCCACCAGGTCYCGTACAGGTGCAAGCCTGTGAGTGCCAGAACACATTGGCACCATCTGGACTGAATGAATGCACTTGGGAGCTRCTGCAGTACCCTGAGGGCTGTCCTGGGCAGGCACAGCTAATCCCAGCACACAGTAAATTAGAAAAAATGTGCACGTGTTTCTGCATGGGAAACATGACAAATCTGTGACAAATCTACTCCACTCTGCTCACAAACTTTGTGAGACGGTGTTCACGAGCAAAACAACCTACAGTTGAAAACCTTGAATGTTTAATTCTGCATCCCTGCTTCATTTTGCTTACTTATGCTGCTCAAAACTCAGTGAAATCAAATGCAGTTTGAGTATCTGGATATTAAGCCTAAACATGATTTTTTTTTTCCTGAGTACAAGCTCTGAGGCTGTAAATTATTAATAATGGGAAAAATCTGTTATGTATAAACAATGTGAGCAAAAAGTAGCAACCACTCAAATTTGTTAATCTGAGAATTTCTTTTCTCTGATTCTCTTTCATAAACAAAATATTTTTTTTATCAGGCAGTATTCATTATATTCCTCCTTGGTGTAGTTACAAGGCAAAAAATGTGGATTATTGATGAAATACATCATAATGACTCTTTCCAAGCCATTATCATTTATCATTTAAATGTGTATTCAATGAGCTTTAATCTGCAAATTTTTCACGTTTGGGAGACATTATGATTTAACAGATTCATTGTGTTTGCTTTCTTCTTTTCTTAATACAATGCATGGCACATGTTCTGCAGGCTACACATGAAGTCATTTCACCTATMAGAATGGACTTTTTAAAAACTTACTACAGACAAACAGCAGCTGATTATTAAGGCCTCCAGAGYCCAGAAACACAACAGTGCTGGAACACTGTATTGTTAGTACTAATAAATGAGTCCTGCAAAATATTCACAACCAGGCATATTGGCCTTTCTTCTGCACAGTCTCACTCTCCCATTACTTCTAAGGACAGCACCTCAACCAATCACGCYGAGATTTCAACTGCATAAATTTTCCCTAATCTCCTAAAACAGGTACTTTTTCTACTGCTTTAGATTAAGCAACCAAAATCAATGAATGCTCTCGTTGGTATTAATCAGTTGAGTTGTGTACCATTTACTACCAGGGATCCAAGCAACATCAGTCCTTGTGTGTGGTTTTTTTTTTTAAATTCACAAGAGTCAATTAATAACAAGAAGAATAGTGGGTAATACTTTGGCTAAAGCAAAAGAGCACGGAAAGTTCTGTTCTTTGGAGAAAGAAGGTGATATTGRATTTTTAGGTCAGTGTTTGCATAGCTGCACAAGTTACAAAACTGCAAGAAATGTCAGCAATTGGCAATACACGAGCTCTTACTGGGTTTTGGCTACAGCAGATTAATTCCATATCCAGGTTGTATATAATTCACTTAACACCCTTTCTTACACAAGGTTTGCAATTTCCTGAATCAAATCCCTCTGAAAGTGAGCTGCACTCTCTCTGAGCAAACCCCCCCCTGTCACTGGGAGCAGCACAGCTTTGAAAGACACGATGGTAAATGCACATGAACTTCTCAAGCCACAACTCAGAGCATCCCCAGGTGGTGATGCCCTTCCTGACCCCATCCCTGCCCGCTGGCTGGTGGCAAGGCWGCACAGCAGGCACCAGGCAGGGTGCCAGCGAGGGCTCAGAATATTCCTGCAGCACAGCAATATTCCCCTCATGCCTTTTCCATCTGCAGCAGGCTGCTCCGAGCTGCTCCGGGGCTCTGACACAGAGGCAAAGTGATAAGCACATGATTGACACAKGTGCCAAGATCACTTGGAAACTCTGGCCTCCAAAACATCTGTAGGACACTGCGCTGCTCCTGGGGAGGCAGCCCAAGCCCCGCTGCCCTGGAGCTGCTGGGAGCTCACCAAGGCACCAGCTCTGCCTGCCCCAGGAGRGGGCTCTGACCACCCTCGGGCCATGCCTGCAGGCAGCTGGAAGCAATGACAGTGCTGAAGGCTTTTCTCATTATCCCTCACAGTGCTGTAATTCCAAAAAGCCAGTGGATAGCTGTGGTAGGACTGCCCCATGCTGCACTGTGCCCGCGYCAGGTGCACGGGGGCACTTCCATTCCACCCTCCAGCGTGGTTTGCCCCATGCTCACATATTAATGAATTATTCATAGATTTTCTGAGGACAGCTGCCTTTTGCCTTAAACAAGAGTATTTTCAAGTGTTAAAAGATATGCATCTAAAAAAAAAAAAAGAGGAATCATCTATTGGGCTTAACACAAAATAATCTCACATAAAAGGAAGTATTTTTTAACAGCACACATCTACTTTATGGCACTGGTCTCTTAACTTCATGCTTATGAGTTAGGGAAACAGCCCCTTGGTGGATTACTTTTCATAGTTTGTTCAGTAATGTGTTTACAAAGCCATTGTTGCAACTAGATGCTTATATATTTTGATATACTGTCTGCACTACAACAGTACATCTTCAGAGATTTCATGCTTATTTCAAAAACCTATTTAAATGGTTTTTTACCTTCCCTCCCAGCAAAACACAAGTTTATTGCCAGATACTCCAGGGCTCCATAGTCCAGTCTGACAGTAATTAAGGCAGAATTAGTGGTGTTTTGCAGGAAATGGTAACAGTGGCAAATGTAGAGCTGGATGGGCCAAATTCATCTCTGACAGCAAYTCCTCTGAAATAACTAACTTACTCTAGGAATTAATTCGACACTTGAAATTTCAAATAATGGCCTCTATTTTTAAYTGTCTGAAGCACATAACTCAGAGCYTGAGAAATGTTAAGTGGCTTTTATTTTCCTTCGTTAGAGAACTGCTCATCTACTCACTCGCTTTCTACCATATCAGGCGAATACTGCAGAAAAAGGGGCTTCGTTAAGACAATATTGCATTATTTGGTAAGATAATATAATGCATTATTTCAATACATCCTGCACTTGCTTAATGCTAATCTGCCTTGATAACGGATACTATTGGTAATAAACATTATCTCTAAACCATACAATGAACAATACTAATAACCACATTAGGCAAAATTTTGTGTTTGTGAACATMTGCAACATTTCCTCTGATCCTGTAATTCTACACTACACCAATACATAAYAAATCCAATACTTGGCAAGTACAGTCTAAAGAAAACTAAAGGTATAGTTTACTGTGGGTGCCTTCTACTTGAACCCAGACTCAAAACATGGTCTTGGGATTTTGCAGCAAGTTTGGACACTAAGYTTTGGCAAAACAATTTCTTCCAAAATTTTACCTGTAGCTGTTGAATTTTCATCTAGCTATACAAGGTACCTACAACCTAATCTGATTCTGCAGAAGTTATTTCACTCTACAGAACATCTTATCCAAACTCAACATGATTTATCCATTAGGAAACATCCTTTTTCTGACATGCAAAATCTCTATTTTTATGATTTGGGGCTTTTTTTTGCAAAGAAGCCAGCAATCCCTACCAGGATAGAAAGATAGTCCAGGTTGCTGCTAGGAGGCAGCATTCCCCTGTGTGCTGGGGACTTGTTCTGGTCCTCTGTGACCTTGGCAAGGTGAGCAGAGCCCTCAGAGCATCCTCAGGGCTCTGRGGAGCATGAGGAAAGCCACAGGTTTACATGAGATTGTGCTGCAACCTGATCTTCAAGMTTATTTGATTTTGGGATGAGGGGGATTCCTGGATAAAGTGCAAAAGAGCAGGAAATCATTTGGGTGACCCTCAGCACCTTCTCCCTTCAGGCTACRACTGCATTCTGCTCTCCATGGGGACAAAAACAACTTAACCTCCTTGAGCACTGAAGGACTTGYACTATTATCTCCCTCTGACTGTTGCATTGATTAGATTGGGAAATGAGTAACTTTTATCACACTTGATCTGAAACAGCACAATCTAGCTTATGTTTATCCCTTTCCATCTACAGAACAGATAATTGCATGGATCCTTGGAGTCAGACAAGACACTGTGATGTCTCTTTTGATCCCTGGTGTCAGGTTAAAGGAGAAAAAAATAGGAAGTTAAYCTGTGATTTAACACTGGCCACTGTCTGGCTCCTGCTGCCAGTCTGGTCCAGGGGGTTCAGACCTTTGCAAGTGCATGTCTGGCTCCCTTTTCACCATGCAGGTTCTCTTGCTGCCACCTCAAATGTCACAGTCTGCTGGGTTCAGCAGCATGAGCTTGGAATTGCAATAGATTTTTGCTTTAAAAAAATCAACTCACAATTTTTATTTTTGTTTTGGTTTTGCTTGTTTGTTTYTTTGACTTTCATTTCTCTTTTCCCTTTTTTTTTGTGTTGGTACAGGGAAAGGCAGATTACTTCAATTAAGAGCCTGTCACTGACATTTGTAAGCAACCTTTCCTCAGTTCAGTGCAGCAGTTGCAGTTTTAAGTTTCTCYCTGCTTCTGTCAGGATCTAATTTTCAAGGCCCTGTTGCCATGGCAGCAAGTTGGAATTTTAATCCAGTACTAAAGGTCAAGACAGGTCACCAGTTTCAGTTCCTCTTCAATCTCCCCGTAAGGAGCCACAAAAAGAAGCTGAGATAAAGGTCTGACCTAACAAAAAATTCCMGTCTAGCACACAGCCAGACTCGAAGCTCTGTGATTTGTATAGGCTTTCGAATTCGTCTGGAACTATTGAAATTCATGCTAAATCAAATATGGGCAGCACTGATTCGCATCCCTCTCTCTGCAAAAAAAGCACATCTGTGTCCTTAAAACACAGCTGCACGCATGTGGGCAGGCAGGGCCACCCGAAAAGCAAATACTTAGCAGAGTAACAGGTAAATAGCTGTGAAAGCAATCCCCTCATTACTGCAGGCATTTACTGCTGCTGCACACTCAGATGAGCCTGACAGCTGCACTTACATCTTCCTTGACAATATGAGGTGGATGAGTCAACATCTTTCTTTCAAAACCTGTAAAGATCTTTTTGTGAAGCATTTTGACTAAACAAGACTTTCCAGTAAGGGACAATTTCGTGAAAGCTGAACCACCTTCAGGTTTTGTTTACTATTTTTAACTTGAAGGGCAGAAAGCTCCTGTGGAAATTAGAAAATAAGCAGTTATTTTCCAGTTTCCTAGGCCTCCTCCTGTGGTTCCACAACACGGATATTAATTAAACAATTGGTTTGTACCTACTGGAGTAAGGCTATAGACATCCCCCTTCTTCTCCTGGGCTACATCATTTTCTTGGAAAGCTGCATTTGCAGCATTAGAGAAGTCTCAAAACGCATTTTTCTGAGATGTATGGATACAAGAGAGGGAAGCAGCTCTTCCTCTGGGAATTTAAAGCAGTAATTAGCCCAGCAGTGGGGAATATTTTCCTTTTTCATMATTTGGGAGGATGTATCTGTAAGGTACCACTATTCTGAATCTGTGGCTCCAAGGGCTATCCAAGACAGAGGATAATGTGGTGAGCRTGGCCTAACCCCGTGGGGTGTTGTGAGAACTTCACTTCATAAAAAATAAGCCCTCTGGCCAGAAAATTGATAGGCTTTGGAGCCCTGCTGAGCCCTCTGCCCAAAGGATAATGGTAGCAATATAAGTTCCTCTGGATAGAGAGTGTGAAGCTGAGAAAAATGTGGTGGATTATTGGGGTTGTCAGAGGGATTCAGAGGAAAGATGCAAAGGATTAAGTTGGGATATTAGGAAAAGTGGCTGTTAGTCTTACCTAGGGTATTTAGGACACAAATTGGGAGTTTCAAGCCCACTATGGTATTATGAATGCCAAGCCTCCTGGCAAAATCCATTCTTCTCTCAAAGTTATCACCCATTTCCGATTATGACTATTTTGCAGMGTGGTGCAGATGAATCTGGGTGACAATTTTCTCTGTCTCAGGCTACTGGAGTCTACAAAGCCAGTAAGCCATGTCAGAAAGAGTGAAAGGGTCTGGAGAAAAGAGAACCAGGAAGAAAAAAGCCAGAGAGGAAAAGGGCTTGACTCTGGACCAGAAACCTACTCACAGGTCAGAGTTAAGACACGGGGAGCAGAGTGAGGTCCAAATTATGGCAGCCAGAGAGCCAAACAAGAAGTTTATTTGTATGTATTTTATCAGCAAGTGCGTGGGTCACAAAACAAATAAGTGGGAGAGGGACTGAGGGTGATGGTTTGCTCTGCTCTGTCCTGATTTACATTTCTGGATTTACAGAGTCCATTTCTTTTTTCAAAATGAACGTTTGAAGTTGCACTGAAGTTCAGAAGTAACTCCATCCCACAGAAATGTAAATTGTGAGGTCAGTTTGAGACCAGCCTTAAGCCATAAAGGCACAACATGAGCTGCTGCCTGTGAAAAAGCTCTTTAAATACAGGGGAACCTGTGGCAGATTTGCAGTGTAACCAGTTTCCAAAATGGGAAGTGATATGTAGCAGACAGGGAAATACATCAGGAATCCAAAGATGTTACTGTGCATCRTTTACCTCTCTCTATTAATGCTGACATTTCAGTGGTCGCAGTTCAGTGACTGCCTGCACTTGGCAGTGACACAGTGGTGCTTCTTCCTCGAGAACAAAGTATTTCAACTGCTACTCGTTAGTTAGGGCAAATAAATGTTGAATTTTTAATGGGGGGTTATACAGTACTAGAGGAAATTCAAATGGTTCAGTGCTCACTTGAGTCACAATCAACAATGCTGGCAAGAATGCAGTTGGGTTAGCTTGTTTCAGGCAGTTTTAAAGGCAGTAAGTCTCTGATAGGCAAGAAAAATTATTAAAAATTGATAAGCAAAATATCACAGAATTAATTTAGTTCTGTTCCCACAATTTTTTAAACTGATTTATAAACATGTCAGGAGAAAGAGATATGGAAGAGAATGTATTAGGAAATAACTTTATTTTGACAGGGAGGTTAAACTGTATGTGAGTCAGCTGAATAATGAAAACAAATTAAAAGTCTAATTTAGAAATTACTTTGAATAATGGGCTTATCTTCAAAGATACAGGGCTTTTAATTATGACACTGCATTTTCACATATTTCATATCAGCTGAAATATTTAGCAAGTTTGCTTCTATAGGCAACTGTCTATATGAAACACTTGTATATTTTATTCGAAATTGCTTCATACTTTCCTCAAAAGGCAAAGCCTGCAGCAGTGAGGAACAAAACAATACAGTCTTGACTATCAAACCCAAGAACTTACCAGACAAAGGATTCAGAGAAAACTTCTGACTTACAAAATGAAACYGTAAATATGAAAGATGAGTGGCATCTTCTCAGTAGAGACCCTTCTATTTTCATCTGCCATTTGTCCCTTTAACACAGTGCACTGGAGCTCTCTAAAGATTAATGGSGTTCCAATTACATGCCACTGTTGTTTCACTTATCATAATTTGTACACGGCAGCGCCAGGCCCTTGYAGTCATGACTTCCCCAGTTTACCCAGAGGGAATATCTTTGGAACTTCCYCCTCCTACCAACCAGGCAGCACTCAGTGCAACGATTGTGGCTGGCCATGTGAAGTAAGCTGTGACAGAGAGCTGGCTGTCACCACTGCGGGATCAACTGGGGCTCTCACGCTTTACTATGGTCAGCTAAAAACTCTAATTAATAATGGGAACATTCCAGTTTCTCCTGTGTTACACCTGGGCTGCACTGTGACTGCATGAGAGAGAGTGGATACATAAATAGAAACATGCTTCCTGTGCCAGTTGCAGACAAACTTCCCATTTTTGGTTCCTGGTACATTTTTGGAAACTACTCACGAACATCAAATGAATCCTTTTGTTATTATTGTTTTTTAACTGATTTCTYTCCAGGTTAAGAATTCATCAGTGCTTCTTGATTTAAATGTGCTGAATAGTTCTGAATAACAACATTACTTGTTGTCGCAATATCCAATACTTGGTGTAAAATCCTYTTGCTGTCTGATTACTCTTCATAAGGACCTCATGCTGATTCATTTCAAACTGTGAATTACCTTTAATTCATAGCCTGCACATGCTGCCAAATTTTGTTTTCTGTGTTCCCAGGTGGCTGTCCCTGACACAGTGAAGATCTTCCAAAAAGCCATTAGATACTTATAAAAAGTAGTTAGATGTAGAGAAGCACATTTCCATTTTCAAACATGCTTCCACCAAGTATTACAATGATATTTGGGATTAGAAAAGTATTGGTATTTATTTTAATTTTTTTAGAACTGTAAAGTGAAATCATGGCCCAACTGAAACTAGTGGTGAAAACTCTTAGAAAAATCCTTGCTGAAATATCACAAAAGAATTTTCAGCTGCTTGCTTTAGTTTTGAGCTCACAGTATTTAGCTGCTCCCTAGTCCCCACACTGGTTGTGTATCATTAGTATGATGGATAACAAAAACTCCATAAAGATAAAACAAGTTGGTTTTGTCTGATCCATAAAAATTTGCTGCTCTGAGTTTTTAATGGTTTCCGGTAGTTCAGTGAGCCCATGAGAAAGGCCTTTTAATACTGTATTAATACAGTAAGTATAGGAAGTCATTTTATGAGAGGGGAAGAATACCATTATGATTACATTCTTCTTTTTAGCTAGGCTTTTATGGAAACTACCCGAGACTACTCTGCAGTATGATTTCAAAACACAGGATGTGCTTGATTAAAAAGGTTCTGGGTAGTTTCCAACTGGACAAAGGCCAAATGCTAACWACCAAAACAGAACAAAAGGACTGGATGTTTGAGGATGACATACTTGCAATGGCAATTATATAACAGAAACCTAAGTCAGGAGCTGAGCCCGTCCCCTCAAATTCATGGAAGCTGACAGAAAATCCTTTGCAGTGCAATTGGTTGCACCTTATCTGTTGCTGCTTACTGTGCTTCATAATAAACTAATCAGAGCAGACTGGCTGAAAACTGACCGCACAACAGCCGGCGGAGATTTACAGTGAATTTGAAATTACAAAGAGGGAAGCCAAGTGCTGCAGTTTTACATTGCCTGATTTCAGCTATGAAAGTTCACCACAGTACACACACACGCATGCACATCAGTGCTCAAAATTTCCTTTTCAAGATTTTTGAGTATAAATTAGGATCTGAGGTTAGTTAAATGTACATGTTCTCACATATAACATAGGTGCAGAATTTAGACACAATCCCACGTACTCCATCCCATCTACTCTGTCTCCTATTTTCCATGATGCAGAACACTGGGGACTGGGATTCTCCAGCATGTGGATGTTATGAAGTTTATTGAAATATTAAAAAAAGGATAAAATTTGTATTTCATAAAGCTTTACTTGGGCAGAAAGCCATGCATTTTGCATCCCCCCTACAACAGCAGCATGTTGGTAAATTAATCCACCCTGCAGTATGGATCCTCCTTTTTCCCCCAGAAATGCAGACCTGAAAGGTTATCTTGCAAAAATCATACATCCCTTTGGTCTGATCTTCCATGATGCCAATGTCCCCACACCTGAACTCTGCAATGACATACACACAGCTTGGCTGCTGGAGCAGGATGCAGCAGAAGCAAGGTAAAGGATCTTTGCTCTGCACTCACCCCTCAACCAGTCATGGCATAACTCACTGATGGGGTGAATGCAAGTACATGGATGTGTGTGGATCCATCCTACTCCTATGGATTTCTAACAAAGCCAGTGGAATCTACAGAACTGCCGCTGGGACCAATGTAAATGGAAAAAATAACTTGGGCTTCACTTAAATTGCACAGGAACTTAAAAAAGTTGGGGAACAGCTAGAAAATATCCAGGTTAAAAGGGCTCTGACAATACATACAAATGAACAGAGYCAAATTCAGTCAGATTTGATCAAACTGAAATACAGATGACGGATCCTATTGACAAAATATATAAGAAATTGGTGGGGAATACAGTTTTGAAGTCAGTAAGATCACGCTGTGTGGCTGAGAGTGTAGCAACAGATGTTACYGGGGATAAGCTGGACTGTCATTTCACTCATACACTCCAATATCGCTGAAACCGACCGGTGCTAGAAAGACTAAATCCTTCTTAATACAACTGCAATCTGATAAACACTATATTATTAAAATACACAATGACTGCAGGAGCTGTCTGCTTATCAGGGTTTGTTTGGCCTGCACTATCCAGCTCTACTTGATACCATTACATCTTTCTGCCCCACTCCTGCTTTAATTTCATTATGTGCTCAAGTACTGCAATTCCCCGTGAAAGTGGTGGTAACTGCACACACAGATCTAAAGAAACACATTGGCCTCGTAATACCAAGCCTCACAGTGGACTGCCTTCTAACCTCCCAAAGCCCTGTGGAAATTCTTAGAAGCTGCCTTAACAATTTTTCTGCAGTAAAAGAGAAAAAGTGATAGTAATGGGTTAGCTGATCTTCATTTGGAAGCTAAAAATAAAAGTAGCTTTATTGCAGCTCTGATCTCTCATGTGTAAAATCTATCACCTACCGTAAGAAGGCAGTTCATTGCTGCAGAARTCTGATTGATAGTACTGGAACTTTAGATCAAGCAGCAGAACAGAGAACAACTGGTTCATAAAATGTACTCAGTGTCTTCRGGTTTTATATCAGGCTTCCTATAGAGAGCTTTGGTCCCATTAAATGCACTATATACCACTGAGCTCTGAAGCACTGTTCTTTTGAAATTCAGCTTATAACTATAAACCATGATTGACAAGTCTATTACTGTTGGTTACAAACTATTGAAATATTGTATTTTATGGTATACTCACTAAAATATTTTTCACAGTGGAATCCAAATACACTTGTTTTAAGAGTAAAATAATTTTAAGATATAATAATATTTTTTYCTTTTTTTTCCCCCCTATGGAATGTGCTTGATGTTAGATTTGTATCAGTCAGATGTTCTGAAACGTGAACACACACATTCTGTTACCAAGARCAGTTGGCTAGAGTCTTTACCAAAAAACCAAACCATTACTGGAAACCAAACAGCAAAGGGCAAAAATCAATTTGTTACTAAGTTTAATAAACAAATGCTATTCATGCAAATTAATTTAAATATCATTAACATTCCTATACAATTCTCATTTAATCTGAAAAACCCCTATTTAATTTTAAAATGGAATCATTTGCTGAGCCACAGATTTGTAAAGGTTTACTCAACTAACTGTATTTGAGTGAGCACTTCCATGACTTGAGTTTATGAGTAAAGAACGGGACCTTCAGAGCTGCTGAGGACATTGGTGGATTCAGCACCCACATCTAATCCAGTCCTGTACCTCTCACACAGCCACAGAYACATCACTGAACTCCAACAAGTCCTTTCATGTACACAAACCCGCACTAAGAATCAGAATATTTAAATTAATTTTAAAAATCTGTCTAGGTATCTTCGCATTGATTTTTCTTCCTCTACAGGGATTTTTTTTTTTAAATTGTGACTTTAGCAGATTAAGGGCAACCACTAGAATAATTCTGAAGTAATTTTAAATGAACATATTGTATTTACACAACTGTCAGTTAAGCTAGCGCATTCAGCATTCAGTAATTTAAAATACTTAACACTGAAAACCCCAGCAGCTCTGAACTGAAATCAGACCCACACATTTTTGTARGTATAAAACAACAACCTAATTCTCAAAGTTGCTATTTAATTCCTGTTTGTARATCACTTTGAGAATCTGGGATATTAGTAAAGAACAATTCAGTCTCCACTCACTGCTACACTACTGCCTTAYACCAGAGAAGCACCAAAGAAAAATGGTTTAACACAATCGAGAATCAGCTCTTTCACAATTTTCAACTGTCATATTTATAGATCATCTGTGATTTTCAGCTGTTTCAAAGTGTATGAAACTCAAGACCAGCTTTTCAACACCAGCTAGAAGAATCATTCTGTATGATGTGTTTTAYTCTCTCTCACTGTATGAATGTTAAAATTCCTGCATCATCTGTTCATTGGGTTGCATTTTCTATTGTAAGAGGCTTAGTATCTGATGAGAGAAGCATAAAAGTGATTTAATTTTGGCAAGCTGTAGAACTAAAATCAGCATTATTTCTGCTTAATAAACTCATCTTTCACACATACCTCTGTTAGCTAATGCTTAGAAAGAAGAAACAGTAATAAGCACTGAAAACATAAAACTGGTTTATGGCTAATTTTTAAGGACTACAGAGAACACCTGAACACCAGGACAAGATTAYGAGCAGAACTAGGTTTTAGTTACCTTTGGAGAAATAAGCTCATTCTTTATGAWAAATTTAAAATGAGATTTAAAGCTGGAAATAATAATACTTACGACTTTTGTGGCACTGACTTAGTTGCAACTTTCCCTGYTGGATCACTCCACTCTGCAAACAAAGGAAACACATTTTCAAATGTCAAAAGATTACTGTAGAATTAAAATGCACCCAAAGCTGTCAGCCCATCTAATTATACTTGGTTTCACAACATGCCACAATGCATAACATGTAATAAAAAATGGAACTGATCTGCTTTAGCACCACAGAAATTAATTTTTTAGCCTTTGTTTTAATGACGTTAAGCAGACAAAAAAATACCCAACCCTGACTGTAAGGACTAGGATGATAAAGACCTACTTTGTACATTGTATCCTGAGGTCAGATGTTGGGAGTCCTACAAARAAGAACACACACAATGTCAGCATTAGTTAAATAAGATGAAGAAGGTAAGATATATCTTGGCTTGCCAGATTAGGGGCACTGGCGTTACACAAACAGGGAAGGAGATGGCACAGGGAAGGGATCATGGGATTGTTAAGGCAGCACCAGTGACATTAGTTTAAAAAAGCATTAACTGTGGAGACAGAGCACCACTGAGGGACCCTTCAGAGCTCAGGCAAGAGCTTGTCCTCAGCTGCTGTAAATYCACCCCCCCTTTATGGAGACACGGCGCAGATTTACACCCGCAGTTGCTCCCAGCCTTGGCCATGGCTGTGTCTATGAGCCATCCAGGACGCACAATTTAGAGCACAGCATGAATACAACTGTGCATTAAATTCAATGCCATTGCCTTTCTTTTCTTTGATCTCACTGCCTGGAAATGCAGTAATCTTTTACTGATAGGCACTGTTTTTATTTGGACTGTGACACGCAGGATTTGATAAAGACACGGGAAGTAGATCTTCGCCTGATGGAAACTGGTCCAAATCCAATGAAATCAATGGAAGTGCAACAACTTTAAACCAGCAAAGAATCTGGCTTGCAACACTGAGAATGCTAATGCCAGGATTCTTGTTGGCTCACAATAACTAAGCTGCTTCCTTAATGTCACAGTGTTTCCTGGCTTAGTTTTTCTCCAGGCTCTGCAGTCCACAGTGATTGTCATCAGCTTTCCTTCCAAGCAGAGTTTGATCAGTTGAAATTAAGGTGTTATTTACAACCTCATCTTACAACCAGGCACTACTTTGCTGGAAGTGTTAGTTCTGTAGGATGTTAAARTCATTAAAGCCCTCACTGCACTTCCTCTTAGGGCATTATTAGTTCCTAATATTATATTGTGCTGTCAGTCAGTCCCTCGTGAAGTAAATAATGCCCTAAGAGTAAACATGGCACTTTAAATTTGAATGTCAAAGGGATAAATTGTTCTGATGAGTTCCACCTCTTTTATCACACTTTTTTAATATATGTTTCTCATGAGGATACCTTTATTTTAATAGCTAACTTGAAAAGTTCTGATAGTGCCTGTCTCTGGTTTATATGGCTGCACAACCAAGCCACATGATGTCCTAGCTGTATAATTTGGCCAGTCATAACTGACTTAAAGTGATGTTCTGAAGAGACATTTCTGTTGTATTTTTTAAAGTAAGACTAACAAACATGGAAACATTTATGTGCTTGCCTATTTCCTGCAATGTTAGCTCGAAAAAAAAAAAAAAAAAAAAACAAACATGGAAACATTTATGTGCTTGCCTATTTCCTGCATGTTAGCTCGAAAAAACCCCAAAATCTAATTTATATTTTGTATTGAAGTGATTTGGTCAAGAATTTTAGGATCAACATTTAATGTGCCCAGAAATTAACTCTGATGTGGACCTTGAAAGTTCAAAGCCAATTTAATAGAAACAGAAAAGSAAACCCAAAATTTTAGCAACTCTGAACCTACGCTTATACTGCTGCCAATGGAGACAGTGTCAGTCTGCAGGACTCAAACCAGCACAAAGGGGAAATGGCTTCAAACTGAGAGTAAGTTTAAACCAGATATTAGGAAAAAATTCTGCACTGTGAGGGTGGTGAGGCACTGGAATAGGCTGTCCAGAGAAACTGTGGATGCCCCATCCCTGGAAGTGTTCATGGCCAGGCTGGATGGGGCTCTGAGCAACCTGGTCTACTGCAAGGTGTCCCTGTCCATGGCAAGGAACCAGATGAAACCTAGAAGATGAACTTTAAGGTGTCTTCTAACCCAGGGCCACTCTCTGATTCTATGACCTCTGATGCTTCACACTGCAGCAGCAAACTGCAGTGACAGTGGCAGTGCTAGAGCAGGAACAACCACATTCCATTAAAATAAGATATTCTGGATGCTGGTTTTGTTTAAAAAGCCACAGATACTGCTAATTTCATTTATTTCTAACCTTAGTTAGGAATATAGTGGCTATCTTTCAGACAGGGGAAATCAGTAAGAAGAAAATCACATTCCAGCTTCTAAACCAGGATATGATTGCTTGAACTATAATGTCAAGCAGTAACAATTTTATAAGTTATTTTTCAAGGTCCTGCCTTTAGAAAGAAACTTTCATGTAGCTCCAAGACAGAATGGTATAGATTTCCCACCCTGGGGAAGTTCTCCTCTTCCCCAAACATCATCAGCTCAGTTGTTCAGGTTGTTCAGCATGAGAAACCTCTGGCAGAACCAGTCCCAGCTACAAGCTCGATCTGCAGCACTGCTACCAGAATCATAATAGAAGAAAATAAAATGGAATTTGGGCTACAGGCRTCTCCAAATCATACAATTTAACAAACATGAACTGCAGGCACTCTCTGGGCAAGTGCTGAATGTGTGTCTTTAACAAGGCCAGTCCTGAAGATCACACTGCCTGACTCTGTGCCTCCCTCTGGGTGTGACACTGGCAGATGCCATCGTGCTCCTCACACGCAGGGACCTTTTCAGTCACCATCATTTGACTATGCAGCCTAAACCTCACCATRCAACCAATCAGTAAGTGGGGAAAAATGACTACTTCAAACATTTACATTGCACAAAAAATAACGGAAGAAAACCAAACAAAATATATTTTACTTGATGGAGAAAGACTCTTCAAACGACAGAGATAAGAGTTCACTTTGCTTCCACTGGGTCCTCTGCAGCTTTAAATAAGCAGTTCTACTYGTAGCAAGAGTCTGATTGGGAATTTCCAACCAAAAATAGTATCAGAAATTTTTTAAAGTGGGACCAATTACAAAAATAAACTCTCCCKCAAAGAGCACTCAGCAGAACAGAATGCTAATCAGGTCACCAGTAATAGCCCCGCTTGTACCTTGCTTGGGATAGAAAACTTGGTCTGCTCAGCCTTGCCCGGAGTGTGAATAGCAGTAAGAGGAGGAGGCCAGGAATGGGTCATCTCCTGGGGAAGAAAGAAAAAGTCAGAAAACAAATTCATGTACATGGAGAAGAAAGAGAGCTAAAAATGACCACATATGCTCCASTGAGCCTGGAGATGCAATTGCTCAAGGAAGCGACCCCACCACCTCACACCCTCAGGTYGCAGATGAACACCAGAACAACCCCACAGGCAGCACTTMMTCARAATGAAAGTGAGGACAGKTTTTTTTTWTAAATTGTKGCCATCCATRTCTTCATCAGGGGGCAGCTGASTCCAGCTCCATGCTCAGCCTGCCAAGCTGTAAGAACAGAGCAGGGCTTTACCTGCAGAGCCMCYGCAGGAACGGGGCCCTCCTGTACAGCACTGGGTGCAACCCTGCAGAGGAGTGCATGGTGGCAAGATGCAACCCTATTCAAGACTGCAGAGTGGCAAAATAAACAAGAGGCAGGTCTAGAAAAATCTGCAATGGGCATGCAGCAGGAATTTCTGGTGTGGCAGAGAGCTGGACAATGCCCTGTGCACCACAGCATCTTGTCATGGCACTGGCCACAGGCACTCACTGTAGTCAGGAGAGTCACAGCCTCGGAGCACGACTGACTCCATTTTAAAGTGAAGGGCTGAGAAATCAGGGACTCACACAGAGCTACACAGAAAGTCGAGGAAACCCAGGTCTCCAGTGAAAGCTGCCTACCAGAGCATCTAAGCAAGGAATCCACTTTCTGCACCACTGTGTTTATTCACTATTTAGACACTCGTGCCCCAATTATCTTCAAGGAAGTGACCTGGGTGCCCATGGCTATCAAACACCAGCAGAGGAGCAGCACACACCCACTCCTTCCAAGTCCAGGAGCTGCTGACCCTGCCAGCCTGCCAGGAGCAGACCAGGGCTTGTGCTCAGAGCACGGGGGATGAGTAAAACCAGGGAACTGCACAAGTGTTGGCTTAGGCAGAGCTTGGAAATGCCCTTCTAATGAGTGTGCTTTATGGGAGACACTGCTGCTTTCTCTTTCTCTCCTGCACGCCTCTGCCAAAACCTATGTCACAGAGGTTGCTTTGTGGCAAATCTCTYCATAGCAAAATGATGAAACAGAGACTGTATCACATAATTAAAAGAGGGCCTGGCAGTCTGACTGAAGGCAGAAATGAAGAATATTCTGGAACTACAATTACAGGCTTGACCTCAGTCTCTTTCTGCCCACACAGAAAAGGCTGCACAGAGAGCCTGGGATTCATGGGAAGGTGTTGCCAGCAAACATCTCAGAATATTGCCTGTCAAAACACATGTAGTATCCACTGCCTACCTACTTGGCAGAGTGAAGTGTAAGCAAACCTAGTCATCTCCCTGTTAGGGGACATGTGRACATAAAACTGGGAAAAGAGTCTGCTATTATTCGAGGAAATTCAATTACAAGGTAAGAAATCCTGACTCCACTGAGGTTAGGGCTATCCAATCTCTGTGTTCACAGAGTGACCTCATGAGCACCAAAATCTCTTACAAAGGTACAACCTAGCTACACTGAAGCATTTCACTTCAATTCTTGCTGCAATAAAAACTATTGGCCATAAAATTCCAGGTAGGATCACACATGCATAATGGCACAAACATTTAAAGCTTAGTTTATAAACTAACACTGTGTGTATAAAAATGAGGAAGTACACAGTTAGCTAAAGAAATGTATCTCCATCTACCTACAGAGGCTCCACAGCACCCCTGACCCAAGAATCTTGAATAGTGATAGAAGGTTTTGAGTTTACTCATCTGAAAAGTGTCACCTCAAAATGTCTGGGCAGCAACCCCACAACAACCACCACATGGCTGCAGGTCCCACTCACACAGAGCTGAGCTCCAGAAGGACATACAAAAATGACACTGCACTGTCAGTGAAAGCTCAGAATCCCAYCCCTCAGCCTGCAGGGATGTGAGTGCTTAGCTCACTCCTGCTCTGCTCCTTGAGCAGAGGTTACTCTGGAGCACCAGGAGAAAAGATGTCATTTGTTTAATCAWCCACATGACTTCACTGTTCCTTCTTATGCCCCAGTTTCTTTTCACCCTCATCTTTAAGTACTCGCTAAGCTGTACTTTGTTTAGCTTGTGAAATCTGATCTATCTACCATCTAATATGTTAAGACTATAAAGAGCCACACAGTCAGTGTGTGTGTTGTGTATGCATCCATTAAGATGTGTCTGTAACCACCTTARTTTGTAAATACCTGGGAAAATAGAGAACTGAATTAATTTTTTTTTTCCAGGAAAAGCTAAAACACTTCAATCAATCCAAATTTGGAAGTATTTAGAAATTCCTGGAAGTAAAAATAATAAAAGTGAGCATATGAAACTYTTTAAAGAGGAATTTAATGGAAACAAAGTAATCCCACAAAATTGAGTTAGGATTTATTTTCACATGGTTTGGACTTAAAATAATTCCAAAATCATGTTAACTGTTGGAGTGGGTAGATGACTGCTATGGAAGCATGCATTTTTTTATAGACCTGGAGATTAAATGAGAAAGTAAACCTGCACCATTTGTTGGCTTAAAAGTCACTGTGGTCCTCTGATGTAGTAACATCAAGCATCCTCCTTTCTGAAAATTATTTAAACATTGTTTTAATTGACTCCATGTGTTTTATTTATTAGAGCTAGATGTGCTCGTCTCTTCAGCTAAGTCTGTTTTTTTCAGCTATAAAAGCCCTCAGGTAAGTAACTAAGAAGGACACATACAGATGCAATCCAATGAATCACCCAAAMTACAAATACCCCAAACAAACCTTCTAAGGGATACAGAATGCAAGGCCAAATAATGATTTAAATGGAAGGAGAGATTAGGGGAAGGATTTAAACTTGCAAGTTTCTAAGGAAAAGGTCAGAGCAAAAGAACTGAGTAGAGGGGATATGGGGCAGATGGYAAATAGCTTTACAAAACCAGTCCCTAAAATTAATAGCCACCTTCAAGATTTATTTCCTGTCTCTGTATTTCGTTCTTCCATCATTTCCTTCTTGTTCAAAAGAAACTGTGCCATGTTTTAAAGTACAGATAAAAGCACTGGGCCAGGCTGTAAGAGGTCATTATGGAAAAAAGAAGCAGGATTGTGTACTCTGCGTTCCTACTGAGGCAGCTTCCCTTCCTGGTGCACTCTAAACTGCTTAGCCTGATCTAATTTGAAGTCCCCCAAGACACAGGGCTCACGCTACTTCCCTTGAGAGAACTGAGGGGAGACATGAGAACAGCCTTCAACTACAGAAAGAGCTGTTCCTAAAGGAGAGAATAATCTGTTCTCCAGTTTTATGGAGGATATGAACTTCAACTGGGGCCAGAAGAATTCCAGTTAGACATAAGAAAAAGCTCTTTAATGGTAAGGATCCTGYAGCACTGAAACAGATTGCTCAGAGGGCAGCACAGACTCCATCTGTGGGGGAACATTCCAAGAACAGAYCAGCACAACTCAGGCATGGCTGAGGCAGAAGCGATTCCTACACYGGGACAGGGATGTGTTGTAGTTTTGACAGATCACAACTGTTTGGCCAAGCCCTACCCTTACTGCTTCTCTTGCGGATACCTCCACAAAAAAAGGAGAAAGCAACAATCCCAGCTGTTTTCTTTCTGCGGCCACAGATGCAGCCTCAGTACCAATAGTTTGCCCACATCATTAGAGGGCAGCCAGTGGAGCAGGAGGAGCATGAGCCCCACATACATCACTAACAACAAATTCAATCTGAAGCCACTGCTGCTAAAGAGACCTTATTTGTGATATTCTCTCTGTCAAATGCCCCTTTCAGTCCTTTTAAATCTCAGCTAAATCTGTTGCTTTAAACTTCCTCCAGTTTCTGGAGACACAGTATGTTAAAGTTGCATTCAGAAAAARTTAATATGTGATGAATAGATGTTCTAAGGTTACTACAATCTTGATGCTACAGCTGGTGCTAAGCAACCTACTGCCTTGATGGAATAAAGATAGCCAAGTGATTTMCCATTTATTAAAGACTCTATTAATGATTTATTAATGTTTTATTAACTATTTATCAATGCAACCTTAGGAAAAAGCCTGTCTTGTTTCACAGCATCTTTCTGGTTTCTGCATTTATRCAAACCTGATCAAACTCTCTCTGCTAGGAAGCCAGCAATGCGTGAGGGGCAGCCACACTTTGTGTAATGCATATTGAATTAAAAACCACCACAGCCTGTTTCATCTTTGGGGGAAAGGCTAAGGAAAGAATTAATATATAGATATATATTTATACATGGAAATGATGAGCAAATGACACTAAAGCCTAAAGGAACACAMAGACAATAAACCTACAGGTTGTTTTCATTCATATTCCCTATGAAGRAATGGAAAATTTGCACAAGCAGTTGGGAATATCCTGACCAGTAATGTGGGCTGCTTTAYACTGGGTCAAAGGTTTCCTTAGGAAGGATTTTGACACGTTGTCAGTATTGACATGGACATGATAAACTCAATAAAATACATTTGATTATGATGTTCCAGCATTTAAAAAAAAATCTCATCATCAAAGGGATACCACACCCTTTTCCCTGTAAGAGAAAAAAAAAAGATCTGAAATACTTCAGTGATGGTCTGCAAAGAAAGCTATTTTTGSTGGTATGAATGTTAAAGCTGAAAAACTTTTGCAACTGTTTTGGCAAATTTACTACGAGTGGTCATGCTCAGTACTTATATTTTGAAGAACAATGTGGTGGCATCATCTACACTGATGTCTTTGTCATACTAGAATTTATCTTGTTACTGTCCCAAAAACTTCTTGAAAGACAATTGGAAATACAGTGCATACATGCCTGAGTTTATTACTGAAAAGCTAGAGCTTACTGCACAAAAAATAACCATTTTTCTGACCACAGCCTCAACCACAGAGTTCACCTGTGGGTTTATCAATGATGACAAATAAGTTCCCTTTGCCAGCTGGGGAATGAGATGCATTGGTAAATTAATATTCCTTTCCATTTTAACAAGAAGGRGACAGACAAAAATTATATTCTGTGAAAATGAATACAGAAATTGCTTTAGAAGCCAATTGTGGTTGACTATAAATTTTACAGCATATGTTTTCCTTTCCTACTTTGCTAACATTTGGAAATCCACAAMGAAATATGGATATTTTCTTTTTCTGTTGAGTTTCTCATACTCTATKACTCCTGTATACCTCAAAGTTTTCAATATATTTTCCTCATACTGTAGCTKTTATAACTAATAACACTCATATTCTCTGCTTAGAGCATTTACAAGACAATAAAAAAAAGTAAATCATGATTGATGCACTTACTGCTCTAACCAATCTCGTGAATTGTGAAGAAAAACAATGCTCCATTACAGTGAGAAGGTATCTCAGCTCAAGAGGCTGTTTTAGGGGGAGAGTAATGAAGCTACACCACATGAACCCACCACTGGATTCAATTTCACAAGCCTGCTACAATTCCAAAGGAAACCCTAGCTATACAGCAGTGTGTGTACCCTGTCAAAGGATTCACTCCCTGCTGGGCCCTGGCCCCAAATGGTCCACACTGTACAGACCATAATTCACTCCTGAGGCTCCTATGTGAAACAGGAATTCTTTTCTCCAAGGTGGATCAGGATAATTTTCTTCAGGGCCCACCTTGAGAAGATTATATGGTCAAAAAGTGGCCTSAATGCATCTTACACTGCCTAGGACAATCCTTCAGTTCAATACCAAACAGGTTTTGTGCTCTTCATGCTTTTAACATGTTCTTGGTGTTTTAGGGGCAYGAAGCACAATCCTCTATAGAAATCCATTATAGAAACATCATTATGGTGAGCTGCACAGAACCAGAGATCTGCAGCTGCTGTGACCCTAMTCCTGCCAGGCTTAGGCTCCCYRTATGARTAAAGAGCATGTAGGACATAGGGAMTTCAYMGAATGTAATTTAAAAAAAATAAAAATCACACAGTGTAAAAAATGAAGCAGGACCTTACAGGGAGCACATGGGACAGCTTTCTTGACAAGTTTTATGTGATGAGAGAATTAAGTGTTCAGTGGAAAATAGGGGCCTTGAAACCCATGAAATCAAAGGCAGACACACCCTATGTATGACAGCCTCTCTGAAGCACCACGTCTTCATCTCACACTTCTGTCAGAGCTCCCAGCCAAAGCCCAGGAGATGAGCAGGAGCCAGTGCTGTCTTAGTGGGGAGTCACAAGGTTCCACATGGCCCAAGGACAGGCATGTACTTCCCAGGAATAACAACACTGGAGTGGTAACTCCAGGACAGGCAGGAGGAGCCTTGTCAGCTCAGGCAGGAATGTGGATTTGTTAAGGACAGGCCACGATGGGTGTGTGCAAGGAGAGGATGAACAAAGCTTGGCCAGGCACATGTGAGACGCTGGCCCACAGGAGATATTCCTATTCCACATAACTGCTCTTCTGCACAGACCTGCTGGTGGGGCAGGAAAATGAACTGTCCGAACGGGTCAGACTCCAGGTCCTGCTCCTCTGGGATGCTGCAGGAGTGYCTGGGGCTGTGTCTTTCCCAGAGCACTCCAGGAACACCATGGGAACCCATGAGGGCAAAATCCTGATCCTCCACACTTATGAATTCTCAGCTGTGCTCAGACCTTTTCTTTTTAATACAGCATCCAGAGCTGGATTTTCAGTTCACACCAGCTAACACCACTTTTGGAGTCACAAAAATCAGTGATACCCTCACAAATACTCAGGTACTTGCAGTCACGTGTACCAAATCCAGTTCCAGGAAGGAACTTCAGCAGTCAGTCCTGACTAAACTAAAGGCTTTGTTGCCCCATACAGAGAAGCAGAGTACAGCTGGGGACACCCATGGCCAAAGCAATACCTCCTTTTCTTGGCAGCTTCTCCTCCCCACTGAGATGCACAGCTATATCCCAATGATTTCATTTATTCAAAATAATACTTGCTGGTAACCATCCCCAGGGATGGCACATCTGATTTTCACAAGGGCCCCACGAGGTAGGAAGCATGCACTGAACTGTTAAATACAACATAACATCCTGGCACCACGACAGCAGAGTATAAACAAAGGCACAATAAGTCATAAAAAGCTAATTCTTTCAAAAGTTACTAATACCAACATATAATTTCATCTCTGYAATTTAAAAAACATTGGCAAAAACCCCGTTCTCCAAGCAAATAAGCAACTGTGTTTTGAAACTATTCACTGCTGGCACTTGTTTAAGGGAATCTGGTAATTTATTCCATCCATCCTGAGCTTCACAAGCAAAAAAGCATGTCTTGAATCGCCTGTTTTCTTCTCTGAAACTTAGGGTTCACACCAAGAGGAGAGCAGAACTATAATTTACAGTTACAAAACAAGACTACTCCTACCCTGAGGCACTCCACTGTGCACATTTATACAATACATTACATCATCTCCTTTACATTGCCAGATGTAATCAATTCATGGGTTTTTTCATACAAAATACAACAGGGAGTTATACAGTCACAGAACAAGGCCTTATCAATGGAATTTGTTACAAAATGCATTAAATTTCTGGGGCGACTCATGGCAACGTAGTGAAAAAATAAAATCTCCAAATTCAGTGTCARGTAAAATTAGATTGCTAAACTACAAAACTTCTTGTTCTGTATGCTTAGCAAAGAAACTGTGCAAGTTTTACATTGTGCAATAATTTTTAGACCCATGTAACCAGCTTATAACTTACATCCTAGCAATATGATGAAACTGAGTCCAAAAATCATCAGGAATTTGCAAGCATTAACTTGCACCAGAAAACACCAGCGTTGGCCTTAAAGCAGGAGCATTAATTATCTGAAATAGCATATAGGGGAAATTAAGAAACCAGGTTAGACAAGTTATTTGAATTTAAAGCCCAATTYTTTTGTTTAAGCCATGATTTGCTTTCATTAAGATTGGACTCCAAGTTGTTACTCATCAAAYACAAAGCAATGAAGCTACCACACACTGCTGTACAATACACATTGAAATCCTTTACAAAAGCTATTTCTTTGCCTTCCAACTCAAGACCYTGCCAGATCTCTTATTCTGCTTACCACACAAGCAGAATTGCAGCAGGGTTTTCCTGCGTGGGTGTGCCAGGGTAGCAATTGTTTTTAATGTTGTTCTTACACAGTCTCATCRACACCTCCACTGCAATGCCGTTAAACCAGCGCTCTGAGGCTGAAGCAAAGACACAGTGAACACCTAGAAAAGCTGGAACTTGCCCTTACAAAGCTGTCTTTTCTCACCATTCCTTTTCSTTGTCTATCTGATGCTCTCCCTACCATGTGTCTTAGTTGAGAACTTGCTTCTCCCTTCATGTATGAAGAAATCACTTTCCCCTACGAAGCAGGGTGCTTCTTCCCAGTGCCTACTTTAGGGACTATGAATGCTCTGGGGGGCACAAACTCTCATTTTTTGCCTTATACGATGCCTAGGGCAGCTATGGGCYGAAAAATCCAGTGGATGAGTCCAAAATGTATGGACAGCACAGGCACCTTGATCAGTTTTCAGCAAGCCCTGGATGTACAAAGAAACTCCAAACCTGAGCCTGATCATTGGTTCCTCTAATTTTGTCACTTTACTTTCTTTTATAAAGTTAAAAAGCTTAGCATGTTTSCCAAACAATACAAGATGGGTCCTCATCTGTAACAGAGGTAGAGTCCTTGCTGTCTCTCAGGCTCAACCCTTTAATTCTATTTTCTTACAGAAAGACATAACCAGCCACCTGAAACCCTCTCATGCAACCTGGCATTTATTACAGTAATTTTAGCCTCTAGAAAAGAACAAACATTTCAGTCTGAATTTCCTTTTCCTCACTTGTGCCTTGAAGCAGGTCTGTTCCTGCATCTGTGTGTCCTGTAAATCATGCCAACGCTCCCCTTTGATCCACTCCTGCTAAGCTAACAGGTGTAGAAAAATGGGTGTATGTTATAGAAGATGTTTTGATACAACATATACTTTTTTGGCATGTCAGCCTTACCCAAATAAGCCAGCTTAAACAGTAAAGAAAACCGAAGCCAAAACACGCTGAGGTCTTTTTTGATCTCCTTCAAGGTATGGAGGATTCAGATTATTTCTGGTAGACAGATCCCCACTGCTGCATGCATTTGATTCCTCATTTCCCAGCACGTTCTTTCTTMCAAAGCTAGCTGGAGGCTGGAAACATTAAATACTCAGGACTGCCACTATGACACACGACAGCTGAGGATGGCTGGTGCCACACAGAGCGGTCCCAGGGTCTGAAATCAGCGTGTTCTGACTGTGCACCAGATTGATAGAGCCTCCTGTGTCTGCATTTTTTAAAAACATCTGACAGCAAACTACATTGAAACAAACTAACTCCTAAAAACAGGGCTGAAAAAGGGTAAAGTCCATAACCTTCCTGTCTCAAAACACTGCACTACTTTTTTTCCCACAGGAAAATCAATGAATAGGACACAAAAGCCACAGCACTGAAATGCTGTARATTCGGTGCTCCAGCATTTAAAAATCATTTTACTAGACGATTACTAGACGATGACATGCATTGTCTTTTCTGCTTCTCGATGGCCCAAATGGCATAACAAACTGTTCTTAGGAACAGTTTATCAGGGATCATAGGAGCAATTTGGAACAAACTCGGAGCAAGCCCAAGAAAAGACCACCCAGCAGCCTGGGCAGCTCCTGTCACAGCTCCAGCTGGTGTCAAACACCGACAATCACCAGGTACCAGCAAAGATAACTGCACTAAACCTGCCAAAGGATGRGGGGGTTTAAGTACAAAGTGCAATGTATTACTGTGCTCAAGCAACTACCAAAAGGAGCTGTTGATCTCACTTTGCTAGAGACACAGAAGGCTGGATGCAGTAACATGGCATTCTTTTTGAAGGGGAACTTGTGTTGTAAGTGAAAGACTCGAGAAAATGACAATGCTGCTGCAAAACAGACAGAATGATACATTTAGTCAAATTCCCAGCCTAAGCCTTTTCAAAGAATACAAGCAGTTAGTGCAACATTCCTTAGGGTTCCTGTAGCCTTTCAAACATGATAGCTTTCTTCTAGTTTGCACTTATCATATTAAGAAAAATGGTAATGAGGAGATCATGACAACCTCTTTAAAAGCAACAATAACTCAATTGCCAAGGAAAAAAAGGAGTGATAACTATTTTCATGGAAAGAAGCCTCCAGTGAACGCCTCACTGTTGAAGTTGCGTTCTTTGTTTTTKTCTGAACTCAGGAATGACAAGGGGCTGCTCTTCAAAAAAATTCTGAGCACCAGTTTTCATTTGATTGGTACAACACTACTTTTTCAGATAAACTGGCAGTTCAGACCTSTTGTTGAAAAGATAAGGGACTCAAGAGGCTAGAAATGATAAAATACTGGAATAAGTGGGAAGGGATTAATTGGCTTGATTTAAAAAAAAAATGAATCACTACTGGGAATGCTCTCCTACAAACCAAACATGAAGTGTTCTYTTCCTGAGGCTCAGAGGAGTATTTTTAAAGGTTACTGTACCTTGGTGTACACAACATATTCTTTAGTAGGAGATACTCATGGCAAAGAAATTAAGGGACTACAAAGCCCAAAGGGGCCTTTAACACTCAGTGCTTGTGCAATAAATGCCATGAGAAGATCTCAMAGCATTCCTCACAAAAGATCAGTACCTGCCATTTTCCAGTTTGGCTCCAGACATGAAATTTGGTCCACACTTTAAATCTCTCAATCAACCCCCAGCAAACACAACTCTGTCCATTTTTTCCCCCATTAACAACCCACGTCAGTCTCCCATGCCCTTGTGGGTCCATGTTGCTCCTGTTTTACCCAGCAAAATCCACTGCCCCCAAACAATATTTGCTTACACAGGGCACAGCAATTCTGGAACAGAGAAAACACTTAAGAGCTGTAAAGTGTTGATAACAGGGTTTCTAATGACAGCCACACCATGGTCCTGGAGCTCTGGAAGGCCATACAGTAACACCTTCAGAAGGTAAAATACACAGCATATGCAGAATGTTGAAAAAACAAATCTGGGCACTTGAGCAGACCTTCAGATTTGTGTTTGGAGAGTTTTTCTCTCTTGCCTCTGAACAATGGTCAACAAACACCTCACCACCTTGAACTAATAAAATCATTTTCATTTCTAATGCTAGAACCTGACATTTTCTTCAGCTGACTTCTGCAAGGCTGGGTGCCTGTATGACTGCTTTTAAATCAAAAAGAAATGTGAGGRATTCCTTGAGAACAAAAAAAAAAAAAAAGAAAAAAGAAAATACAAAAACCATTCTGGTCAGATTTTCCAGCTATCCAAAGAAATTGTTATACCACTGACAAATCAATGGAAGGATCTACAGGCTAATTAAACGAATGTGACAATTTTACTGTGACAGTTTGAAAACACCCAAAAGTGCCACCCATCCACAGTGTACATTCTTCTCAAATGTATATTAAAACCCACGTAGTGTATGAAAAAAATGAAAGGAACTTAAATATTCAATAAAAATGACAATTATAAGAACAATTTGAAATGTACAGCTAAAATAGACTGGAAGTTCATAAGGTTCTCAGAACATTAAATTCAATGACACACTTTCTTTAAAGAAATTTTAGAAATTCAGATAAGCCACAGTATGTAGCATAATTTAAATATCTGATTGTGCCTTGCTTTTGCCCAATTATCACACCAATAATTCCAGCTGAGGACATCAATRCATTTTGCTAACAACTAATTTAACTTTTAACAATGGCAGGGTGGGTAAGGCTCTATTTCACCATTTCATTGAAGGAGACACAGTGGAGCAAAGGGGCATCTCAAGGTTATTCAGGAAGATTAAAGGTAGAATGTTTTATCTGAGTCTATGTATTCAAGCACTTATTGAGAGGGTGTTCAAAGACACGAGAAGATGAACCAGAGCAGGTTTGAAGTGGTGGACTCTGAACACTCTGACAATCTCCGCAGGTAAGAAGGCAGATGCCCTCAGAGCAAGCTCTGCTGACTRTGCTCTGCATGACAGAGCAACGGCATACAGCAAAGACGTGAATTCTCCTCCACAAAATGGCAGCTTCCAGAACTGTTCTCACCACAGAACGTGGAACAACTTAAACTTAGGACAAATGATGACCAAGACTTCCTGCCCCTGTCAGGCTGCCTCCACCAACTTCATGGTGGGTGTCACCACATGGCTCCYGCCAAGGAAATGTCCACCTGCTTGTCAGAGGGGTCTCTCAGGAGCAATAAAATACATTTTGGTCCATACATCAGCGGGTGTCTGTGTTTTTGCCTTAAGAAGGAATTAGGAGTGTATTCAATTAAATTTAGACTACAACAGTGCATTAAGAAAATGGCAACAAGCCTTCCTGGTGTCTGCTGTAACAGAGAAGACTTCCAACCATTCCTCTGAGACCAACCAGGAGATTCAAAGCTGAAACTTCAGGTTTGCTCCAGGTGTCCACTTTGTCCTGTTGCCTTTAGCTCCCTTTTGGGACCACAAGGCAGTGAAGAATCAGAAGTGCAACATTCACATGCATATAAAGCCGGGAGACTGAGCACACCTCAAGTACCTGGCATCTTCTTGGCCCATCATTTTAATTTCTCTAGTTCTTTCCTTTACATATGTTTCTTTTAACCATCAATTATTTTTTGATTGCCATGGCCAGCTGAAACTTCAGAGGTGAATTTCAACAGGTGAGCTCTTGAAACTCTTTCTGAAAGTWCCTTTAGTTGCATCTCCCAGTCTGGTTTTGCCTTGGACACTGCAAGGCTTCCCAGCCTTTTCCTAGACTGCTTCTCTTGATTAATCACATTGCTAACTTATCTTTCATGGACCTCATGAGCCTCCTCAGCAGTGCTGGCTTATGGGGAAGCTTTCTGTCAGGATTTAAACCCCACAAACACTTGCCCTCAGGGCTGCAAAAATGGAGCTCTTCCCATTTGTGAGAAAGAGCCCCRGAAGATGTTACAGACATTTCAAACCAGAAATGTTTCTAAAGCATGCATTCCTTTCACAAAGCCTAACTCAATTTTAATATGTTTTCAATGTCTTCATTTTGTGCCTAAAGCAATTTGTTATGTAGAGTACACATTATTAATCTATTTAAATGAAAGGTAAYATTGCTAGCAGTTTAAACACTCAGTGCCCATATTTAACCATGTTTCACTTTGAAGGGACAAGATGAAATAACAGAAATGATTAATCTGAGACCACAGAAATATTCTACTACCTATATCTCAAAATAGKACTAGATTTTTTTGCTTAATGCTCTTTCAGTAATCTGTGCAAGTGGAGTATGGGAGCATCAGATGTTCTGCTGTGTCGTTCTGCAATCAGCAGCAGCACTCCAGGACAGACACACACCAGGCTCTGGAATTCTTAATCATGTTTTTTATACAACATAAATTCACGCAGCCCACAAGGTCCTTAGGGGAGGATACCTGGTACAGCTAGAGACAAACACTACAACACTACAGCAGAGTTTAAAATTTTCCATGCAGTTCAGCAGTTGGGGCCTTTTTCTGTCCATGGGAGCATACAAAAGGTCAGAGTTGATGTGACATGCCAGATTCCTTGGGTCTGTTTTCTTTCGCACTTTYGCTCCAAGATAAGGGAGTTACTCTTTATTTACAAGGATGAAAAGGGATGGGAATGCAGGTCCCATGGGTCTCTAAACTGGGAGTAGGAATTTTAGTTTTATGACATTCTCCACTCAACTAAGACTCCACCAAATTGTTTTYCCACATTTTTTGTCTCTTTCACTTATTTCTGGAACTGAAAAATATAACAGTATTTGAAAAAGTAGTATATAAAATAATCAATGCTTTTAAATGCTGTGGAGAGTGCATCTGATCTTCCACCAGAGTTGAAAAACTTACTATCTTTTCCTCTATGACTATGTCTTTGCTTCAATTACTTTCTTTTTGAACCGMCTTTAAAACAATTACTTTGTAGACTCTCATAAAATGTAATTATTTTTATCATAAGAGAGTACTAATCAGAGTAAGGATGCTGAGCATGTAACATTGCAATACATAGTGGATCTTTTCTGAGCTGTCAATGAGGAAGAGAAACTAAAAGTGGTTGTTTTGGTGCAAAAGAGATGCTGAAGAGCTTGGAAAACAAACTTCACTTCCTCACTGGCAGTCATTCACTTATCATTTATCATGGGAGTTCTTTGTTTCTCTTCAGGAGCAGCAATACATGTCCCAATTCTTGTGATGTCAGCTCCCTTTACAGTAATTTTAGTAGCAATGGTAAATCTGGCAATGATGGCAGAATTATGTAATACTACTGAAATCAGCAATATTTCAATTTGGCAGTACAAAAATATGTGTTAAAATATTGTGGTAAAGGAGATAAGAAAACAGAATTGAACAGTGAGTTTGAAATAGGTGCACAGCAATCTCTCTTTTCCTGAATACCTTTTGTAATCTTTTTTTATTGTTACAGTGTAGACAGGCTGCAATAGACCCACATAATGATCAGATTTTACATTTCAAAGTTCTTTGCTAAATAATTTATTTAATACTGCTATGAAAATAAAACCTTTATTTGATAAATGTGCCTGCAAGCTGGAATCAGACCTTGCTTGTCTGTCCTGACAAAGGTCTAATCTTTTGCTGCATTACATCTTGAAGAGGCATTTATCCCTGTAACAGGCAGGTGCAGAACACCAGCTTTCCAATACAGGAAACTCTGCACACCCACACGCATTTGTCAGATCAGACAGCCAACCTTTCCTCCCCTCACCTCCCCAGCAGCACGAGCCTGCCTTGCCTTCAGCTGGCAGCACAAAGCAGATTTATCCCATAGATCTACCCACACGTGCATCCCTCCCTTCACTCCTAACCTGTGCCAGCCCTGCAATGGGACTCCAAAACAGAGCCAGACCCTTGGCATCGGCCCACAGCAGCTCCCCACCTGGGCAGCCAGAGTCTGGCTGAGCTTTCCACAGGGTGCACCCTCCAGTTCATGCAGACAGCTTCTTTGGGATGGTGCTCCCGAGGTGTCTGTCTCATGGGTGCCACCATAATGTTGTCACCGTAAGGGTGAATGGCCAAAAATGGGGATAATCCTGTTCTGCCACGGTCAGGAGCAGCACAGGGAGGCCAAGGGTGTGCTCTAGGCTGGGAACACCTAAGACTGCCTTCTCCAGCTCCCAAAGAGCCTTTGGCACTCCCCAGCTTACAGCAGGCTGTCCTCAAACGACTCCAGCTATTGATCTCACCCTTCCTGTGTGTATACTGGACAGTGCACAAAATGCTGGGAAAAGGCTCCCTCTGACCTTCCTGGAATTGTTGCTGAATGCTTGTGGTGATAAAACTTGTGGTGACAGAGACCAGAATTGAGCTGATCACCCACCAAACCAGGAAGGAGCTGTTCTCAAAGAAACAGTCAGCATTTTCATTTTCTGGAGCGAGACCACATCTAGAGAGTCATCAGAGCAAAGGATGGTGTCTGCTTTTATGGATACCTAAAGTAATGCAGAGGTAACTCCTTTTTATTTAATAACAGCAGCAGCAACGTAAGTGAAGCTGCTGCCAATTTATACCAGTGTGGGAGGAAGAAGAATTCAATGAACTCAAATGAGATCAGAGGTCAGTGGAATTACCCCTTGATTTATACTGATGTGAGAGCAGAAACTGGTTCTGCCTCCATTGAGAAAATGCTGATAAAAAGCTTGAAAATGCAACGGCTTAGGAATTGCTAAGAAATTAATTGTTTTTATCCATCCAAATCTTTGTGTACATAAAGTCTAAAGGAAAAAAACTCTCAAAGCAGGCTATTACCCGTTCCTTGCACGCTTTCAAAGGCTGAACGCCAGAGCAGGGACAAAGGCCACAGATTCACATTTACACGTGGGTTAACTTTTCAATCCATTTTTTCATTTCAATGGAAATAATAAATCACCTTATCCAGGAGAAAGAAGCAGCTTGACACAAAACATACGGTGCTGGGCTATTTTTATAGCACACCTAAGACGTATAGGGATTCATTTATTTACTCAGCTATTTAAAAGTGGCTACTCTTACTCATTCTCTGGACAGCTAAATGCCAGGTTGCTAAGTTACTGTTACTTGACATCATCTCCTCCCCAACGTGTTCCCACATTTGACAGGTTCACATGATTTACTAGGCCAGTCAGCTCGTTATTCACTTGTCCRATGACGTCTGGATAATCATTTTAAATTCACATCATGTCCTCCCCAGCAAGCCCCCAGACTCCACATGAAAATATTTAAACTACCCGTCAGCTGCTAAGTGCATTTGTAACCACGCTGGACAGCGTACCTGAATTTTTCAAATTACAATTACTATAACTAGGTTTAGCATAATTCTTCAATGTTGATTTGTATTTTAGAAGAGAAAACAATTACTGAGGGGCAAATAATGGGCTATATCTGTTACAGTTTAATTTTGCTATGTGAAAAGCTCACTTCAGCTRTGGATGAGACACATTAAATCTGTTAGTGCTTTCAATTGGCATAAAGAAGGTAATCCTACACGTAATTTGCAGAGTCAAGGGCATTTTCACCTGCTGATCAATTTACATATTCTCCAATGTCATTAGACAGGAGCTAGTCATCAGAAGACGACCACACAAATTACAGACTTTGCTCATTTAACTCCAGTCATTTTTATACTTATCACAATCTGAACTGTATTCAGGATCTGTTTGCTTCCAGACTAGAAAGCTTCTAATTAATCTCACAGCTGTCCACATAACATCAGAAGTCCTTCTAGTTACTCGATGCCTCCCTACAGTGGATCTGCACGTACAAGAATTCTTTTGTTCCTCTAACAGGGACAGATTTCAGACGGTGGTGCCTGCCCAGTGGCTCTGCAGGGCATGGACTGGGGCCTCGCTGCTGTGAGTTCCATTGCTGAAACACCCAGCCCAAACCTCCCATTTACACTGCCAATCCTACAGAAAGTTTAGTTAAATACAATCTCCTTTATCTGCTCTGCAATGGTGTGTGCTTATCAATTCTTCAGGCAGAGGTGAATCAATGCCAAGGAAGGTCCCTGCTGTGCTGTGCACAGACAGGAAAAGGATCAGTGACCCCCCCGTGTCACCTGCACACCCCACGGCAGGGCCAGCACRCAGCTCACATCACACCAGTGACAGCCAGCCACGCTGCAAGTGGCACAGGGAACAGCTTTGGAGACTGCTTTTAAATGTCAGCTCTCCCGCCCCATCTGCACTTTGGATCACAACATTTCAATGAACTCATTTTTCAAAGGATGCACATAGCAAGTGACAACTTAATTTAAATCTSTATTAATAAAATGTGAATTACACACACATACTTTTAATTGCCTGTCTTCCACATTATCCACACTTTCAAAACTGCTGCATTGGTTTGAAAAATAAAAAAAAAACAAAACACATTTTGGAACAGAAGAAAGTGTGGACCACCAGGTATTTGCCTTTATCTTTCATTTTGATATTAGCAACCTGTATTAAATGCAATTTGTACTGTCATTACTGTTTGGCCTTAGTTGTATAAGAGATTATGATGGTTATTACTATTACTATTATTATTATTATTATTTACCATTATTTTTCACAACCTTCTCAGCCATCCTGGTTAGGAAAGTACAATCAACAGGAGACTGGTCTGCCATTAACCTTTGGTTGCAGTGTTGGGAGCARTCCTTAAAGCATTTACACAAGATGACATAAGTAGCTAAGTGTTCCAGGAAATCTAAAGGACTGTGAAATYTCGTCTCTGAAGACTCAGGGGTCTGAAAGGAGTCAAGACCTTTCCCCTCACTTGGTTGAAAATTTTAGTATATAAATTCAATTAAACCTTTTTTTTCAAGATGAAAAAAAAAGAAGAAGAAGACAGATTAGGAATTACAAACCTCTACAATTACAGAAACCATTAATCAAGTTCAGTTTGAAAAAAGAGCTGTGTAAAATCAGAGGTCACAGATCTTTGCATGAGTACCTCCTCCTTGTAAAGTCTAGCAAAGAAACCCTTGAGAGTCACTGTGTCTTTCTGAGGGATGGAACTRAATTAAATCACTTAATTCCCCAACTTAAAAAAACCAAAACAAATCAAAAAGAAAAACAGGAAGAAGGGCAATCGTCAAGCCATGTGCTGCTCTGAGGGAGAGGGGCAGGCAGAGCACCCTTCCCCAGCCCTTTGGGCAGCACAGCCTGGCACAGACACAGCCCAGAGCAGGAATTGCCAGGGCTTGCCAATGGTTGGGTTGGGCAAAATGCACAATTACAGCCCAGCTGTGCCCACCTCTGGGGCTTGACTGCCTTGGAATCCTTTGTGTTTACCTCTGGAACATCCCTGACAGGACAGAACTGTTAATAAACTGGTATTTTTGCCCAGGGAAGCTGCAATCAGAGAGCTGAGACCCACACTCCCAGAAGTTCATCAGAGCCTATATCAATGGCCCTGAAAAGCCAGAAAGTACCTGGCAGAACTGGAAACTTAATCCAGGTTCTCAAAGTGCAAATCTCTGCTGAAACCAGGGGTCATTCTTTCACCTGGAGCAGCCAGCCTCAATCTTCTGACAGCGGGCTCCCATGGGGAGCCCAAAGACTGGATTTTGACCACTGCTGGGCATCACATTCTCTTATTTTCTCTCCAATGCCTGTCGAGCAGAATATGATACTCTGCGTGCAGCCAAAACACATTTCCTGCTAGCTTGTTCTCAGCATAAATTTGAGAAGAACAAAGTAAAACACTGACAAAACCTTGGTGGTTCCACTGCCAGGTGTACTTCAACACGTGGCTGGAATTCTGAGCCACTGCCCTGAGAGCATCGCTCTGGGGCTGGGGCTGCTGGTTTTTGCTGGGCAGTCCCACAGCAGCTCTGGGGCTGGGGCTGCTGGTTTTTGCTGGGCAGTCCCACAGCAACTCTGGGGCTGGGGCTGCTGGTTTTTGCTGGGCAGTCCCACAGCAGCTCTGGGGCTGGGGCTGCTGGTTTTTGCTGGGCAGTYCCACAGCARCTCTGGGGCTGGGGCTGCTGGTTTTTGCTGGGCAGTYCCACAGCAGCTCTGGGRGTGCTGTGCTCACCCAGCCCAGGGCACTGCAGCCAGTAGCCCAGACAGATCTGCTGGTTTGTGTCCCTTCTTCATGTGCCCATTGCAGGTCCCTGTGAGAGAGATCCCCAGARACATGGAAACCTGCTAAATCCCTGCTCTGTCCACTCCAAGGGTGTCCCCAAGTTCCATGGTGGCAGRAGCAGGGACTCTGCAGTTCATCCCACCCTCTGAAGGCAACAGAAAGTCCTGCTCCAATCCTGACAAATTTCAGGAGCAAGYCCAGCACAYTGTGCTTGTTTGTTGACTCAAATTRCAGCYGTGGGGTAGGAAACAGGGTCACCRCTCTTGATTAGAATAAAGATATTTCTGCTTCCTGTGATTTATATGCACTGTTCCCACATTAAAACTGTCACCTGCATGATTGATCCCTGAAATTTGCCACATCACATTTTCTTTTGATGCTGTTTACTGACAACAACTGCTTTTCCCAGCCAACAAGTCATTYATTGCAAATATAGTAATGAACCTAACTGACATATATAAACAGGGGAAGAAGACATTTAAAATGTACCAAGTATTTGGCACAACCTTTCAACATTTCCTTTGCTTTTGCCCCCTTAGTGTTCTATTGGTAATAAACCTCTGCTCGCTTTGAAGACTGAAAGTAAATGTTATTTATTTCCTTGCACTGATTGCTCCTGGGTGCTCATGCAGRATCTTCTCCCTCACTGCAGGTCTGCACGAGCATGCCTGCCTGCTGCCTCTACACAGCTCTGCAGCAGCCCTGCCAGCCTGTAAGGAGAGCAGCCCAGGATAAAGTGTGCACACAAWCCAGGAGCAACTTTCCCAAAGTATTTAACCCTGGATTGCCATGAATAGTGTGAAGCTTATTTTATTTTATAAGCAAGAGTAAGTCTTTGCAAGCAAGTTAGCRTGACTGTTACACATGATCTCAAGTCTGGGTTAGTCTGCAGCACAGTCTCCTGCTAATAAGGACATGGCTGGCACAAATTCCCACTGCAATTTTATCCCTTCTACACCAAAAAATAGCAGGTTGGCTGGCAGTCCCAGCGAGGTAGCTCTGACAGATGGGAAACTCAACCCAAGAGATCAAAAACCTAAATCTGAGAGAGGGACTGGCAGGTTGCAAAACTGCCCCCAGGCAAATCTCGTTGCCAACAGGGATCCCCAAAGTTGGGGTGTCTGAGGAAAAGCCCATCTTACACTTAAAGTAAGGCAYACAACTTGTCGTGCACACTCCCTTTTTTTTATTACATGATCTTGCTGCAATAAAGCCCCTGTCAGTTTGGAGTTGCAATTTTCTGTATTCAACCACTGCCCAAAGATCACAGGAAAAAAAGAAGTCTGTAAGTCTTTAACAAAACCATGAATGATGAGCAACTGTAGTCTGGGGGAAGAAGGAAGACTGTAGATCAGTTTGTGAGTGGGAGAATTAAGGCAATACCACCTCAGGGTAGGAGAGAAACATGTCCTGGACAGACTCACAGAGAATAAGAGCTTGAAAAGAACAGCAACATGTGTAATCCTGACTGAAACAAGCTGGCAGATGCAGAGCATTAGGTGAGCTGATCTTACTAAGGAGCACCCTGGGCCTACCCCTTGTCTGTGTCTCTGAATACAGACYCACTAATACATTATTATTTAAGCACTGCATTAAAGAAAGCCCTT
The DNA here is from genome assembly GCF_030028575.1 of Malurus melanocephalus. Taxonomy (NCBI): domain Eukaryota; kingdom Metazoa; phylum Chordata; class Aves; order Passeriformes; family Maluridae; genus Malurus; species Malurus melanocephalus. Next base: position 378,589 of record NW_026623400.1, read on the forward strand.
AAACCCTCTCCTTGGAAGATGAAAATAACAGCACTACAATTATACACGAGATAAAAAAGCAAAGGGTAYTACTTACCCGCAGTATTTCTTCCACACAGCTGGAGTCATTGGGAAGGGCAACCTAGGTTTAAAGGAAAAAAAAAAAGAAATGTTTAGTCAGGTGCTGGATGCAAACTTCAGTGACTACAACCACACAGGTGAACAGCTAACAAGCAACTGCCTCTGTTTGAAGATTGCTGCATCCACGCTTACTGCCTACCAAATTTTCCAGTTCAGATCAACATAAATCATCAGCAGGACCCATTTTGTCAAAAGTTGTTTTTTTCTTCCACGCCGCTTTGTGTTACTAACGACACTTTTGAAGCAATAAAGTACTCTGATTTCCTCACAGTTGAGAACTGGCACTAGAATAGCCTGAAACTTCTGCAATTGAAGAAGATCCCACTGTTACCCCTATGGGCAGCCTTCAGAGAGAGGGTGAGGTTTGGTTTAACTTGCCACATGCTGCAGAGAAGGACAGAGGTGATAACAGTCAGGGGAAAGCTGTTATCATCAACCATCTTATCCTACAGCTTAATAGGCCAACAGCCCAGAGAGTGCTTAAAACTTAAACATACACTGTAGTAAAATACTGCTTGGACTGTAAGGGTGATGCTGATTTTGTTGTCCCTCCCTTGCCCAGCCTGTTGCAGGTGCAGTGTCCTCCTCAGCCTGCACAGCACACGGGGTCTGACAGCTGTTCCCACTCCCCTTGGAAAGATAGAATATATCTCCACACTCACATGGTGATGYTGCTAATATATTCCATTTGAAAATACTTGGGAAATGGTACTCACAGCGTTTGCCACAATCCCTCATCCCAAGGATATGAAAGAGCACAAAAACCTTTYAATACTGTGAATAATTACAGGAACAACGGGCAGACAGACCTGTGTGTACAACCATTCTGTAGCACATGAAGATAGCTATGGTGGGCTCTTACCACAGGGTAAAGCAGGAGAGGAAAAGACAATATTCAGGAAGGTACCAGGTAAGTTCTTTGTGCCATAAATATTCAGTGAGAATTTTCTGCCTGATTCTTCCACCTTATTGCCCTTAGTAACTAGTTTGGTGAAAGATACTCATGACTAAATTTAATCCCTGTTAGACTAATCTGCTATAGAGCTTGACCAAAAGCACTGACCATGGCCTTCTGCCTGTATTTCAGCCAGCACTAAGCTTCAATAATAAATCCACACAGCTACAAAAGTCAAAGACCATAGAGATCTCTTACATCACCAAGCTCATGCTCTGCTAATGTAGCACATTTTCCCCATATCTTCTAGCACTATGGCTAGTCTGACCCAAAAACTRTAGGGAAATGGGTCTCCTATCCCTTCCCTTAATAAAATATGGAGTGTTGTAAACTATTTGATACTTTCTTTGTTACAACGGTTAAAATTTTGTTTTCAGTGCCACCTCAGCTTTTCTCCAGAGCTCTTCCCACTGCTCGAAGTAATTAATTACTTCCCTTCACATTTACACCATATACAGACACGCAGAATTATATTCTAATTTTCTCAAATGCTGTATGTTCGACTTTTACCTTCTTTCCTGCCAAACATGATTTCCCTCTCCTCTGGCTTATTTCATCACTGTTCTCTGAATGCACAACAGTCCATCAGTATCTTGGTAAGGGATTACCCAAGTGAATATGACTACACCACAGGGGTATTAGCGAGTTTTATCTATGACAGATTATAATTTCCCACAACATCACATTAATACTGTTGAACAACCAAAAAAACACCTTACCTTTTATCCCCACTTTCTACTCAGCTGAAATTACCTAACAAGCCTGGCTGAGAATTGCCAGTGGGTGGTCRGCATGAATTGCAACAGGCATGCATAGTCCACCCTCACACCGCAGGACTTGGACTTCAGGGGACTTCCCTCATCTCCCTGCGTTTCACTTAAATCACTGTTTTCCCTCTCAATACCTTTTAAGTTCTCTGCTAATCTGTGTTTTTCATTCAGAGAGGAGGAATATGRTTAATCAGAAGGTTAGCAAGCAGGGGTATTGCTGCACTGTGCMGTGGGACAGAACATGTGTCTCTAATACACGCCTCACTTTTTTTGCTGAAAAACTAATACGTTGGAATATGAGAAAACAAAACAAATAGTCCCCCAATAAGCTTGCAGTGTACACATCAACCACAAAATTTCTCACCACAGAAACAGGAGCAGCCCAAAACCCAGCTGGGTGAGTCAGACTGGGAAGAATGAGAGCAGCAGAGGTACAGAAGCTCTCTTTATTTAACACCCTTCCCTGCCATTACACATGCCAGCTGTAATGGTGAGCCAAGGTACCACGTGCATTTCTTTGTTTACAAAAGTGTCCCTGACTATTACACAGGACAGAGCACGCTCCCAGTTGTCTCACAGTCCTCTCCCAATTCACAGCCCTGTTTAAGTTTATGTTACTTCAGAACTAATGATGATAATAACAATAAACATACCATTTTACTTTAATAAAGCCCACTATATATTATGCAACCAGCTTCTGCTGGCAGCACTTGCTAATAACTTTAAATGCTCATGCATCAATTTAATTGTGTTAATGGCGAAGAAGATTTTAATGGCTTGACAGAACTTTTGTTCCCTTTGGCATTGCTTTGTTTTGAATCACTGGTATTAAAGTAATGCAAGATGTCAAAGTGCTGTGATTGTCATATAGGGAGATCCAAGTAGGAGCAAGCACAAAGAGGAAAACATTTAGATTGATGCAAGCATTAAAAGAATAATTATTACAACATGGCTATCAGAGAGAAGATCAATGTAAGAGTCTTTGAGTACATTACTATTAATGGATTTCTAAAGAAATGAGACCATTTTTCTAAATTCATGCTGCAGTTGCACATTCTGAGAGACTTGAAAGGCAGACATCTATTAGAAATTTAGTCTGTCTTGGAAATAAAAAGAAAAAACAACCTCTCAACCTTTCAAAGTGTGAATTAAAAATTGCGAGTTTAATTGTCCATAAACACTCGTGTTCAGTAACAAGTGCRAGTGGGCCCACATGGCATCCAAGCATCCAGCACAGATTCATGGGGACACAGTGAAACAGAGCAGATACAATATTCATCACTTGCTCAAGTGCTAGCACTGTAACAAATTGTTATTAGAATTGCCATTAATAAACTGCCACGTTGCTCCTGTAGCTTAGTCAAGATTGGACATTCATCCTATACTAATGCTTTCCTCATCTAATACAAATCAAGCATTTTAGGACCCATTATGTGATTCTCTATCCCCTCTCTCTCCTCTTCAGCTTTCATCACTAATCAGAGTCTAAAAAGAAGGGCACAGCTTGCACTCGTGCACACTTTTGGTGCTTTTCTTCCTTTGTGAGCAGCATGGTCTAACTCAGCTGAAAGGACAGATTTCAGGAATTTGGCTTCTACAAGACTGAGTGATTCAATTCACATCCCGAGCTCTTCTACTGGCCAGCAGTGCAGTCACAAACCCCAGACTGAGGAACAGTGAATGCTATATAAGCTGCAGATGGACATCCTGAGGTAATAAAACTTCAATCAAAGCAAGAAGATTTCACAACAGCACAACAGCTACATGCTACACTGAACTCATCTTCCAATTTCCTTTTAATCTGGCAAAACTCTTTTGCATCAAAACGCTTCATGTTTGCTTTTAAATATTCCTTAC
>NW_026623400.1:382300-402162 GCF_030028575.1 Malurus melanocephalus
AAAAAAAAAAAAAAAAAAAAAAAAAAAAAAAAAAAGGAAAGGTCAAATGGTCAAAATATTCCACCTAATACAAGCCGGTATTCTATAGGCTTTCTTCATTTTTCAGTCCCGCAGGAGAGAGGAGAGAGCTTAAATGATGTGGAACCAAAGGTTTAATGTATGGCTTGGTGGCTCAGTGCTGAACTTTAAAGGGAGGGAASGAGGGCAGAAATCTAAGAGTGAGGGAATAGAAGCCTTTAATGTTATACAGATCAAATGACATTGGGTGAATGGTTACAATATCTGATGAGTCACGTTGGTCTAACCTTCCATTTATTCATTCTACAGTTCCTTGACTACTCTTACCTCCTGGACAATTTATAACCTGCATGAGATCAGATTTTGTTTTTGTGGCACAGAAATATCATATAAAGGCTCTTTCCCCTGTAATTTACATCCAACTGCAGACATTTCTCAGAAATGTTAGCAACACAATCTTCCAACAGACTTGTGAGAATAGTTCTGAAAATTCAAATGTAGTGCCATAAAGCAAAAATACACCATGAATAATGTCTTTGCCAGAACTGACCGACTACATTTCCATCTGGATAAACTGTTCATGGACAATCCCCCTGGTTTTATTGATGCATAGTTGGCATTCAACAAGTAACCTCTTCTTCCTATCTTTGTTTTATTGAAAAGGTAAGTGTAGCATGTAAAATGAATGTAGGAGCCCACTCATTTCTTGCACATGAGCACCTATGTGCTTATACATCAAGAGCTTTCCTTGTCATCTCCTTTATCAAGGAATCCATTTTGACTCTGGGGAAATGAAACTCATGCTACTGTTTACTCCTTCGAACACAAATTGATTTTTCACTTGCCAGCATGAAAAGATCCTGTRCATGAGCCTTGATTGATCATTTCCAGTGTGCACCACACAGTGATAAGAGGAAAACACTTGGAAAACCAGAAACAGCAAAACCAGGACAGTCAGCAGAAGCCTCATGCTCTGAGTGCCTTCAGCTCCTGCCAGGCTTCCCATTAACAGGTTTGTTGGTTTTTTTTTGGTTTTTTTTTTGGTTTTTTTTTTGATTAATACAAGTGGGAAATGGATGGGGCAGTGCTAAGAATAGCAGAGTTTCCAGACACAACACAATGGAGCAGATCACCTTTGAAGATCCTTTGAACCCATGGTTCAATTCTTGCAATATGCCCATTGCAAATCTAAGAACATGMACTACTTCACCTGCACTTGGAGTACACAGACACAGGTCCTTCCACCACCACCATTCCTTTGACTGCCACCAGTATTTCCTTGCATGCTCAAGGCTTCATTTCCCCACCTTAATCGCTCCCAACATTTCCCTCAGCTGTATCTGACCACACATTTCTCCTCCTGAGAAGATTGTTCCACATTTACTTCAAGTTCAYACCGCTGCTCAGAGCCCACTGTTCAAACCTCCTTGGATTGTTTCACAGCTCATRATTCTGTTTCCTATCTCAATACTGTGTCCAAAAAGTCTCACTCATGTTAGAAACCTGGAATAGATGCCAATTAATCTCACCAGCAGAGAGGCTCTTGGCCCTTCTTTTCTAACTTTAGTGCAAATGTGTAAGCATAGGAGCAGCAAAAGAGCAAGGAATGACTATTGCAGCCTGATGGAAGGTCTTTTCTGGTGTATTTGATATTTGTGGAGATATCCCCAACATACTTTAAGGCTGTATGTTTGCATTTTGGAGGAAACTGAATGAAGTCAAACATGGTGGTATTAAAAAAAAAAGAAAACAAACCCAAAATTGCTCCCTTGCTATTCACATACATAGATGTGTTTTCCACAGGCTTATTCATTTTCAAGGGAGCCATTTGTGGGTCCTAAATAATGTAAATCCACTGTTTTCTTTYAGTGCCTCCACCATCCTGGAACCAAAATACCATGAGAAGACTACATTTCCCATTATTTTAACCCCAGAAATAYCTCCTGGGACTTATTAAAATGTCTGTGAAAATATATACTTTTCACATATATGAGAAATTAACAAAGAAAAAGCTATTGCCTAAAACAATATACAGAAAGCTGCTCTTCTGTTCTCCTTTAATACAAATACTGCAGAAGCCGTGTAATGTATGCATTTACTGGGGAACCTGAAAACACAGAAGGGTTTTAAGTAGTGAGTTAATTCATTTGTTAAGCTAAGGCAGCCTGGCCTGCAGTCAGAGCTGCTCTTCCAGTGGTGCATAGAGAAGTTTATGCCTTTTTCCCCAAGCAAAGCTAGGAAAACAACTTACTAGTGTGGTCCAAAGTGTGACTGAAGCAGACTCACAGAGATTTTAGCTGCCTTCCCGAAAGGTCTCTAGTTCAGAAGCCAAAGCTGCCCAGTATTTTTAGTTTGATACAAAAGCCAGTGACTCTCGTATGCTCCTCTCCAGTCCCTGAGAGCCAAATCTGTGCAGCCACACCAGGAGGGGGGACTAACCCCACCCTGGAAGGGATTCAGCTTCATCCCCCTACAAAAACTCAGCTTACAACACCTTTTTTACCAGTCTGAGCAAGCCCAGCTACAAGGACAATGTTTTTTTTTTTCACTGGCATTTAGTTCTGCTACAACAACTTTTAAACCAGACTGACCTGGATGTGACAATTAAACTTTTCTTGTTCTTCCCAGCATGTGTTCTATTTAGTTCATGTTTTCCTYTTTTATTTCTTTGGTGTTTTCTTTTAACAATACCATTTCAGTGTTGATCAGCATGAAACAGCCTCCATGAAAGCACAATATGCTGATGTTCAATTTAAACTCAATGGTTCACCATTATTTTCACACAGTAAATTGCCAAACTCTATTAGRGAGAGAAGACTGATAAAGTGATCTCTCACTTCAAGGTCTCCTGGGAGTTTGTTAATGTAGCTAAGGCTGAATATTTTACTTATGGAATATTCTGAATGTATTATTTTAGAATCTCACCATAATAATACCAGAGTATCTGATAATGCCAGTACTAAGCTGGGCCCCAACAGAAGTGACTTTTGCAGTACTTAATTTATTACCAAAACAATGGTTTGCATAGAAGCTGTTACAACCATTTAAAACTGACAAAGAGCAAGGAAATTTGGAACGTCAATTTTTTTTCCTTCCTCTCTTTCTGTTCCTCCTTCTCCAGTATATTCAAGTACTAATTTATTTACATAAAATACACACATTTTCTTATGTGCCTTGGCATTTTCACCTTATTCTGGAAGACATTACCTTATACATTTCCACTAAAGTGATGATAAAAGGCGCCCTGACCTAAAATGCCACYGTGCACTCGTCCACTTGAGACATCAAAGGCTGACTAACAGACTGTGCAGCCCTCTGCTGCGGTGAGATATGTGGTGTGGCAGAAATAATGATCAAGTGTCTGTTTCTTGTCTTCCTTTTGCCAGTGTGAATGAAATTTAACTTCTCCTAAGACAATAAAGCAGTATCAAAGGCATGTGAAGGGAGCTTGGCTTACAAGCCCGTTTGCCCTCAGTTAGGSGGATGTAAATTAGACACTGTATTTATTCTCAGTGCAACTCTTTGAGTAGAACCTCTTGGAAATCATGCAAMATCCCTTTACTATACAGACACAGCTGTCCAAATTTAATATAAGTTGGAATTGGATCTCCTTTAAATCTATTTCACATTAGTGAAATGYGGTGTCTGTTCCCAGCCTGTGGCAGCCCAAGGGCAGCATTGGGCAGGAGTTGTGTAAATTCCTGCTAAAATAGTAGCCAAGTCACCAGGTCAGACTGTGGCCTTGGCCACAGGACTAAAACTCCCCTGATGTCAGTGAAGTTGCATCAGTGTAACCTGAAGCATTATTTGACCCCGTGAATTCAGACTGTAACATTTCTTTGGAAATGTTTTATAAACGTGTATTGACATCTGACAGTGCCTCTGCTGTGGCCACAAGGATGCAGCGGGTGCATGTGTTGGTTRCCTGTTTCACTTCTGCTTTTTAGGGCAGGTACGAATGTCCTGACAGAAAAATGTCCTCCTGGGTATAATTTGTACAGCAGTTTGCACAGCTGCAAAGCCAGTGCTGGGACCCAAACTAATTGCTCAGAGCTTGTTTGCAAATTAGTTGTTTTCATACATCCTTCCAGCACAGTCACAACTGGCAAGTCATGACCTCACACTGTCTTCAAAATAAAGGGCCAGAATTCAAAGGGCAAGGACCTGTTCCTGCTCTGGGGGAAACAAAACAAATGTATTTTGGAATATCTTAGGGTWTAAATAGCAGCTCTACCTGCTAGCGTAACCAGTCTACACAGATACGTTTTTAACATAAACTTCAATCAAATAAATTAAATTCTTATAGGAAATAAAAGCCATTTTTCTTTTATTAATAGTACAATCAGTGAATATGGTTTCATTGTGATTGCATCCAAACTCAGACTACATATTTTTTAAAGCCAGATCTTGTGCTCATTAAATAGTAAGACACACAATTATCCCAACTGCCATGAATCTCATGGTTATCTACAAAAGGGAAGCTAAAATAACACTTTTTGGACCGTACAGAACTTAGAACAAGGAAAATCTGATTTTGAATGGGATCTTTATGGCCTCTCTTTTAGTTACATTTCTAATTAAAATGCTTTGATCTATTAATGTCAGGGGACACTGCTAAATGTATTCAATGCAGAAGTTGCATACTTTTCCTGAGCTCCCCAAATCTCTTAGATCTGTGTGCACTTATGCTGTGTGCAGTTAAACTGCTCACTAAAATGAAAAGATATCTAAGAATAACTCACTTCCATTAGATTTATAAATCACATTAATTAATTCTACATCTCCAGTGGTGTAGAGACCAAACTCTAATGCGAGATCTAATTAAAGAAAAGGGAAAAAAATTGCAATTGAAACACAGAAGTAACTGTTTAGCCTCAAATTAATGAGGCGCTATGCTAAGCAAGAATGTCCATAAATCCCTAATGAGGATTTTAAACACATTAAAACTTCCTAATACAAAGTGTTTGCCTTCCTTTTATCCAATAACAAATAAGCCAATAATTTTCTGCCTCTAAATGACACTATTAACTGTCATGGCATGTTTTATTTGACAAACCCTCCATTCAAATACAGTAAAACCAATTAATTTGCCTGCTGTGAAATGTGTTTCTTGATAGCTGTTATGTGATTTTTCTTCTCAAAGAAATGTAAATAGGAAGTCAATGTAGGTGCCTGATTTTGCTTAAAAATACGATGCAATAACTATAGATTTTCTAGTCAGTTTGCATTTCAAATGAATTGAAAGATAACCTCCATTTTCAGGTCATCAATCACATAATGGTCTCCTGATAAGTAAACAGTTACAGAGTAATAGTTTTATTACTAGGGAAACGGTCCCATATTTGAGCTGTGATAGTTGCAAAATTACCACTTTGTTCCTCCATAAATTATGGTTTGCAGTGGGGGCACCTGGCCTCTGCCACCCCTGGCACCCACCGTGGGCAGCACCAATGGCCCTCTGGGTCCACACCACAATTAAGCCACACGTCTTGGAAGGGTGAAGATGGTGATGCATTACTCTTTTTTTTTTTTTGGTCAGAAAAATCTATAGAACAAATAAAAGATAATTCTGTGGTTTCAGTGGTCCCCTGGGCCCCACTTAGCAGATCTCAGCAGAGCAGAGGAACACCGTGTTACGGCTGCCCCACATYAGGCTCTGTCTGAATCTCTCAAGCTCTTCTCAGGTTTTGCAGCTGGGAAGATCAGCCTGCTAAAAAGTACAAGTTACATGTCAGAAAGAGACCTTTATCTGTGCCCACTGCATGAACTGAAGGCAAAGCAGAGGCTAATGCCCTGTTTTATGGGGCCTGACTGAATGCCAATTAATCTTTACAACATATGGCCAGTCCCACAGCCCTTGCAATGCATCATGATCACRTGGACCCTGCCGTTTCTCTGCCTTGAGATGGAAACCCAACTGGAAAAAMCCCCCATGACACCCCACATATGCACACCCACACCCACAGAACAAGGAATCGAATAAAACAAAGATTTACTAGCCCTGAACAGGGCACAACCACTCATTTATTTAATCATCTGTAATGGTTTACCAACCAGAACCGGGTAATTTATGTAGCATGCCATGATGGCTGATTTTCAATTTCACTGTCCTGTGTGTGTGCTTCTGATTGAAATGGGCAAAGCAAATCTGCGACTTCACTYGTGGAGCGGTGCCAAGGTGCCTGGCATGTGAGGAGGGCTGGGGAGAAGCGAGGCTGGGACAGATCAAAGGCAGCAAAGGTGCTCTGGAGCTSTGTCAGCCCTGATTTACTCCGTTTTCCCAACAGGAATTCCTCTTACTCTTGCTACAAAGTTTTACATAGTGACCTTTCTGCAGGGATGTCTGGAGAAGCAATTTATATTTATATATTATCATCATATAAAATTATATGTTTGTATTCAAATAAGAGAAAAATGCATTCYGCAAATATCCATATTTTGCTCCTTAACCACAATCCTATTAATAAGCATAGGAATTGAATTGCAGCAGCTTCAAAAAGTAAATTGAAGAGACCTCTTGCCCTGCCTCAACGATGAGAAAAACATGGTCTTTCTATACACTCTCAGCTAATAAAAATTCCCAAATTAAACTTTAAAATTATTTAAGTGAACTATCCTTGACACAGTCAAATATCAGGAAATCAATTTCAAGTTGAYTGAAATCAAGCTTTTGAGCTTAAGGTACTGCATATCATAACCTGCATTTTGTTCACTTTTTCAATCCAGTGTTGCTGAAGGGCTCCAGCTCTCCCAAATGCAGCTGTCTGCATCTAATTTTGAAGACAAAATGTAAACAAAAATATTTATATTTTTGAAAACTATCTGATATGATAGCCCACATCAACAACTTTTACATCTACTTCTTAATCGAGACATTGAATTGGGCTAAGACCACCTGACATTATTTCACTTCTGACCTTTTCAACTGTCAAAGCAGACAGATTTTTATCCTACAAGATTCGAGCCAAAGCCTCAAAGGTGCAGTGCCAGAGCATTAATCCATTTCACTAGACAGTCATTGAAATTATAATTGAAAGTTCAACTTACTTTAGCATTTTATGCTGAAATACTTCTGGCAGCCCAGGGCAGAAAGTCGAAATCTGGTTTCCAATGGAGACCATTACCAATGGTTTCTAAATGTTGGCAGTGAAATTCCTTATTGTCAAAGAGATCAGCAGATGCCAACTTCCATTAATTTACTTTCTGTGACTGCTGCTCACTTCAAGGAAGCCTTTCTTTACCTAAGGATGCTGACCTGCTGCCGAATCCCATCARAAATGGACTAGGAAAGACACTGATTTATCGGGACACTGGGGACACTCCAGGAAAACCCCCTACAGCAGCCAGGGCAGATCCCATCCCTCCATTCATTCTGACCAGTGCCATAAGCAGGAAAACAAATCTGCACAGAAGACATCACACATCTGTAAAAGGTCCAAATTCAAGCTAAACAAACTGACCTATATGCACCACACTGTCAAGAGTAACTCCAGAACCTGAAGGATCAGTAGACAGCTTTTCCTCTTCAMCCGAAGTCATCATAAAGGAAAAAGGAACCTGAAATTTTGAATCTTTAAATAACATCACCATCTTAAGTAGTCAGTGGACTGTATTTCCTTTCTTSTGGTATTCTGGAGCTGCCCAGAGGTCTTCGGCCAGGAAGTTCCATATAAAGAGCAGTTTATTATTCTTAGACTAATCTCAAAAGCTATCTAAACAAGCATTTAAGTTAACTTAGAAGACATCTTTCATTAAATCTAAACTTCTTTTTTCTTCATTTTTGAAGTTGGGGTTGACTATAATTCTTGGCATCTTATCCAGAGGCTAAAAAGCTTCCTATTTGGGAGCAGGAAGGAGGGGAAAAAGGAACATGAGTTCTAATACCTGTTATGCAATGATGGGTCATTTTATCAATGTTTTCAAGACTACTGTTGTATTTGCTGTATAAATTATACTGTGTTTATCTGCACAAGGTCCCTTAAATCCTTAATGCCAGGATATGAACCCATTAATTCACAGCACACAGAAATAATTCTGCAGCAATGCACGAGCAATGGGAAGAAAACAGCCCTGGAGACCACATTCCCTGGGTCTCCTTGAGGCGCAGCGATCTCCAGGCTCAGCTCTCAAAGTCACACCATTAAGGCAATGAGAAAACACTCCAGGGCAATGCAAATCTCACAGAGGGTGTTGGAGACAAATATGAGAATTGCAAGGTACCTTTGGGACATCAGCAGTGACATTAGCAAACCTTCTGTACCCGTGCAGAGGGTGACTTGGCACTGCCTGCTCCAGCACCTTTAATTACTCTGCTGTTTTCAGCCTAGCTGAGGTGTCTCCCACTCTGCACGTGCCCGTGGTGTTTGTGCACATAACTGAGCGTGCATTTCTCCTTCCTCTTCCTCCTCCTTGGATCTCAATGCCAAAGATCACCTACAGCTCTCTRGACCAGTGCTAGGCTTGTTTCACACACACAGTGTGATGCTCCTGCAGCAGTCCCTGTCCAGGTCCTGGATAAAACACAAATAGCAATTGCTCTCTGGATCCCTGTCTGGGCTATCACCTTCAGCCGAGCTCCCTGCACTGCACCCCATCCACAAACTCCGTCAATGACCCAAAGCACAGCTCCTGTGCCTCCAAAAGATCAGGACACAGGTCCTCTAACACTCAGCTTTCAATGAAAACAGTTMGTTTCAAACTGTTATATTGCACAAAAATATTCTGACAAAATTTATTACAGTAAAAGATAAATGAATGTTGAAGCCGCAGAGAGAATTTGGGAATTTTCATTTTGCTGGATGTGTACTGTAGCTTTGGGCAAATTAATTAACTCTGCATTCTATGTCTGGGCATCTGTACAAACACAAGAAGCAACAGATAACTTGCCATCGCCTAGGTATAGCAGGAAATAGTGCTTTGGAGATCCTCAGCAGGATGGCATCATATAGGAGTGACAGATATACACAAAGCTGTATACGACTGAAGATCCCTGACTGCTGTAAATGTCAATCCTCAATAAATGCTTTGACCTTTTTTATCTATTATTTCCATTTTATAACTGAAATCAGGTCTGACACACTGAGCATTCCAGGGGAATAAATGCAGCTTGGGGATGGCTTTGCAGTCTTGTGTCTCACATCACACCCTTGAAATGCATGATCTCCCCAGGAATACAATGCTGTCTTGCCACTTAAGCCCCAAGGACCTCCAGCATGCGTTTGCTGGCTGACCTAACAAGCCAATGAGCCCATTATCAGCAGGTCTCTGTAAGCCAACGAGGCTCCTTTCAGTGGAACTGCTTAAAGCACACAGCAGCTTGATCTTAGAGAAGTTATTCTTTAGGCATTTAATTGAGATATTCCATGGGCAGAGTCACCTTCTGGGTGAACCCACTTCTGCACTGACTACAGAGAGAGGCCAGGGTCACCACTCTGCTTAATTGGGGAGTCTCAGCTAAAGACTGAAAGTTAGGTGAATTAAATATGGATCACAAACCCCACAACTGTGCAGCAGGCTCATGTGCCAGGCTGAACTCGCAGTGTGGAAATGGAAACAGATGGGGAATAAATTCCCCATCAGACAGCGACTTGGAGATCTGAATGCAAGATTGAGAGCCAACCACTCATGTTAAGCCAGACAATGAAAAATTTGTTGCCTAATGATAATTTTGGATTGGAGGGAGGAAGGGGAATTGCTTTGATTTGGACTTAAAACAGTATTTTTAAAACAGTACAGGAAGATGAAATTTTGAAATTATTTGATGATTAAAAAAAAAACAAAATGGAGGAGTTTCCTACTGATTTCAACCTGTTAAGCCACTTTCATGAAGGAAACAAAACAAAATAATGCCAGGAGCTCCAGAAAAAAACAACACAGAATTTGTTTTAGTAAATAAAAACGCCAATTAGGGAAATGCCTAAATGTCTGCTCCCAATTGTCATAATTTCCCAGAATTTTTAAAACCCAGTAAAATAAAACAATATTAAGAGAAGTGACAGCACTGCTAAATTTGATCTTCTGCTGTAGAAACTGCGTCCCCCAAGTTGCAGAGCTGCAAGGCTCAATTTCAGGCTTTCCTCACCAACAAATTTGCCAGTGGGAAAACAAAAAATCCAGTTTTCCTTCCACATACAACTCAGTTTATTAAAATCACAGCATTGTTGCAGGGCTAARTGTGTGGGTGGTGTTTTGACACAAATGCTTCTGTTTGTGTGCAACCAKTAAGCTCAACAAAATGAAATGGAAGAAACTCTCAGAAATTATCAAATTGTCAGATTTTYCTCATTGGCTTTTGCAGAGARCAGTCCTGCTTTAACTGGCTGAAGAGAAAAAGCTGTCATATCTGAAATGGCCAGAAGAGAGAACAAGCTGGCAGAATGATGTCTTCCTAGGTGAGCACAGTCCAAGACTWAATTCCATGTGTCAGCTCAAGATAACACACAGTCATACGCACATGATCTCATCAGCCCTTCAGGAGAGAGGATTCTACTTGATGTTTGGTCATATTATTTTAGAGACTTTCTTAATATGCTCACAGAACACACAAACAAGGAAAAAATGCCATGTAAACTTCAATCTAGATACCACTTAAAGGGATATGCAATGATTATAATCAGAGTAACTGCGGCATTATTAATTATGAGAGGAAGAACAAGGAAAGGACGATCAACCAGAAGCAATTCCAGGTGTTGGCAGAAGCACTYGCTGTCTATCATCACTGCTCACGTCTCTCCCGAACCTTTCTGCACCCCCATGTTTATACAAGTGCACACTGGGGTCAGCAGCGTACCCAACACATACCAGTTCCATGTRTTATTCAACAGAATGGGGTGAAAACCATCCCTGCTGACACCCGGAGCTCTTTGGGGGGCTCGTGCCCCTGCACCCTCCCCTGGCCTCCAGCAGCCAAGCAGTTCACACAGTGTGATGGTTCCCGGGACAGCACTGGGCTATGTTTTGCAAAAAGGCATTCCAGAGCTTTGTAGCGACTCAAAGGGAATTCAGGGTCAGTTACCAGATCACTTCACATTTCTTGAGACACTGTAGGCATTTCCAGGGCTCCTGCCCTGAATGTCTCTCTGCGGGGACCCCAGGCAGGGGTTCCCCAGCAGCCTCAGGGCAAACCTGACCTGGTTTCTGTTGCCTTCCCCAGCTCCATCAGGGTTCACSAGTGCACAGCACAACCTGAGCTCACACCAGCTGCCTTTTGGCTCCCGCCGGAGCAACCTGCCAGCCCTAAAATACAGGAGTTGCCTGCACCAGCAAAATGGGTCGTGCAGGTTTGGAAAGTTTGCTTTTAAACAACAAAAGCGAAAAACTTTGGAGTTGTTTCTCTGTTGTAAGTTGATAGCTAGAAGGGAGGTAATGAAATGGTGCTGGCAGAAGCTCCCTCCCTGCTCAGAGATGGCCCAGCCAAGCTCTCAGGAGCGCTGGCTRCCGGTCCCTGCTGCCCCCAGAATCCAAAAAGAGCAAACTGCCACCCCTACCCAGAGTCTGCTCGGGCCCCCAAACCCCAAACACAGCCCCAAGCCACCCTCAGCCTGCCCTCAGYGGGGTCAGAAAAACTAACAATCAGAGCTTTCTTTCCAGCCATGAAAGCATAAACTCTGCAACGCCTGACAGCAGCTTGCGCTCCCAGCGAAGCCATSAGCCTTTTCCAAGCCTTAGGGAGGGAGGGAGATACTTGTGTGATTTTATATATAAAGTCATATGTTTGTGTAAATACTCAGATGATTTCCATATACGCCCACTAGCCACACAATGCAATAATAAATTATTTCAATAAATGGTATTGCTCTAAGAAAGCAAGAAGGATAAATATAATTGCACAAGGTTTAAACAGGATGTAAATCAGCATTAAAAAAAMCCACAAAAACCCCCCAAGTTAACATGAAGCTGTTTACTCCTAGAGAATCTCCACTGCTCTAACATTTCAGCAATAGAAAAACCCCCCAAGTTAACATGAAGCTGTTTACTCCTAGAGAATCTCCACTGCTCTAACATTTCAGCAATAGCCTCCAGTCGTGAGCGTGCTGCAGGAAGTAACAGAGAGCGGTTCAGCAGATGAAACAAAGAGGACCTAATTACCATGCGAAGCACAACATCCTTCAGATGTGATGAGAAACGTGACTGCATGAAAAACTGGTCCTGGGGAAATTTCAAAATATGACCACCCAAGCATAAAGAAGAGAGTGGTGAAAACCAGAAAAATTGCAACATAAGGGTATAGTATTTCTATACAAAGAATTTTAGTTTAAAAACATTTACATACAGATACTGTGCATATACACACATCCATATGCACACAGATCAGTACAAGGAACTGTGTGATTGYGGATGAAAGCTATAAACATACAAAAGCTTTCTAACTACTTGCTACATATTAATCAAAAAATCCCATAAATTCTCTCTATGTTGATCCATGGAGATTCTTGACAGAAAAGCAAACAAACAGCCAAACACATGAAAAACAACCTGACAATCCAGCACTATACTTCCATTTTCATCATACTCGATCATTTAGGGTTTCTTTTTCCTACAATTCTACAGTGTGAATATAAGTAATTTATGAATATTGGCCATAAATTATTTTGGGAGGGCTGTTGTGCATGTGGTTCTGGTTTTGTTTCGTTAATGGAGAGGAACATGGATGATAAGAACAGAAATCCTGGCACAAGGTAAAGCCTTGATTCCCTGTCACAGGTAGAGGAGCCGTGTCATTTGCACAGAAGTTCAAGGAGATATTTAAAGCCTCAATAGAGAAAATGCTGCCTTGTGCTGCAGCTGGGCCCAGCACAGGGGCCACCCTGGGGGCTCTGCAGTTTTGGCCTYTGCCAGACACACAGAGCTCACACGGGTTTGGCACCAGCACAGCTGGGGACACCGAGACCCCAACAGCAGCATGATGTGCTGGGGAATGGTCATTACTCCCAAGGTGGAAATACAGCACACCATTGTGATTGTGACATACCAAAAGCACGCCCTTTTGGACAGCAAACTGCTAACAAAATTACAGTCTCCTGAATGACCTTTTGCTAGAGAGCCAGAGCAAGGCAGACGGTGACCTACTCGTTCAGCACCCAGCCCAGGGGCGGTGGGGCTGTGTGTGTGAGGCTGATGGTGCATCTTGAAAGGCTGTTCAAAGTGTGCAAAAGCTGAGAAACAGAGTTTGCAAATTCCTCRGCACGATCAATACTGCTCTCCAGCTCCAGATTCCCTTTATTGATGACAGACTCTCTTGTTGCAGTGATTAGAGATTCTACATCTTTTAATCACAAAGAACATGACAACTACACCCTATCTATAGCTTTGTGATTTACAGCAATTGATGCACTATCATAATTGCATTAGTGCAATGATAGCTTTTGGGTGTTACCCAARCAGCTGAATTTAAATATGGTTGTGCTTGTGACAAACTGACAAGCAAAATCTGATGTTTGAATCCAGCACTGATTTTAACCCATTCAGCTTCCCTTGTCTCCCTCTGCCTCTAAGTGGCAGGGATGAACCATTCTTTTCCTGCCTCACTAAATCTGACCATAAAAAAAGGGAAAGCTGACAGGTGAACTAAACAGAGAAGGTTGCCTTGTGTATGTGTAAAAGATAAATAAGTTTCAGGAGCAACATCCCACTCTTCTAATAAAGTATCGACTCCTTTTGCTGTGAGTGAGCAGATTTCAACTTAACCATGGACAGGCCTTATTTTGCACCTTTTTAGACAATTCCTCAGTTTATACCACAAAGTAATCTGAACACTGATGCTTCTTTTTAATTTCAGGGGATTTGTTTGTTTTATTTTTAGCCTGATTCCTGACAGAAGAGACACCCACAGATTGCAGTMATGGGAGTCTGAAATAATGCATGTGTTTGTGCTCTCATACAAAAAGGGTGTTCAACTCACCCCTGCTGTCCAGCATCAAGGTCAAAAGATACGGAAACTCTTCGGAGTTTGAAAAGAAGGCAGTGGGGGAGAGGAGAAGGACCCTACTGCTGTCCCATTTCAGGAAAAGCTAATAAAGCTCACCCTTTGTAAGATATCAGAGGATCCACATGAGAGAGAGACATTACAAGCCAGGCTTCATTAGCTCCTCTGCTCACAGAGTGACTTCTTTTTACAAGAGAACAGAAGATTTCAGTCTCCTGAGCTGAAAGAAAGCACAGGCTGGCAGGGAAGAATGAGACTAGATGAAAAGCAGGTTCTTCTTATCTCTTTCTAAATATTTTCATACAAAGTATTGGCTTGCATCCCCCCCGCAGTGCCCCACCTAACAGCACTCAAAACAATGAGCAAGTGGCAGAAGCTGGTGCAGCAATAGAAGCAATTGAGGACAGTGTGCAGCTCTTCCAAGGATGTCCCCAATCCCGAATGGCTGTGCCAATCTGTCAGGGGCTTCTCGGGAGACCTCAGCTCACTGCTCTGCCAGATGCTTCCCACACAGYCCAGGAGACTGCACTCCTTGTCTGCCCCTCAGCTTCTCCCCAAAGGCCTGAACAATGGCACAGGGCTTTTGGGAACACCTCATCACATCTGACAGGGTGGAGCCATTTCAGGAYTCCCTACACATTACCGGCGTCTCAGTTGCAGGCACAGAGCTGGTCGTGGATCATTTCCTTGTGAGAGCTTTGGATTTACAGCAAGAAACCAAAAGCTGAAAGTCTAATTTGTCACAAGAGATTGAGGATACTTTCAGTGGCCTAGATGGCTGTAGCAGAAGTGTCCCAAGACAACCCTGCATCACCTCCCAGTGTCTCCATTTATGCAGTTAAGTGCTGGCAAGGACAGCCCTGGCACCAGCTCCAGCACRCTCAGCTCTTGTCAGAGCAAGGGGCAGGGCTGGCATCGCTTCTGCACTTGCTTTGGACACAAAGGACAAGGCCCAGAGTGACCAGCCCAGTCACCAGAGTCACAGCAGGGCAGAGAAGGAGGACACATGGAGACTGATTTCCCTTACCTTGACACAAAGCCTCAGAATTAACCCACACATTTGATTAAACTGTTAATTTACATCCAACATCTTGGTAATGCTTCTGAATATTCTGAATGTCTGGGGGTTATCAGGACCTGCAGATTTCAGGCAGGAGTCTATGAAGTACASATCCCTGCTCTCTCCCCTCCTTGGCAGGGATCCTCAGCTGTCCAGACACGGTGTTCTCCTCAGCTGCTGCCTTCCAGCAAGCTCTGCTGAGCAGGAGGTGGTAGCAAGCTAGCAGCCTCACCAGTCTGGCTTTGCTGCTGGAGCTGACCATTTTCACCTGATGGCACAGCACAGGAATGGCACTGAACTGTCTGTTTAGTTTGGGAATGTACAAATATCTGGAACGAGGATGCTCCGCCCCAGTGCGCACACAGTGTTTATTGCTCTATATCAAAAGCCAATATATAAACACATCTTTTTAAAAATCCACTCTTTTCCTTAAAAATCTGAAAACACATCCAGGCTATTAAGTTTAATTTCTGGGACAAAATCTGTCCATCATGGCTGCATGCTGGGCAGGATGGTGGCAGTGCTGGAAAAGAYTAATTGTGTGTACAGCTGTAGCAGCCTTGTGCCACTCCCTGTGCGCTGCTGTCCCCAGGTACCACCTCAGGGCACAGGGCTGTGCCTGTGCTGTGACCCAGCTGCCCTGCTGGATGTGCCCAGCCCACTGTCTTGGGGCTCTCCTGGCGAGCATCTGCTGAGCCACCACAAAGAATTGTAAGAAACGTGTTTTAGACAGCTGCTGGATATTCTGCTGGATCTCCAGTTTGGATATTCTGCTTCTGGATACAGCTCCCTGGAATAAATAACTCTTGTAATCACAGTAAAATAAATACTTTCTTGCAGTTGAATAAYGTTGGTTCTAATTACAGTATCATTTATATATTCTCCTATTAGAGGAAGATTTCCACTTATTCTTTTCTATATTTATTTACCCAAAACATAATACTCAGTGTGATGTTTGCAATTGGGCTGCTGCTGCTCTTTTTTTCTGCCAGTTTTACAGCTGGTTGTTAGGCAGAGTTGATCTCACATCCTTCCCAAAATCAAACAGGTAACAGCTTAGCCCAGGTAAGTCTCAAAAAAGGCTTTTCCTGTGCCTTCTAGGAGTTAAATCCCCTACAACTGCTCTAACATCTGAATGAGTCTTTTCCAAGGCATTAAAAAGCCTTCTGSATCAGACCTAAAAGGCATTTAACTTTGTTCTTAATGCTCAGTTGTCTGTGTTAGGAAACYCAGGTAGATATTTTGGTATAACTGGCTCTTTTTTGCCAAGGAGATACCCTATGGATTGGCACTTAGRAGCAAGAGAAAATTGCTATGAGAATTGTCCCTTCAAGTTATTTTTCTCATCGGTGCTGCAGGGGAAAACTGCAACCACTTAAATATGGGACAGGCAAGGAGTTGAATGAGCCACAGCTTTATTTCTGAGTGCAGGCTGTGGGTTACCTGCAAAATCCCAATAACATGTGGCTCAGCTGCAATAATATCATATATCCTGGCASAGGTAAAAAAACAGCTGATATCCCTGCTGCTCCTTCCTAGTGGTGCTCTCCATCTCAGCTCCCACYGACTGCTCCCTCTCACTCAGTTCCCACATGTTTGGTGGGCTGGATGCTCTCCACGGATGTGGGGTACCCCAGATTACAACCTGAAACCTTTACAAATGTAGGTTTATAAATGTAAAGGCTCTGTCAGGAGTGGGGCATACAGGAAAACAGAGCAAGTGTTTCTACTTATTCAGGCAGCCTATCATAAAACTAAGCTCAACAGAACAGGATGATAACAATAAAGCTGGAAAGTGCAGTTTAACAACATAACCCCTTCAGCAATGATGACAATGCCATCCCATAACCTCAGCAAACAACTGCAGAAACAGATCATGGAACCATTGTGCTACATGGGCCATCCTAGAAGCAAATTCAAAACACATTTACGTAAGACTCAAGCTCTCTGGATAAGAAAAAGGAGTTGGGAGGAGATAATTTATTGATCTCCATGGCTTTGGGAGCACACTCTATGTGCTGGACTGGCCCATTTATTCAGAGGAAACCTAAATGTTTTTGCCTGCTGATCCACCTTTTCTTACTGAGAGCACCAAGATGTGAAGAGGCTTCCTGGTGCACTGGAATTAAAACCCCTCCAAAGACTGTAGAAGTTTGCCTTGGGCTTGGACTTCATTCCGAGCAGGTAAATTGGGATGGAGGGAGAGAATAGAGGCACAGGAACACAACAATTGCTGCTCCATCRAGCAGAGACAGCAGCAACATATCCAGGGACCAGGGAGAACCGAGCRTTTTCTGGAGGTTGAACAAGAAACTGGGAACCGAATCCAGGGTCTGAGACCTCCACTGGCAAAATTGTCAGCGACTTCAAACACCATTGACTCGTAACAGCTGCGACAATTTACAGGAGCTGAGGAGCTGCCCCAGGAGTCCTGCCCGTGCCCTCTGCTCTTACTGCTAGAGATCGATGACTCTTACAGGTCAGATTTTTTGTTTTGTTTTGTCAGGCTTAGATTGCTTCTTTGTACACTGCTGAGATCAAATCAATTACTTTCCACTCCAACCATCTGACCAAAGTAATTCTAATGGAGCAGAAAGCAGAAACTCAGATAAAAGAAGGGACAACATATTTTTCACTGTTATCTTTGTGCTGAGCATGATAAAGAAGGAATGAAGGCTGAAATAAAGATCATTCTTAATAATTCCCCCTCACRTAAGAGTAATGATCTTAATTCCCACCCTTTGTCTTTGTTGTGGAGATTGGGGACATGAGTTTAGATGGAAGATGAACCCTGTAAGTCTTCAAACAAAGAACACTTATAACAGAAACCCTGTTTCTCTGATAATAATATCCAGGAAAACTATTATTTTGGAACATGATTGCATTTTTCAGCTACCTTAATACCATTTTTACTGTTCAGCTGCATGAAAAATTACCTAACCTGTTGGAATGGATTTCTTGACCCACACATAGCTACATTAAAGGGTGTAATTTAATGCAATCTAACTAAATTAGCACCAATTAGACAGGCTAAATTAAAGGGCATGTCACTAATAAATTTTATGCTAAACATATTACTGATAATAAGCTCACTAAAAATTGCATAATGAAATAAAATATTCTTTTTAACACTACTCAGTCTAAATATGAATATATAAAAAGTCATGAAATAATGAAATACAGTATGCTAATTCCCAGTTGCCTTTCAGGATAACATCACAGCAATATTAAAATGCATCAATTACAGTGATGTTTAAAAACAATAGGTCAAATCCTAGAGGGAAGCAGAAAGCCAGGCCAAATTCCATGCAATGAGTAGGGTCCTGATCCTGCAAACATTTACATCTATATGCCCAGCTCCTTTGAACTCAGCAGGTCTGCTCCTGTACATGAAGTTGTTGGCTTGCTGCTGTGCCTGCTCAGAGAGCTGAACTGCAGCACAGAGCAGGGTGTGATGGAGGGCTGCAGAAAGTGCCTGGATTTGCATTTGGATACTTTTTATGGAAAATGTTTTCCAGGTTCCAGTCTTCAAAATTCCATGTACCCAAGTTTTACAGTACACCCTTCCTAAGTCCTGTATGTGCAGGTATCCCACAGTACCAAAATCTAGGACAGAGGAGGTTATCCAGAGCTTGCAGACACCAGTTCTTTGATCATTGTGAGGAAGGTGGATTTCCCACAGCTCAGAGTGTGCATCTGCTGGTCCCCTTCCCTGTGACTGGGTTCTCTAATGAATTATGAGAGCTGGGCTCATACCATGTCCCATTTCTCCACCACAGCCTTGATGGGCTCTCTCTTTCCGAGCTGACTGCTGCCCTTTACAAAATTTCCCAGTCTGACAGTGCTGCCATCTGTTCCAAGTTTGGTGGAAATKGGTCAAGAGGTGCTGGGTGGGCAAGACCACAGCAGCACAAATGCATAATCCCCATTCCCACCCGCCAGTGGTGGAGTTTGGTGCCTCAGCCATAAGCAGGGTTTGAGAAGGGCACATTTCTGAACGCACCACATTTCCAGCTGTGCCCCAGTGAGCAGCTGGGATAGTGTAAATAAACCATTTGTGACTCCATTCACTGCCATCCTCAAAACTCTGGGATGGCCCTCGCTCCCAAGGGCTCCCAAGGTACTAAATRAAGCCAACCTGGCTGCATCCCCACTTTAAGCACCTGCTCTCTGCTGGGTGGACCAAGAGCTTTATGACCCTTTTGCATCTTCTTTCTGATCAAAAGGCCAGACAAGCTCTGGYACTCTATGTACCATTAATCTATCAGATATTTCTTAATCAGTAATAAAGTAAATTAGGGATAGTAAAGTGGAAGYGACATCTTTATTAAGACAGACCAACACGTCCTGAATAGTAACGAGAATGGGCTTCTGGAACACATGCTCTGCATTCACACATTCACTAATTAGGGCCCTCAGCAGCGTCATTGCTTACAAGTTGTCTTCTCTTAGACTGTTAGTCTAAAGCTAATAGGCCCATTCATGTGAGTAACATCTGTAAAAGCATGTTCTAGACTCTTGAATCCCTGTCTTCAGCTCCTCAAAAACCCCAAAATACTTTAGGCAGAAACAGAGGTACTGTTTTAGTGAACACGAATATGCAGAAAATCTGCAATAAAGTCTGGATTTTAATGCAGATTTTAATCAGCTTTTGGACACATCATGCATAGGCTTTAGCCAATGCTTGATGCTAAACTGAGCTTTAAACCAGAGAGGAAGAGCAGTAATATACAAAGSAAGTTTTACAAGTTAAAAAATTAGCACACATGAACACTGCCTACTTTCTGGGGCTGCAACCTATCCTCAGAAAAAAGGATTATTTTATATTAGAACATGCTTCCCACCCTCCATAAATGCATC
>NW_026623400.1:402182-517994 GCF_030028575.1 Malurus melanocephalus
AAAAAAAAAAAAAAAAAAAAAAAAAAAGAGGTGTAATGACATTGTGTAGTGCCTATTAAAATCCTGAAAAGTGCTAAAGGCACCTGCAAACTTGGCATTTCCTGCTCCAGTGCTTCCACTGTTCAAACAGATTATTAAAGCAGCTAAGAAACCATGCCAAATGATCGCTGTTAATCAAAGACTCCTTTCAGATTGTATGAAAACAAACCAGCGTCAAAACGGTAAACTGCACACTCTACTACATGAGGAACTGAAAAATGAATGAACTTTCATCAGTGCATATTTTGAGGGAAAATGTTGGCTTTGGAATAAAAGGAATGGATCTGGGGCTTTTCAGGAGTGCTGTGATTTTACTTTAAAAAAAAAAATGAATTCCTGGTTTTTAGAGGGTCTTTTTCCCAGCCAGTTTTTGGGTCAGCATCCATGTGGATGTGAACTGCCATCATTTTACTTACCTGTGATCAGCTCTAGGGGTATTATCCCTGCAGGATCTAGATCATTTGAGACAGAAATACCATCCTAGGACACTTCTATGAAATTGTGCACTGTGCAGCAGAGAGCCCCAGATGGTGGCTGCCTCTCTGCAAAGTGTTCTTGCTAAATCAAAAGCAGCCCTCTAAACATACAGCTTCACTATCACTTCAAAAACAATACACAAGTGATTTATTCTCTTTAAAGAAATTATCAGTTTGGTTCATTAACCTATAGCCGTACAAAAGCAGGAGTCAATTACGTTGCCACATCAGATGTGTGTAAAGATAATTACCCTGAAAAGAAGATGTAAAGGTGTCCATAAAGCCAGTGAAATGTGACCTATTAAATCAAGCTGTAACCTATTATGGGTCAAAAAACACATTTGTAGGGCCAACAGGCTCATGGCAATGGTCAATCTAGCATGAATTCTGCAGGTGTCCTTTTCAAATAAACATGAAATCTATCCTTTTCATTCCTGCCATCTTACTGTCTTCTTACCTTCCACACACATGCAAAGGACAAACAAAAATGTCTCCTCAAAATTGTGCAGAAGAGCACACCATGTATGAGCAGTTAAATAGTAAATATGATGCAGAAAACAAGAAAGAAAATCCACTAAGAGCATCATTACCCTGCTGTTTTACTGGTTCTGCTACCACCTGTTTTACTGATCCTGTCCTTACTACCTATTTCTGGCCATTAATCTGTCATTTTACACAAATTACCTGATCCTTAGTAGGGTAAATCTGCATTGGATGGCCAAGATCTGACTCAGTAGTCTATAAAGACGAATAAAAATCTTGTAAATGTTCCGATTTTTTTTTTTTTGGTGAGATTTTCTGACATTAGCTTGAAGTTATTAAAAAGAAAATTAGCATGCAACTTTCGTTGTCTAAACTAAACTAACTTCTGAGTGATGTTCCTCTTGATTGATTTAAACCACTTCATTTTCAGTAAGCACCTCTAATACTTGAAGGACCTCATTGAACCAGTTTAGATTATATTTTGCCTCATTTGTACTCACTACAACAAATGGGTTGAAAAAAATCTGCTTTATGTCACATGTTAAAGCACACAGGTATCACAGAGATTTCTCAGAAGGCCTCTCCTTTCTGGCTCCTTTGGGATCACTGTGGACAACCTTTTGGGTTATACTGGGCTTGATTCTGCTTTCACTTGCACCAGAGGTCTAATCAGAAGTAATTAAATGGAACTCACCAGAGCTCTTTCATGGCAATCCCAGTAGAACTGAGTCYGTAATTAAACTTGCACATTTTTAAAGAGAAGTATTGCCTTCACAGAGGWGTACAGGACTGAGGCAGAAACACTGATGCCCAGTAAATGGTTTCACCTCAGTGCTGGAGACTGTAACAGTGTGGGAAGCAGATGCATTTCTGATTTATGGAGCTGCTGTGTCAATGGTTCCAACTGCAGTCATTTCAGAGCTAAGCCAGATGACCACTSTGAAGGGTCTCACCCTTGAAGAGGGCACAGAAACAAACTGCAGTCTGTGTAACACAGGAATAAATCATGAGAAACTCATGCTAAGTGACCAGAGTTAATGGTGTAAAATTCACACATTCAGGTAAAGACCCAGGRCCAAAGCATTTAATCTTTAAATGTATTTACATTATTAAAAATGTGATTTGATTAAGGTATCCATCAGAAAAAGAGCATATACATGGAGAAAAAACATCTATATACAGAAACTTTCTGGACTAGGCAGTTTTATGGGTAACAGACAAAACCCCACCTCTGTCTCCTTCAGAGTTATTGTATTTTTATTCTTATCTAACATACTCCATACTCCTTTATATCCTTCACGCTGCATAGCAGGCTTTTAACTRTTCTAAAAATAACAGTCATTAAAGGAGGCACAGAGATGTTCCAGTCTCTTTGCTGAATCTGAATTCATACCAGCYCTGTCAAGGAAGGTTGGCCACAAACCTGTCTGCAGCAGGTGTGAGGCCGAGCTCCTTTYTGGAGAATTAGTCTCATCTATCATATAAATTTGTTTTGGGTTAACTGGTATGTTGCTCACAGCAAAAGAAATTGAGAAGCCTCCCACCCAGTGCAGGAGAAGTTTAAAGTATTGGTCAGTAAAGTGAAATGATTCTGCAGAGGTATCTGCAGAGATAAATTACCCACTTATCCGCCTTAATTTGTAAGACACATCAGGTGTCATAGATGACATTATTCCTAAGGGAGTAAGTCACCTTCATAATCATCATAGAGGTGARACTGTTGATCAAACACTAAATCAAAACAGAAATMATTTTCTTCAAGGAAACAGAATTTGTGTAACTCAGAAGTCCAACAAAAAAAGGCTTAACAACTCCACTGTCTATTGTTTTTTTCCCTGAGCATATCTATATCTGCATACATGGCTTTTAAGAAAAACACACTTAATATGGTTATGATGATGGCAACACTATTCTCTGTGTTCCATCTTTTTCTTAAGCAATTCCAGGGAAGAAATTAGGTATTGATTCTCTCCCTACCTATGTCATCTTTTCTCTTTAATAGATTCATGGCTTTCAGGCTTTAGTTCCACAAACCAGTAGGTAGCATCTAAACAAGATTCACTTTTCTGAAAAGAGCTCTGATTGCTATTAATTCTTCTGCTTTTCTTTTTTTTTCCTCTAAGCATTGTTGAAGTGCCTTTCTAGAGAAGTTTAGAATTAAACATTTTCAAGTTTCACAGAACAAAGCCAAGAGATTTGCTCCCTCACATTCACACCAGATGAGCCATGATGCCAAAATAGTCCCTAGCAAGTTGGGCAACTAATTTCAAATTTCCATCCCTAGCTGCCATGTAATTATCCTGCACAGAGAAGAGCAGTTCCAAMACGCCTGGCAAAGAGGTTCAAGCCTCTGAGTTGAATTCAAAATATTTGGAGCACCAAACTTGGCCATCCACACCACGAGAGTGCTCTGATTGCTCGATGGTTCCTCACTATCCTCTACCAAAATCCTCTACCCAAGCAGGGACGTGTTACAGTGGCAATCCCTTGTACTTTTCTCCTGTTCAATGAATTCCTTCATAGGAGTTGCTGTCACTTTGCTGGTGCCAAACACCAAAGTGGCATCAGCAGTTGGAATGTCCAGTCTGAGACTGAATGTCAGAATCAGCCAGAGGTGTGCAAGCCAAGGGGTAATAATCTTGTCTGCCACAATTTTACCTGTATACAATAAGCATTAATCCCAAGAATTTCAGTTCTGCTGTGAGGAATTCCTGTCCTGCAAAATGAATTCTGTGGGACAAAAATGCATTTGCTATTAAACTCTCCAGATTGCCTCAAGTCAGATTCAGAGGAGATGTGCTGATTTATGTCAGCTAAAGGTCTGCCCTTGCTTCCATTCAAAAAAGACAAAACAGGCTCTTCTTATGATCAAGATGTGAAATTTTATCATTCTCTTAATGAGGAAGAGCTAATGTCCATAGAGACACTAGTGGTTAATATCAGATGTGTCAATCAAAATCTATTAATGTTGAGTCGCTAATTTGATTTGTGAAATACTGTAACAAAGATTCATATAATTTATCCTTAAGGGATATTCGCTGGGTATTAAATTAACCAAGTGGATGTTTGTCCTGTTTTCCAGCTAAAAAGAAATGAGTTCACAATAGTTTACTACACAGGGCAAAGCCAGTGAGTATAGAAAGAGAAGAATGCTCTGGTTTAACATCCATGTTTACTCCAGAGATGTGTCATTTAAATTTGTCTTATCTTCCTCAGGTCTTTATAGAATATTTTAAAATATAGGTTCCTGGACAGGTTAATTTGAAGAGTCAACAAACAAAGGTTTTCCTTTAAAGAAAACTAAGTGTTTAATAGACCACTCTGATCAATGAACTCTCTTGCTGGCATAAGGGTATCTACATTTCAGGCCTCAGCTGTAACCCAGCTCRCACTTTAGAAAACTGCAAGATGACCATTTCATTAGAATTATGCAGTTGTCTMTACTGTTCTGTTTTAAGGCCTTGAGAATCACTCTAAATCTCTATTCAGTGTAACAATAAAAGGAGCTGAAAATCAGCTGAGTAGTTTCACAAGCAAGCACAYCTACATACAGACTTAACTCAAGCTTTACAGCTACCGTAAAGTTCTGTATTTGGGAGAAATGTAGGGAAATGAGAATTAACTGTRAAAACAGCCCTCCTTCATGCCAGCTTTATATATTTACATGTGCCCATTTTTAGGCTTTGGACAAATAATATGCATGCAAGAGTAAATTTTGGTTTTACACAGAAGAGCAGTGCCCAGACTATGCTTCACTGTGCCTGACAAAAGCCAGACTCAGTGAGCTAATACCACTGTGTATACTTCRAGCTGATCTCCAACAAACCATCCTATGGCATCTGCTGAATGAAATTCCTAGTTGTTAGATTATTTCCTTTAGCAAAGTGTTCTTCAAAAATTACCACAGCTCATATTTATCATGCAGGGACTACATTGTACAAACTCTGCACCAAGTGTCTTTGCACTCCCTGATTTAAGTGGGACACTCCCCAGGAGAAAAAGCACTAATTTACAGCARTTATGGCAGCACAGGGCCCATAGAAATGCTACAGTTTACATTTGTTTTAACCGCAGTGGTTATTTTTGTTACAGCTAACATAAAAAACTCCCTTCTCATTCATATTTGTCACTATTTTGTTTTTATGTAAAATAATAATCATTATAATAATAGTAATTCCAGATGTTCATGTAAAAGCAGCTCATTAAATCACAGTTGTGCACTCTTCCATGTTGTAATTTGCTCAGATAAATTCCCTTTTCCTTAAGCAGGTAATAAATACATAAAGCTTTTCTATCTATATATCTTTTAATCGACTGCAGTCATTTAACCTAGACCCTCTAACCAAATTAATAATAGAAAACGTGTCATAACAATTCCTTACCACAGGATGAATTATCATTATTGTTTTGGCATTGAAAATCCTTTCTGCTACCTCAAATTACCCTTCTTTTCAACAGTGCACAACACGTGAATCGCTTCCCTAATCCTACATGCTACTAAAAATCACATCCCAGTACAATAGAGCCATCTGACAAGCTACTTTCTGACAGCATGCTAAACTATTGTGGTGGTGAATTCCCAGAGACCCTCTGGATCTGTTTCATTAATAAAAGTTGCAAGTGAAAGCCAGAGGAGGAACTGCTCACAGCCTGTGAGAATCCACCCAAAGGCTGAACTTCACATGCCAGCACTTCCCATCATCCTTAATGTCATGGAAACAGTTTCCCTTGTGCCAGGGAGGTGTTAAGCAGACAAACATCGTTAGAGCTCCAGCTATACTGCTTTTGAAATCTAAAAATTTAAACATCTGGATTTTTTTATTTTTTTTTACAGCTGGGGGCAATTACAGTGCTATTTCCAAACGCCATAAATGTGTGTCTATCCACAGCATTATATATACACAGGCTCTGATCCTCAGCTGCCTGTTAAATKAGTCACATTTGACAATGTCAAACGAGTCCTATTGGATTTACAGCACCTGAGACTCAGCCTTCCAATCTGTAACCATTCGTAAAAGGATGAGTGATCTGTAGARCAAGGGTATAGTTGAACAACAGTGAATTACAATTTTCAGTGTTGATTTTTGTTCTGATMCTGACACCTTCCATGGCTTCAAGCTAGTTTTTTTGGGTTTTTTTTTATATCTTGCAGCAACCCCATAAAACATATTTTCTTCCCTGGGACTTAAGGAGCAGGACTTAGCCCTGCATTAAAAAAAAAAAAAAATCTGCACATTTAAAAATCTACAACACACTAGAATAAGCACTGCCAGGTCTGTTTCTATTACTATTGTTTTTGAAAAGATATTAAACCATCTGCCCTCTTTATGGTCTTCTAATCAGAATCAACTTGTGCTTCTACCAGACAAGTATTTAGGCGACTTTTTATTGCAACGAACCAGCATTCATCAAAAGTGGTGTATTTTTAACACTAATTCTAATTATAACAAGCAGTGCTTTTTGTGTGCTTTCCAATTATGCATGAGAAAAGTCAGTGTAAGTGTCCTCTCTTATCATAATTATCTGTTTCTAATTTCAATTTTGGCTATGACTTTGCACTCAGTGATGTAAATGTAAATGTTCCTGTCAGATAAAGATTAATTTGATTTAAGCCCTCTTTGTTCTAATTATATATTCTATTTCTGCTCACCATGCAAGTTTCATTTGAAGGCACATCTGTATTTTATCACAACAATGAAGAAATTCTTTGGTATTTAAAAAGGTAACYACAGGATTTCAGCTAGTCCTGTCAGGCACTGTTATGACAGTGTACGCTAGGACTGTGCCAAATGAATTAATATTTTAGATGACTAATGCATGAATTACTGTAATTATTACTTGACTATTAAAGTATGTGAACTTTTATCAAATGAAATAAAACTTGTTGCCCTAATTGCTCTCTTTACTCCTAAGGAAACATGACCTTTATGGGCTTTGAATCTGAGCACACTGAAAATACCGAATGGTACCTTGTAGGCAGGAGAGGAGATTTAACACAGACAGAAAGATCATTTTRTCTCTGACTGACATGGAACACATCTCCTTGATATTTTCCTGACRGGAAGTCAAGGTTTTAGGAACAGTCTGGAGAGATTTCTGTCACTGAGTACATCCATGCTGTGTGGATGTYCCAGTAAGAAGGTAACAGAAATAGTGATTTTGCTTTATCAGTCCAGACATGGAGTGAAGTCTCACACTTAAAAGCACCTAAAACTATTTAAATAGTGAGTTCTGTRGGGCCTGCACTGAACACTTCAAAAACCACAGACAAGTTCTGGGATTGATGAAAAAGGGATGTGACCCATTGGCCACGTCCTCTGACAAAGCTCTCTGGAGGCAGCAACAGAAAATGCTTTAGCAAAGACATGATTCAGACATTGCCAAAGCCCACTGTGTCTAACCCTGCTGATATCCACATCCCAGAATGACATGGTTTCCCACCAAAATCAATGAGGGCTAGCTGGCTAGACTCGGGTCTCTAGGCACAACTCAGAGAGGCTTCTGATATGTCTAACATCAACAGAATTCAAATTCCAGTACTAATGCTCATAGGGCTGGTAAACAGTCTTTTATGTCACTGATTTCACAAAACTTACAGCAACTTTAACAGTATTCAACAGATTAATAAAAAGACAACATTTCTAGGATTCATTAGAAAGCTAGAAGAGAGTAATTTTAGTTGACTACTAAAAACACATTTAAAAATGCTTAAGGCAATTTTACAGTCACAGTCAAGACTCCACAATGCTGTTATCCAACAGCTCAGTGGTGCAACATCTCTTTGAACAGTTTTCTCCTGACGTTTCTGTCCACTTCAAGGGGCAACCACTCAGATAAACAATCTAACAACTTGAGAGATCGAGATTTAGACACTTACCACTCACTGACATTTAGACTTCCCACTTGATCTGTGCCAACTGCTGTCTTACACRCTGACTTCTGAGCATGTCACAGCTGCAAATTGGCATGTAAGTACTTCTGACTGGCTACTGTCTTCAGAATATATTTACAGCATCTTCTGACTATTCTACGGTATGGAGAAAAACTAAGCCTAAAAGTGTTTTTCCATAAAATATCTCACCACTTCATACCATTTAATTTATAAATGAAAGAGAGGATGCACACAAAAGCTTTGTTTGGGTTGGTGCTGTTGTATGCTGTTTTTCAATTGTTTTCATTTACAAGAATGTTGCTGTTTCACTTGCCAAAACAAAAATATACTGCTGTAATATTGCTGTGATGTCRGCACAGTGTTTCTGGACAGGGGGTGACCTTCTGCACCTTTTATCTGGAGGAATTTGGCCCAGAGAAGCAGAAATCAAACAACATGTGATTCAGAGCTGCTGCAGAACCCGTCACCTCTCATCAGCTTGTGATTTAGTGTAACCTGAACAGGGACAGCCCTGTTATTTTGTATAGGAACCAACAYGACATTATCCAGAGCCAGGAGGTCATTGGTTTAAATCTCAGCTAATCTGATGTGTCAGACCAAAGGCTCAGATTAGGCRGTTGGAGAAAATGGAAACATTCCTCTGCAATTTAATATCATAATTAACTATGGACAAAGGATGCAACTACTTCAAAAGAAATAAAGCTTTAACAAGAAAAGATAATGGGTCAAATCCACTGTTGGCATAAACTGCCAGAACTGCGCTGATCTCACAGATCTCTGTCAGCTTTCACTAGTGGCAAATTGGGCTACAGTTAATGAATTTCAGTGATCAAACTCCAATTAATTGTTCATTGCTGCAATAATCCAGCTGGAGATGTGTGTGTGCAAACACTTCACAATACCACTGCAGCAGTACTTCTGTTATCAAACAACAACAGACAGTAAAAGGAACTGCAGCAATAGTTTGTAATAGCCAAATTTATTACTTTAGGTCTAGTTAATATTGTRAAAACAGTCAGATGTTTATTGCTACCAGAAAAATATCCTGCATGCTGCAGAGACAGAAAGGATATGTATTGTTRGGTTTTACCTGAAAGTCCAAATACTCCTAATAAATGAATGACTTTCATTGAAATGGGCTGGACTGCATCCATGTGCAAATGAATATTGGCTGCATGTGCCTTCCTGGAGAGCATGCAATAAAGTGACTGAAGTGGTGATTAAAAGGAGCACATTAGTAAAAATGTCTACCATAACTTTATAATGCACGTTTTTACACTGAAATATCTCGGAATCATTATAAACATCATTAAAAAATGAGCAGTGGGAGCAGCTTCAGGATACTTGCTACTTCTGCAGACCTGATTAGCTGAGCTCTTGCCTGATCAGAATGGCCATTAGAATTTGTTGGGGCTTATCTCTTAGAAAACAGATTATTTTGAAACAAGGTCTTGATTTAGGAAGGCATTTAAACACAGGATTGAGTGTTCTTTCCAACAAATGTGGATTCTGCATTAGAACCTTGATTTGGCAAGTACTTGTAGACTTTTAACAAAAACATCGTTGACTTGACTTCAATTCAACAGCTTGAATCCTCCAAGTTAAGCTTTTATGTCAAGTGTTTGATTGGAGAGGGGGCTAACACACATTTTTTCCTATTGCAAATGTTTGGGCTGTGAGGACATGAACAGATAAATAGTAATTGAAACTTTAGCAAACGCGTTAGTCAATTTGTTCAAAAAGAYAAAATCTAGTGCTCCGTGGAGCTCTCTGTAAAGCCATAACTCAAGAGACACTTCTGTTCAGGAGAGAACCTCTGGACTGATGCAAATGTAATGGGAATAATGCTGAAATGCTGCCCGTTCTTCCTAAATACATTTGGAGGGGAAAGAAAAACACACAACAAAAGTATCTGGGGCTGACAAAGGTTGATTGCTTCTGAATGACCTTAAATGCCTCTTCCTAATTCTACAGCCTTGCCCCCTGCTCTGAACTACTGAGCTACCTCTTATATTCATTCTTATTATTTGCAGCAGCAGTGTCCTCTGGCAATTTATAACCCCACTTAAAATTTACCCCGTAGTGTGTAATTTTCTCTGCAAAAAACATGGACTACAAAGCAACCACAGAGCTAAAACAACTAGTGAAATAGGTTCTACTCATAGTTTCTCCTAGATTATTTAAAATACTGTCATCCTAAAGCAGCTTTTTGAAATAAAACAGAAGGAAACWATTTTCCATAACTTCTGCATACAAAGAAATAAAAATGCAGAGTATGAAAACTGTGGATTAATTCCATCATCTTCTTATTTATTAAAACTTTATTATCCCAGGAGCAAAAAGCTAACTCTCCACCACTTCCCTGATGTAAGCTAAGCAAGATGGCAGAGTTGCTCATTCCCTGAGCTACCTCTTGTGGATTAATGAAAAAAAGGAGACTGTGCTTCCCAGGTAAATGTGTGACAGGACAATTGTTCTTGAGATGAATGATATTAACTGCAGCACAAGGCAAGGAAGAAAAAGTGGATTTTAATGCTGTTGAAAATTATGGCCTTAAGAAATGTAGTGGATGACTAAAAGTCCTCTATTCAATGAAGAAATCATTGAGAAGTTCTTGGCAGGATGTCAAAAACTGCATTTAAGAGGACAATTAAAACYGTATAATGCAAACGCTATAATTAGAACCATATCTGGTTGAGCAACATACTATTTGTCTTCCAGGCTGTTAGAAGAAAAAAATCCCCATGAACTGCTGCCAGTATTTACTGGGGTATTTACCAAATAACACAGATTTGGCCAGAAGATAAATTTTCTTACCATGAAGATTAAGTGAAAAATTGCATCCACCTTTGTACCTCGAAAGATTCTTCTCTGATTTTCATTTACCTCCCACATGTAACTTGACTTACATATCCATGTTTGTGTTATTTTACAGGGACAATGACCAAGGCCCCTTCCAATTATGCAAACTCAGGCCTTCTCCTGCTAAGGTGTCAAGAGTTCTGTGCAGTTTAAGCTGGCACAGCTTAATTTGCACCAGTGGAGAAACAGCCCGGAATTTGAAACAAAACATGGGGAACCTGCCAGAAGTTACAGGGAGCCCAAATTTCACCTACACACAAGGAAATAGGGCATCCCTATCATGCATTATGATGCAGAAACCTTGGAAGTAGCAAAATGAGAAGAATTTGTCTCCAAAATAAAGTTCACACTTCCCAGTTAGTGAACACAAACATTAAATGGCATTTTCATGATACAGGAAGACATGTGAGGAGAGTATTTAAAATGAAATGCAAACTACGTTCATGACGAATCTCTCTCTCTGGGGAACAGAGAAGCCCTGATTCAGCACAGCACTGAAGAGTGACCCAGGTGTTTTTGGCAGTAATGAAATCAGGGACTCCCAAACGGGAGCAGTGTCCCCRCTCCGGGAGGACCTTCCCACCTGCTCCCCCGAGCAGTCCCTGCTGGGCTGGCAGGAGAGGGGCTGGTGCTGACAGGGAGCAGCAGAGCCATCCATGGCCATCCCTGATGGAGAGGAGAAAGGAGCTGGATTGTCCTCTCACAGCCAGGCTGGATTGATCTCTCACAGCCAGGCTGGATTGTTCTCTCACAGCCAGGCTGGATTGTTCTCTCACAGCCAGGCTGGATTGGTCTCTCACAGCCAGGCTGGATTGTTCTCTCACAGCCAGGCTGGATTGTTCTCTCACCACACGGGATGTGCCAGGGCAGTGGCTGTGCCCCGTTAGTGCCAGGCCAGGTGGGAGTGTGCTCCACCCGCGTGTGTGAATACCTGCAGCAGAGCCACTGAAGCTCCATGTGCTCTGGGGCATGACTAATAAGGGACTTCAAAGCTTTGAAAAAGCTAAATTTCCTGACGATTATCTGAACCAAATTTCAGAATCTTTTGAAGATGGTTGGTCTCCACTCAGGGGGTCTGTTTTATGAGGCACTGAGAGAAGTTGCGATTGCTTAACCTCATTTTAGCATGCAGTAATTTTACTGTATGCTTTCCTTTCTCAGTGCTCTTGTTCCAAGCACAGAGGTTTGGGATCTCAACGTGCTGCTGGATATCTGAGATGGGGGGAACATGAGAAACCACATGCAAACCATGAGGAGAGTCTAGTTTTCCATGCTGGGTCTGGGARTCCTGTAATTCAGATGCACTGCCTTGTGTTCGATACTGCCTCTTTGTGGAAAAATGCTGTTACACAATGTAAAGTTTAATTGTTCAGAGAAGCTTTGGATCTGGTTTTGCAGGACAGTTTCTCTGAATTTAAAATAAAATCTCATGGAGGATCTCCTAATAAGGAGCTTTATTTCCTGTGGGAACACTTCTGTGGAGGAACAGGCAGGGGAATACATAAGAACGAGATGTGAATTCCAGTGGTACAAATAATCATAATGTTCAGCACAGTGATTATACTGAGTACGATGCAAACTCCAGCAGAGAAAACCCACACATATGCATTTCTCCTACTGAAGAAAAATTAAGTGTAACACTGAGGCTTAATCCTTGCTGGTTTTCCTTTTCTCCCACACTCTGGACAGCATAAATTCTACAGCRTATTCTACTTCTCTTTATGAGTCCCGATGAGTCTAGGCAAGATAGAGGGATCTTTTTCCTAAGCCCAAGAAATCAGATGYTACTCTCAGCAGTAAAGCATTACAGAATTAATTGACAGTCTATTAGGAGTACATCCTCATAATAAAGAGTGCTACCCTACCACTCAGCCTGCAAAGAAAGCAAGCAACAAATTTCACAGTTACTGTAACCATCAAACTAAATAATAAGTCTATTATCTTTAGCAATGTATTGCCTTAAACACATGAAATATAATAGGCATTAGTATGATATTTCTTCTGGTACATGACAGATTACTTCAGATTATTTCAGCATTATTGAGATCTCTGGAACATTGTATCAGTTATAAAAGAAAAAATATAGCCCAAATTTGTAAAGGTCAGCAAGTAATTGTTAACCTTGGAGGGGAAAGAAATCAGTACTTTTACTGACAGCCCTCAGAGCCTCTTGTAAATCATATTCATATTCATATACTTAAGCATTAATTTACATAGTTAATTTCTGACAGGTTGACAACTGCAGTCCTTCTATCCTCTTGGTGTAAAGTAAGAAGTCAATTGTTATTCAGTGTATCAGTTACAGTGGTAGTGCCACTAACTGTATTTTATATAATGTGCTATCTGCAGAAAAGCAGATAAGAATTTGATTTAACATCCAATTAAAAGCCGTCATTGAAAAATTACTTCAAATAAGCCTTTTATTTTCTTTAATCAGTCCTCAATTCAAGCCTTCCTTGGACCTACTGAACCAAGCATCAGGACTCATGAATTTTGATTAAAAAATTTGAGCCCATTTCTAACTTAAGCAGATTTTTTTTGTTGCACTGTTTGATAGAAATTTAATAAATCTATGAATCCTTGCCAGCGTCATTTATCATCTTTTTTTCCGCAAGACTGGCCTATTATGCCTCGGCAGTAAATTATGAGGAAGCCAGCAAACCAAAACTTTTCAGTCCGATACTGAAGAAGAGATATAATCACTTGCATTGAACCATATAATTATAGTAGAATATGAATCTCTGAAACATTAGGTCCTGTTTTGAATATGTAATGCCCATGCTTTGAGAGCCTACAAAGATTCCTAGCTGATCTAATATAGCTCAGTTTAGCATCATATTGAACAATTTGCTGTTAATGAAAATGACAGCAAAAGCCATAAACAACAAGCTGGGAGACTCAGTGAGAAGTATKAGGGAAATTTCCCTGTCTTTGGAAGAAAAATTCAGGAAATCAAATAGTCAGGAAATCAAATAGTCTAGCGTTACAAGTCAACCTCTTCTATTTTAAATCATGGTGATCTTGGTGAGCTTAAGCCCTGGCCATGTTACCAAAGCTTTGCTAGGTTAGGCATGAAGCTGGTTTGAGACTGAGCCTCCCCAGCTTCCCTCGAAAGTTGTAAGAAGAGAGAGRCCCCTCCAGGGAAGAATCTGGATAAGGAGTTGAATCAGCTGCTTCAGTTCCCATGGCAGAGATGCCCATCTCTGCAGATACTGATCTACGGGAGCAAACGAGACTCTTCCTAATTTAGCCCCTAAATTAAGGCATGGGGCTCAGCAGCACAAATGCTCCATTCCCAGCTCCCCACTTTATGCTGGAATCTCTGGATTTACAGAGAAAGACACCTTGTCCAAGGAACACAAGGAAGCCATGTATGCACACATGAACAGAGACACAAGACAGAAAAGAAAYGGTGTTTAGGAAACATGTCCAGCCTCGGTATTCCACTGTTTTTGAAGAAGGTCCTTTCTTTGTTCAATTTTTGTTTTCCACAAGCTGTGGAAATGCCAAGGGCTGGGTCTGTGGCCCACAGTCTTTGCACAGCAGAATAGTCCAGCACCCCACACTCATGCTGGGCACACAGGCCCATGCAGCACCGCTGGCTAACACCAAACATGTGCTACCAAAGACATCACACCACTGCTCCAGTCCGTGAAGCTCTTCAGATGGAATCTATCTGTGCCTCAGGAAAATTAAACAAAAATAACTTTCATTTCTTCAGCCATCAAAAAAAGTTTGGGTTAGGTCTATTTTTGGTCTTACCTACACTGGTTCTCCCACATCACTTGGAAACAGTATTCTCAGACTACCATAAGACAGACTTTGTAGAATAATTTCACTTGGCCAGGCTTAAATATTTTTTTTCCTAATATGAAGATAACCTGGACTGTAGTCTGGCTGATGCAATGAAACTCACTGTGTCAGAAATGCTGTTCTCTGCTGTGAAGCAACATCAGTTTCTTATTTTACTTTCAAACCACATTGGAACTTCTGTGTGAGAGTCTGATGATATAAAGTATTCATTCAAAAAAGAAAAAGGCTCAAAAAGAAAGGTTAGGCTGAGCTGTAAGAAAATTAAGTACCATGCACAAACAAGGACGGATATTCAAAGAGGGAAAACAGAATTTTAAATGAAAAAGCCTGTCAAGTATTCAAGAATTAATTAAGAATAGATCTAAAGTACATGAATATTCTACTTGAGCGGCTGTAGTATCATCAAACTTCTGCTAATAAAGCAGCCATCTCTTCTGACACTATCTCCTAAAGATTGGTATTTCTTACATTATCGCTGCTCTACCACTTCTTAATTGAAGTGGTATTTTGTGATCCTGTAGTTAGGGACATTAAAATATGTGTTATTTCAGCACTGCCCTATAACATAAAAGACACTGCTAAAACTGATGCACTTCATTAGYGCCTGGAGATTCTTCAGACTACGGAGCTGCAGTAGAACCAAAAGCTCCCCATACARAGCTGGTTTTACAAATTTGTATTATGACTTCTTTATATACACATATGTCAGATTCCTGAACAGAAGACAGCAGGTATGAAGTTGGTTTGTAAATTGCTTATTGCAGGMAACCAAGTTAAGCTTTGCAAATTCAGCTCATGTATGGACACTGAGGGTAACCAGATCTAATCAATCTTATGGGACTCCTSACATAAATCACTGCAGCTACCAGGCTCAGTTTATTTTACAGAACCTTCTGATCACTCTCCATCAGATAGAGCTAGACACAGCCACAGAGCTTSAGAGTATGTCT
Organism: Malurus melanocephalus; assembly: GCF_030028575.1. Lineage (NCBI taxonomy): Eukaryota > Metazoa > Chordata > Aves > Passeriformes > Maluridae > Malurus > Malurus melanocephalus. Next base: position 417,698 of record NW_026623400.1, read on the forward strand.
TAGGAAAACAGTCCAACAGTTCCAGATTTCACAAATACCTGTGCATGCAAGTATCTGGCTGGCAGAAAGCTGCCAATCAGCTTTAAATAGTTTTAAATATTTTAAAAGCTCCTTAAAGTAAAAGTAATGCAAATTACCTTTCCTCTGATCCATGGAAGGGAACAAAAGTTTTTGGTTTTTTTTTGCTTTTAATAAGCTTGGTAAATGAAGTGTAACCATACCTGCTAAATTACCTAACTGATGATCTCCTGGCACAGAGAAACATTTCTGTCTAATAAAAACAAAACTGCCCATTGTGGGACATTTTGAATTAGGCTCAGAGGAGCACAGGGAGTAGAGTTTCCTGCCCTGATTTTGATGCTCTCTACAGGAATTGCCCTCTGGCCCCTTGGCAGGAACTCCATGACCCAGCTGAGCTTTCTACTGAATAGCTCAGCAGGGTGCAGGAGCCAGTTGCATGGCTTCACATGGTGCAGAAAGCTGAGGAGATTTTCTCCTGAACAGCACCTCAGCCATTTTGAAACATCTGCAATAGCTACTATTCAGGGGATGGAGGGAGAGGGGAAGAAATTCTCCAGCTGTTACGTCTCAGCTGAATTTTTCTCTATTCCCATCTACTGCCCTCACGATGATTTTGAAGGACACCAAATGGTTTCCATTATTTAGAATGAAATAACATCTGCTCAATAAATATTGTTACTCCTTGGGAAGCAGCTCATTCAAGCAGCAGCTCTCTTTACAACATTACAACACATTTTGTTTTATATTGTATTTAGAAGACACAATCTCTCAGACACACCACAGAAAAAATGGGGGGGAAAGTAGGAATAGCTGCAAACAAAATAATTAAGATGGTGTTTGAAGAAAGMATCTTGTTCTGCAGCTGAAGGGGGCAGATAGACCATGTCCCCACTTGTAGTTTAACTCAAGAGGAAAAATGACCTCTCTTCACTGCACCAGCTCATACAGAAGAGGGAAAACTGTCACAGGGAGGTGACCATGCTGAGARAGGGTATGTGAGCAGATGGACATGAGGTCAGTAGCATGGAAAAAGTCCAAAGAGATCAGTTTTGGTGTTTTATTTAGACTTGAACTGAAAGCTAAGGAAGAGAAATGGAAGTTACTGAGCCTCGRTTTCTTTGAGCAGAAAAAGAAATCAGCTCGGAGCACTGAATTGTAAAGATGGGAATTCACATTTCTGATAGACATGCTGCTACTGAAATCAAAATGTCCTTTTGGGCTGCTCTGTCTTTCACAACACATTTTTTAGAGCAGACTAGCTCAATAATCCAAAAACTTGGTGGCATTTAGCATAGCAGTTTGGGTGCTGACTAACCAGAACCCAGATACTTGCAGGACTGCACCCCATGACCTGGTCAAACAYACATATCTATTTTAGCCATTTAATTAAAATTATAAAAATCATATGAGGATAGGATATGCCTGCCTAGCATGTGGATGCCTAGATCTATTTATTCTCATTTTGCTATTATCAGCATCATTTGGATGAGGAATTAAAGAAAGAAATACGATTATGTGAAAAAGTAATCCAGCATTAAACTGATCTAGAGGCATACCTTTTAGCTTTGTAATTTCTTTTTCTTTAGGGAACAAGCGAATTTARCAACATCACCAACATTTCAATTTACTGAAGCTTCACTAATCCTGCAGTTCCTCAGCACCTGTCAGAAGGGCACTGAAGACTTCCCAGGACCTGCCTATGGAGATGCAGTCATCAAATTACAAGAGAAAGCACAGACATCTGCACAGATGACCTCAGAAGAGATCTTTGTAACAGATAAACYCAGGAGTTATTTATTGTACTTCTGGTGAATAACTATTTGACCAGATTTAGGGTAATTTTTGGACTAGTGATAACATCTAGCTAATGCTTATACATATAATTTCTGTGTGATCTCAGGTTGTATCATTTGTACATATTTGTACAGTCATTACAGAGCTCGTGTGTTTAATGTTATCTACACCTCTGTCTAAKGTGCCAGATGACGTAAACTGTAGTATTTAAAGGCATCATGACATTGAAAGGTCTATTTCCACAGCTATTAAAACTGTTTAGAGGCACATAAAGCAATATAGTCAGATTGTTAAAAAATAAGTCTTTCAAAGTTTATGCTTTTTAAATGTTGATTCTATGACACTTTGCAAATTCTTACGAATTTGGATTAGTGAACAGGGGAACACTAATTTTTTTACTTGCTAATTCATAGTGTTTACAGCCTCAAAAGAAAAGYGGAGGACATTCTCAGCTGTTTGTAAACCACAAAATTCCTAACAGAGTTGAAAAGTCATATCTTTAACAGTCATAYCTGGCTCTTGTTTTGTTTGCACATCTAAATCTATTTTGAGGGAGCTGAAAAGCCTCAGATGCTATATGAATTTTTAAAATAATACCTCAAAAATGTGCATTTTACATTTCTGCTAGCATTTCATAGTAATATTTTACTTCACATTACATTAGAGCATATCTGTGGGTTACATTACTTTAACATCACAACTGTGTTTAGAGAAATAGCTTAAAAATAACGTGTTTAAGGATAGCTTACTGCAAAGAAGGAACTTGGCCCCATGAACACATAACAAATTAGGCTGTTGGTAACCTCAAAGTCACCACCTCAAGCAGCTCGTTGGCTGCTGGTATCAGGAAGGGATGTGCCTCTCTGGGCTCCAGCCCCTCCTCRTGTAATGCATCCAACAGCAGAGGAACCTCATTAACAGCAAAACCTGGGGACGCACTGCCAAAGTTCATCCCGTGGCTCCTGCGTGTGCCAGGACTCAGCCTTTAAGTGGAGTACTGAAGATTTTTTCACGGCCAATGAGTGTTTCAGGAGAAGACAAAACAGAAGAAACAATAACTGAAGCGAGGGCAGGAAACACAAAAGGCCCACGGAGCAGCAGGAGCAGCAGGCACAGCAGAGGTACCAACAGCCCGACGTTCAGCTCTCCGAGCCATTCAAATTAATGAGCTCCACAAATGGGGGGTCCCACTGTATTAATACCCATTACATAATGTGCTTCCTCCCCCAGTAAATAGAGGATTCAGGATGCCTGGGGTATAGACAGTCTCTTACTGAAGATAATGGGCCCAAACTGATTTTAGACACAGGTCCCTTTCCCTGGAGACAGTTCTTAATGATCTTCAATGTYACAAAGGCATGACAAAAATATAAAGCAGTCACATTAGCCCACATAGATCTTTTACAATTACCTTGACTCCTGAAAATAGTCCATCATATCTTACTCACAAAATTTGTATTTTTCTCTGTTTCYACTTACACAGCTTTGGTTCACTGTACTACAAATGGAATATGTGTTTATTTTTCATGGACACAGCAAAATGCCTTAAATAAAAGAAGCTAATATTTCTCAAAGGCTGTTCTTAATTTCACTTTTCTTTCCTAATAGTTAATTGCACCATGAATGTTTTAGCAAATTTTAATACTGGAAATTGCTAATATTACAAATGCAAATTATAATGGATGTGGATTTTTTTCTGAATACAGGTTCCAATCTGCTATTTACTCATGCTGTAAACTCTGGAAAGGCTTTCCTTCCTCTCTGCACTTCTCTCCATGCAAGCAGGTGAGGGTCTGTCCCAAAACAAATTAGTATTTTGTCAGCCATACTGTCAAATTAAAACATTTCTTTATGCTTGTGAGACTGAAAGCCACAATTTTCAAACATTAATTACATTCACTGGTGGTAGCGCTAACATACACACTGATACATTAAGAAGTTGGCAGCTTTCCAAAAATGCCTAGCAGCACAAAAAATTTAAACATTTGTAATTTATAAAGAATGATTCAGAGTTTTAAGAAAATAAGAACTTTTTGCTCAACTGTGTTTTTTTAAATACAGCAAGAAGAAAAAGCCCTGTGCTTCCTGGCAGGATCTGCAGGGGGAAATAGCATTTTTGAAWCATCCAGGAGCATGCTGGGGCTGATAGCTGTCATGAAACCATGGGTGYCTGATAAGAAGGAACACAACAAAACCATTATGTTTTTCTCTTTGACCTTTCTCACCCCTGTTAAACTCAGCTGGAGCTTTGCCACCTTCCCGGGGGAAGCCTGCAGGACATGCACCACGGGACTTCATGGACAGGCACCCCTGTGAAACCCCAGGAGGAGCACCAAAGCAAGGACAGCTCCCTGTGCCACATTACAGAGCACTCAGTCATGCTGAATGCAGCCAGGCAAGCAACCACCAGATCCTCTGTCCTCACTCCTGGTTCCCTGGTTATGCCTGTACATTTTCCAACATCCTTCAAATCCACTYGAACCAGTACAGCCATGAAAGAAATAGGCAAAGTGGTCTGATGGTGATAGAAACAACACTAAAACCTGTTAGGCTCCTGCTGTTTAACTAAAATACCTGGTAATAAAGTGTGGAAAGAAGGTGAAATAAATTAATGAAGTCATGGACAAAGAGTCTGTGTGCCTGAGGTGACAGGCCTGGGACATCTGACAAGCAGCACAAGAAAACCTCCCTTTGGATAACTGCAGCCAGTGCSAGGGTGCACGGTGCCAGCGCTGTGTGAGTGGGAGCAGGGCTGCCCTGGGACACCCAGGATGTCTGCCAGCTTCCCCTCCTGCTCACAGAGCCCTGGGCCAGGCCAGACACACAGGAACCCACAGTTAGCACCTCTCTCCTCTGSATTTTGGTGTAGGTTGCCTGCATTGCAGGCAAAATGCACGGCCAGGCAAGCAGTACCTACCACACCAGCACTGGTGTCTGCATGGAATTAATTGCTGCAGCAATTAGTCTTGGCCTTTAATGACTATTTGATTGTAGGGCAGATCTGGATTCCCTGCTCGAGCCTGATTGAGTCAAAGGCATTAATATCAACACAAAAAGATTTGGCTGTATGTTTGTGTATTTTGCTCTAATAATGCTCCAGGACAAACTCAGAGGAACGACATCTGCAATATTTACAGTGACAAAGTGCTAGCATAATGTGACTCTTTCTGAGCTGAACAATTTGTAAATGTCTCATTAAAATGTACTTTTTGTTTCTTCCCTCTTCACCTTAAACTGATTCATCTCCTTGGTTCTCTCCCCTTTGTGGGAGAAAATGCCAAACTGCACAGTATCAAAACAGCCACTCTAGCCTGGATTTTTTTTGTTTTTAACGACATCCTTAAATGCATTATTCTGAYACCTTTTCTGGTCAAAGAAATGGTTTTGAAATTCACAGGTTTAGAAAGATTTGACATTTCCATTTTATTTTGTTTATTTCTAGGACAGGCTACTTACAACAGCTACACTTGTATCTAGATATAAATTCATATAAGCAAATATTGTACCTACACAGTTTGCTATGATAACATACTCTTTTACTATATGCTTACACTTAAAATGTGGAAATGTATGTGAAATACATCTTCAATCTATTTCAAAACAGTGAGAGGAAAAATTATGTCAGATGGAATCTAAACAAACTGAAGAATAATTTAAAAAGCTATGGAGGAGAAACACACATGTCTGGTATTGCATGTCCAGCAAATACCTTTAAGTGGCTTTATTACTTGCCATCTGTTCTGYCATTTTCCCTTAGTGTTTATATACTTTTATAAAAATTCTGCTTATATATATGCAACAGATTACTTTTTACAGGAATGAATCAAATATAATAGCAAAGGGTACTTTATTTTTATATGAAAGGTATGACCAGCAATAGAGTGTAAAAAAAGGTAAGGATGCAGGACTGTTCTTGTCCATTGAATAATCCTTTTTATATGCCCAATAAATTGACCMAGGAAACTGAGCATGCCTCCAGCCAGGCAAAGTTTTACAATTCTCCCATGAAACATCCACCCACTCTGTTCCTGTTACATTTCTTTGCAGCTTCTGATTGCAGGAGAATATAAAAACTGTAACTAGGTAAGACTGAAATGAAGCAGGGATAGAGCAAAGCCATAAAACTGGGATACAAACTTTCCCAAAGTTTGAAGGTGTTTGAACCCAAGATTTTGGCTCCAAACCATCCTTAATTTGAAGCAGCATCTGGCAGACCAAATGCTCCGCAAACGCTGGCACTGTGAAAGATGAAGTCTCGTACGACACAGAATGTTGGAAGAAACACTTCCTCCCCGGAGGAAGCCAGGAAGGGTGACTGCAGGAAAGCTGGGATTTGCAGCTGCAGGCAGGGACACAGCTCCCACCATCCCCTGGTGCTCACTTCAAAGGACAAGTGACCTCCTGCCTGGCTTCACGCACTGCTTGTCCTCCTTGCTGATCCTCCCTGTTCTTCCAGGGACCAAAACCAACCCAGGGACACGACTGCCAAGGGGACAGCTCTCTGGCACTGAGGTCTGTGTCACCTCCCGAGCCAGGCGCTGTGCCCTGAGCCAGCACAGCCCATTACAGCATCCCAGGGCTCTTTCCACGCCTCATTTTCGAAAGCATTTAGGTGCCTAAGGATGCACGGGGATAAAAGAAATTTCAAAGACACCTTGAGCCCGGTATTCCCAGTGACTTGGAAAGTCCTTGGCGTTTCTGAAAACCTCACTCAGCATTATCCACATCTTCCACATACACACAGCTTGGTCTTCTAGCCTTAAACTCACCATTTCCCACCCAAAGCAGGTAGATATTTAAATCCTGATATTTCTGCATTTAGTATTAAATTATATTTAATTACAGCCACAAAAGCTATCTGTGTATTTTAACAGCTTGGATGTGGCTGAAAATAAGTGGCTTATTAGCTGCTGTGAGGAACATTTCACAATAGGATCTGCATTTTTCTAGAACTCTGTAATTAAAGTATGCGCTAACGTGACCACAACGTTTAAACAGCTGGCACATGGAGCTGAAAAAATAATTAGTTTTCAATAAAAAAGTTGCTTTTTATTACCCAGGCAAAGTTCTCCAGTGACTTTTAAGGATCTGCCAAGTGAAATTCAAAAATGAAAATAGAGTCTCTATGCTGGCTGTTATCCAAGCTGAATGAAACACGAATACACTGATTTGTGCCAAGTATTAGACATGCTGAACTGAGGCAAAGTGGTTAAGTATCTCCCCAGGTTGAATGTTACACAAAACAGTGTATCTGCCCCCCCAAAAACGCTGTACTCATGGGGGAGGGCACCACTGTGGCTTTCACTCCTTATAGCCTTCTTCTCCCAGCAGTCAGGAAATGAAAAAGCGGTTCAGGAGACAAGCAAAATATTCTCTACAAGAAGCTGAGGCCCTTGGCAGCAAACCCTGCATGTCTGGGCTTCACTGTTACATAATTCGGGGTAGGGCAGAGCAGACACCCTGACATGGGGAGGCTGGCAGTGGCCAGGTGAGCCCTGCCCTGAGCTCACTGTGCCACACAGCCACAGCTTCGACATCCCACTGCTTTTTCTGCAGYCCCAAAGGCATCTCTGCTGTACCACTGCGACAAAAAGGGAACCTGGGAGACTTTAGTTTATGTTATCAAATCTCTAATCCCCACAGCTGAACCTAAGAATGAGCCTATGGATCCCACCCACGCCAATAATGGGCTTTTATGTGGGTCTTGCCAGCAAACTTCCTTTGCATTTATACTAATGATAATGTCTTTAAATAGAGGCAACCTACACAACATAAGCCAACCACGAAAAGCAAGTGACTGGTAGGTGCCAAAACAAGAGTCTCTATAAGAAGCTGGGACCTTTGGCAGAAAAACCTATATATTTGGGTTTAACTGCTAAATAATTATGGGTAGGGGAAAGCAGACCCAGTAACAAATAAAAGATGGCATTCAGACAAAAAGGCACACGAAAACTACAGCAATTTATGGACATACTGGAAGTCCTCCTAGACTTGCCAGGTGTTTTCACCCTCCTCATCACTTGCCAAAATGTAAAAACACAAARATTAAGGGAAGTTGTGGTGTCTTCCCATTTCTCGTTTCAATATCACCATTTAACTCCTAAATACTTAAAAAAAAAAAAAATCACTTGAAAGCTTATAATTTATCATTCACAGCTATTGAGAACTCACAGGGCCAGTTATTCCAAGCTGCATGGTGGAATTACAACTGGCAATTGAGCGCTTATCTGGAGCACCAAATACTCCCTGAGTCAAGCCAGGACCTAAAGGTACTTTGGCCCGTTCCATCCCACAGCTGCTGTAAGAGTTATTTTTATAGTACAGTTTSTCTACTGATTTACTACTATTGTTAAATGAATTCTAAAATTTGCTTAAACATTTGTGTTTGAAGTTGAGGGAAAAATAGCTTCGTTAGCAAAGGTTGAGTCTAATAAAATGGAAATAGGCYGTCTGCTCCCCAACACCCCCACCTATTTGCTCTTAACAATCAGGCAAACTGTGGTAGATGAGTTCCAAGGACAGAGGAAAAAGARGCAGATTTGTATTTCATGCTCCAATAAGGATAATTACCATCCCATTGTTAATTTAATATATAAATAAAAGCAGAATGGAAATATATTTCAGAGTCAGAGTATTCTATAGGGTCCCCTTTAACAGCACAATGCTAAAGAAAGCCAAACCTGGAACCAGTTATTTCAATATACATTTTAATTAAAACACATGGGCTATTTTCAGGTGGATAAAATCACAGTGGATTCAATGGYAAAGGACTGACTGAAGCTGCATTTGCACACTGAGCAAACCTGGTGTTAAATCATTGCAGCAAAGGTGCTCTGTCCAGAAGGCTTTCAAGTATCACAAGTAAAATAAGTCTGGGTTGCTTAAGTTCTTACAGCTGATCCCCTTTCATGGAAAAAGCCAATTACAGATCACAGATGTCTAGACTAATCCTTTTAAATATCACAGAGGCAGGAAATAATGTGAAAGTGCAATAAATGACGATTTGTATAGTTTGGGTAAGGGTGGAATAAGACGGCACATGAAAAACAAACACAAAAAGGCTCCAATGTACAAAGGAAAAATAAAGGTTTATATTAACATTCAAGCTCAGTATGGCAAGAGTGGAGACCATGGGCTAGATCCTGYTCTGATTTACAGCCTGTAAATCCCTTTCAACTGCATGAAGAAAAATTAAGCACAGAATGTCTGCCTGCTCTATTGAATTGCTTATTCCTCATCCTTTCACCTCCTTCCCCTTTATTTCGACACTGCATTTCATTCTAACTTTTCCACAATTTCTGAGATTTATTTTAAACCAGAGAAAGGAAAATTCTGTTTTCTGACAGTGTCTGCATCTTTCCAAGGCATATGTCTGGTAATTAGCATGGTGGGATCATTAGCATAAATATACAAAGAAATTTGATTTTAGAACACAAATACCATTTTTGCTACAGAGCAATATAGGACAGGTGACAGGCCCAGCTGGGAAACCTCTTTTTCATTTTTCTGTGACCACAAATCAGACATCTTGGGCTCACAGCAGGACAGGCTCTACTGGCAGTAATTGGCACCATCTGTAGCTGTCAGAGCAGTGCCTGGCATTCCAGCATTTCATCTTTCCAGTCAAGGCATTCATCACTAGTCCAAAACTCAGCCAGCTGACACTGAAAGATTAACTTGCATTGATTTGCTTGGATAAGCTCGCCTGTGCCTCAGTTGGTACTGAACGTTCCTGTTAAATAGCCATCACCATCACAAGATGTTTACAAGGTGATTGTCTACTTAGCTTCCTCCATTCCCCTTCTTGGTCCTAATGTGTTTTCAATTATTATAATTTAAGAGATAGTGAATTAAAAGAAAGTGAAYGTAGCCAGCAATCAGGGAGCGTGACTTAATGAAAGGATTAGAAATTCACAGCAGTGACTGTTTACTGGCCTGAAATGAGCAGTTTCTCCCACCCCTGTGTGTGTCATGAGAAAAAACTTGTTGATTTGGGGGTTCAGCAACAGACCGAGTCTCCTCCAGCTGTCAGTCTAGATGATAAAACTAAATGAAACCGTTATTATTTTCAAATGCAATTTTCCAGTATTCGGGTAATTTGGTTTGCATTTTCCAGGAAAGCTTTATGGCAGCTACGCCAGATGCAAAGTTCAACCTCTCTCTCTTAATCACCTAACGCTACAGCTACTTACCAGTGTTTTTAAGCCTCTGATGTGTTCAAAGCCCARAGCTTAATCTTTCACAGTCATGCAAGGGTCATTACTATTTCAATTTAAAAACCTAACGTATTCTGTAGAATGTTTTTGGGTGAGCAAATTGCAATTTGGAAGTTAAAAATTCATGTCCATTTTAGCAAATGACAGACAAATACAGGGCCCTCCCAGGCAAAYGTAAGACAGTGAACATTTGTGAGCCTCACATAAATGACAATGCTCTTGGTTTAAAATGAAAGCAGTAATTTTTTGTGAGTAAATAAYGGGAATTATTGGGGAGTTTTTCAATCTCCTGTTATAGCTCTATCAAAATCCTGCTCAGAAATCCTTTTTACTTCTCTCTCTTAGGCATCTCCTCATTAATGACTTATTTCCCATAGCACAGGTGAAGTGTCACAGCCCACACAACATATCYATATAGGGCTCATTGGCAATTTTAGTGTTTTGGGGCCTTCTCTGTGTATCTACTGCAGACCAAAAGCTCCATCATGTCCTGTTTAATTTTACACCCATTTTCGGATGAAACTATAAGGGTTGTAGGGCTGAGATTAACACTGAGCAGTACCCAGGCTATTGATGTGGTGTATCTATAGGACATAATAAAAGAGMAGGGASAGAYACCTGCTAATGCCACCTGTGACAGGAGACAGGACTCAAGGGAATGGCACAAAGCTGAGTCAGGAGAGGTTTAGGTYSGATATTGGGAAAAGGTTCTTCACYCAGGGAGTGGTCAGGCACTGGAATGKCTCCCCAGGAAARYRGTCACAGYAYCAAGCCTGACAGAGCWCAAAAAGTGTKTGGCAAACACTTTCAGGGATGGTTGAGGTGTCCTGTGCAGGGCCAGSTGYTGGACTCTGATGGGTCCCTYCCACCTCAGCATATTCTGTGTTTCTKTGATGAAAGRAACAGGTCAGAATGGCYGCAGAGCCCGACTGCAAGAGGCAGGGGAATGGAACAGYAGATCCATCTATCAAAGCCCAAGGTTCAGCTTTGGGGATGGCAGCCCCATCTGGGCACAGGAGCTCTGCAGGGCCAAGAACTACCAAAAGCAATTTCAACTTTGCATGAGGTACAAAACACACAGGAGAAGGCAGTGCTGAGCAGGGAACATGAAAGCAGAACAAAACAGAGGCTCAGTCCAGGGCCTGTGGTTCCCACAGAACTGAACTTGTGCTCCTAAAGGCAATCCATTTTGCCCCTGAAAACAGAGTATTTTAGATAAAAGGCAATATTGTGGCTATGATTAGTGGCGCCTGTCCCAGCTCTGACATGGACTGCCCTGAGAACATCTCCTAACCTTACAGACACATGTTAAACCAGGCTCATAACTTAGTGGGGTTTGTCCTTTTCCGCACACAAAAATAGCAATTTTCTCTCTTTTTACAATGAAGACAGGATGTACAATACTTCATCAAACAGAAATGAACTTAAATAGCTTATATAAATTACATCTATTTTCAACTATCTTTGCTAAAAACATTTCATCTACTACAGAACACTCATGAGTGTTTGCAACACATCTGTGGAATAAAAAGAGCTGGGCATAAAAGAGTATTAAGTCATCTGGTTTGGAAGGATTTTTGTATTAGATCTTGTTCATTTATTAAGTGTAATGTGATAGTGGCCAGATGATTAATACAGTGTGGTGGGAGTGATGTAACAGGAAAGATAAAAACGGATATCGTGAGCGGAGAAGAGGACAGGGATGTGGAGGGGGTACACAGAGAGGGGTGGGATAAGGAGGTCAGTGTTTACAGTGTCTGAGTGTGACTGACRTCCTTTGGAATGGGCTTGAGGGAGGATTTGCGCTTTTGGATGGTGATTATATTCCACAGGATTTCCCAAGTGGGGGAAGACAGTGCAGCACTAAKCTGCTTTGAGACAGGTAATGCCCTTAGTCCCAAAGTGTTCAAACCATTTTTCTGTTTATGGGARTGAGATTTTGGTTGCCTCCACCCAYTTTGACCAGTTGCCATCAAGTCACCCCACTGCAAGCCTGGCAGGGACTCAGGGCAGAAGTGATGTTCTGTGGATAAGAACTGCTGAGAAGGCAGTGACTGAAGGATTTGTAAACCCCTGCTGTTAATTAATAGGTCCAGCTGCCTTTGGCAAGAAATACCTGGAGAGCAACCTAAGCTATCAASCATGTTGACTGACAAAGGTCTGGAAAAAGGTGGCATTTATGCAGAAAGTCTCACTGCTTTCAGATACGTATTCTACCATAACTGTTGATATCTGTGACATTCTAACTCTGTTTGGGATGGATCCTTTAAAACTGGTTTGAACCAGAAACTCTAAAACTCAGTGCCTAACCAGGTGCTCTGTGGGGCAGCACTCAGGAATTCAGTTACAGCTGTGCTCACAGTGTCACCTGGGTCTGGATATCACTACCTCAACACCCTGTCACAGAGTCCTACTGCACAGCCTTTCTCATAAGGGTCAGATTCTCAAACACATTCAGCATCAGCACATTGCACTGCCGATGTCTGGGCAGATTTTCATAGAAGGCCTGATCACCCAAGAACAGCTAATGAGTACCTAAACCTGAGGGAAATGCAAAGGATTTTATAAATTGGCCAGATTATTCAATTACTGCAATTTTTACAGTAYGATCATGACAATTCAGGTTGTGTAAGGTGATGTCAACACGCAGGAGAAGCAAAGAAGAAAGGAACGTGCTCAAGGTCAACCATGGCCACACAGCACTGATGTGCTGAGATCCCACAGYTCTATCTCCAGTAAGCACAGTTGACAGGTTTCACCCAGAATGGCCAGGAACACGAAACCACTGCTGATTAGAGGGAGGATTTCCCTTCAGAGGGGTAACTGCTCAGGGGAATCGGATTTCTGTATTGACTTTTACATATACAGAAGGTGACTAAAGGAATTAGGCCAGCCCGGATTGCTGCAAGGGGATAATAAGCCCCAKGGTTAGATGGAAATGCATGTGGATTGTTCTACACCCTTCTCTCTCTAAGCACTCTCACATACTATTAGAACAAACTGTACTTTTGTTTCCAAATAATGGCTGTCTTGTTACCACAGTGGCAGCTGGGCACAGACWCAGAGGGAAGACACAGTGCCCTAAGTTCCCCCTGATACCAAACACACCATTCCATGCAGAACTCGCTGCCTGAGCCCCAGCAGTGCAGGGTGYCACCTCAGGAGAGCCACCAGCTCAAGGACAGCCGTGGTCCTGCCCAGGGACAAGCAGCAGAGCCCAAGCCAGGCTCTTGGCCACAGAGGAGCTCAGCTCACCACTGACCGGGACCAACCAAAGCGACCTCTTCTCTCTGATGTAGCTGAACACTGCTGCTAGCTCAAGACCTTTCACCARCTCACAGCAATAATGAAGGCAGTAGGACAATAATGCCTACACTGAGGGAAAATTCCAGACAGCACGGACTGGTGGGAGCTGTCAGCATTTCTCACAGTATTCACGAGGTCAGTAGGAGTCTGTGGTGAGCTCCCCCTCCTGCATCACAACACCGAGGGCTCTGCTGCTTCTGCTCCCCTCTTCTGACCTTCCCAGATGCAAGAGGAAAAGCCAGAGCCACGTCTTTATAGTGCATGAGCAGAGCTCAAGAGCAAAACTGCTACTGACAACAAGTCAGTGTTAGTGGAGTGCTGGCATAATGGCTCTAAAAAGACAACGCAGTGAGACACTGAGGAACTAAGTATGAGCTCTGTTTCTATGAACCTTAATATTTATAGCACTGGAAAGCTTTATATTCAAAATGGTTGTTTCCATTTAATAGAAGATTCTTTCCACACCTTGCTCTCCATGTACATGTGTGCCCATTCCCTTCAGAACAAGCCAGTGTACAACAGCTTTTGAGTTACACAGTAAAACAACAACTACGTTMATTCAGATTAAGGTAATTATAGAACAAAAGATGCATTCTGAGACTCTTTATAAAACAAAACACCTTATTTAAAGAATCAAGCAGTATCTGTTTGCTATCAGTTTGATTGGAGGAGTAAGGAATTTTATTTTTAAAATAGCAATAACATTCTCTTTTTAAAAAAAAGGTATTTACCTTCACCTAGAAAGAATTGGAATAAATCTACCTACTTTGAAGAAACAGTGCTAGCCCACCAGATTTACACAGAGTTCTGAGACATTTGGTGTTTCACCTAAAGCCTAAGCTACTACATCATTTATTCACATGAAGAACAGAGTTTCAATTTATTTAAGAGCTTTCTAGCTTACACAGTCCCAAAGAAAAGCTTCAGAATGTTATTCCTATTCGTTTGGAAACCAGAAAGCAAATAAGAGCACATAAGAACTTATTAAATTTTAAAATGTCATGATAACGACGCCAGTCTTGTGTTTTTTCTTTGTCTTGGTCTTTTTTCTTTTCCTTTTCTTTTTTTTTTTCTCCAAGTGTGTGTCAGTGACAACATCYAGTTTGATAAATGGTTGGTTGCAAAAGCAGTGTAGGAAGATTGGCATTGCTAACCACATTTTCCAAAATTATTATTGGTCTGTGTGGCTTAATTAGGGGAAGTCCAACTTTAATTCCAAAATTACTAAATGTTTTCTGTGAAACTGGAGCTCACTTTATAATCCTTTAGATTGTTATACTGCCTCCCAAAATAAGCATTTGAAATTGCCCAGTGTATCCAAACACATGAGGCAGAAGAGTGCACTGGAGGGGAGTACAGYTCTCAATCACACAGCTCAGAAACTCTGAAAATAAAGTTCCCTGGAATTGGTGAAAACAGCTATTTCAGATTTATTYTGAAATAGCACAGCAGAATTTGCTTCTCTTCCATCAGCAAAATTCTACTGATAAGAACTCTATAGAAGGATAAATTAGGAAAATCCATGGCACAACCATAATTTATAAGAGATTAGGCTTTTCCATATGTTAAACACAGTAATAACAGTAAGAAAATATCTGAAAACAGAAAATCTGATATGGTTTTACATGCTTCACATTGCATAATTTTCATTACGGAGTCCTGTCTGCTTTTTACTCRACATCAGTGTTGTCCTCATTAATGTCAAAAGGATTTATGTGTGCACATGGCAGCAACAATGTATGCCTATGTGTTTGCAGTCTCACCTGTTATCTTCCTCTTGCCATTATCTAGCAACTTCCCTTTCAAAGGACAACATTTATAGCTCACTGGTAAATATAAGGCAGATAAATTTTATGTACTGAAGCAACATGAGTGTGAAGTTGGTCTGACTCAATCGTATCAAACCAGCTGAAACAGATACTGTGTACACAACAGACACATCTCTGGTTTCAAAGTTTTCATAAGGAAAAAGTCCTCTGGGCAAAAGAAATCAAAACATTGGGATGAAATACACTGGATCTCAGGAATTTCCTTTGCAACCACTAGGTTCTCCACAAAAATTAACCATTAAAAAGCAATCCCTATTTTCCAATCCTATCAGCTATAGCACATCATCAAGAGTTTACATAATTCTTAAAATCAGACACAAAATGTCAACAGACTGCAGCTGAATGCATTATGGATACAGAATACTCTTGCAGAGGTTTCATTAAGTCTAACATGATTTACAGGACTTAAGACACATTGCTTCAAGATTTTTATATCACTGCAGTAAGTACTCCAGGGATGTTTCGACCCACTCAAAATTGTTTTAGCTGTGCTATTACCTGGGTCAGACCTGATGGCAGCATATATCAATTAGACTGCAGCAGTTTAATACCTGCTCCTATGCATCTGGTCACTCCAAGATTCACATCTAAGATTTCCATACCCTAAAAAGGATATTACAACAGAACCCTGGAATGGGCTAAGGTTACCTCATTTATTTAAGAAGCAGGCTTAAAGAAAAAAACATCAGGAGACTATACCCATTCAGATTACAGATGTCCCTTCCTGTCACCACAGAGACTGGCAATTCTTCTTTTTTCTGATTACTTCTAATGCTTGCCTAGACCATTCTGTAGATTATGGTGCAGCACTGCATCTAATTGGGAACAGTGTATTGTAGACTTTTTGATAAACTCAGCTAGTGTCACTGACATTGACTGACTCCAGTTTAGAATCTGGATTCTTTATTATTTTTAATCCTATTAAGTAGAGAACATCTAAAAAATAGTGCCACTTCAGTATTCTGTCATACCTAGAGTCAGAATACATGGGTTACTTCTGTCTGGAGAGGTAACTGTAGTTAATGACCGTGTCAGTGCTGATCAYTGTGTGTATTTTATATGACATGGCAGTAGTGTAGATCTGCTTTGCTGCAAATTGTTAACAGACACTTTTATTGGCAGTGACTTTGTCCCTGAAACTTGCTAAGTTTGAGGGTAAGTGCCCCTGTGACATGAGTTTATTATTCAAGACCAGGTTTACTCACACCTTTTTTCAGCTTTGCAGCACAACATGGTTACAGCTGCCTTTTAGTAATACCTGAGGGGCTCAGTCTCTCAGGTGAAGAATTCTGTCTGGTGCCAACAGGTGAGGCATTTGAGAAACATCTGTTACTTACTTCTCTGCTGTACTAGAGTGAAGTTTTCAGATTGCTAGAAACAAYGGGTTTAGTACCTGGTCTAAACAGCAAGAGACAGTTCACAGCCACAGCCTTCACGACTCAGGGGAAAACCTAAGGTCACCTACACATTGTTTGTGGTTGTGTGCTTATGATCTGCGTGCTGCTCTGTGTCTGTTACTCCAAAGAGGTCTCATTTTTAGCATTAAAMAAAATAGGACATCAGCAAAAGGCTGTAAAATCAGTCTCTACAGAGCTCTTCCCTTCCTCCTCTTGAAACACTCTGCATATCTAGAACAGAAGGCCTTACTCTAGCAACACTAATATGTGCTTTCAAGACCTCTTGCTCCCTACCTGTGAGTGCYAAGATGTGAAACAGGAACAAAGGCAATTCCGTATAAACACTAAAACTACGGTTCAGCCTCATGATCAAGAAAAACATCAGGCCTAATGGTATTCTGTTAGTACAAAGGACTGCACATATAAACCAACTCAAAATTGAACTTGCACGTTACATGGCAGTAGCATTTTTACAATAAAGCTGTTAGGAGCTCAACAAAACCTTAATAAAAGATGRAACTAGGGCAGAAAAAATGAATTAAGGGTAGAAAACTACAGGATTTGCCCTCCAAAATTTCCAATGGGGGAAATCCATCTCTTTTAGCATAAATGTGTGCAGTTTTACAGTGGTCCTGCTTCTGCATGAATTTCAGAATACATTTACTAGAAAATTCATTACATGAAACATTTATCCCATGAATAAATTAGAGACTCTGAATTACAGTGCAATAAAACTTTTGCTGCTAGAAAGATTTTTATGGGTGAAATAATGTGAAAATTAGTAACATTAAATATGATTCTTCTTAACCCAGAATAGTCACCACACAATTATTTTGACATGTTCTGGCATACATCATCATAGATCTAGTCAAATAGTGTTATAGAACAGATTTTGAACCCTTTTATAAAGCATCAAGAAACATACAGAAAAGGGCAATGAAGAGGCAAGTTTTCAATCCTGAACTGCTGAAGAGAGCAATTTTTTTCCAATACATTCAAGAAAAGCAGGATTACTTTTTTTCCAAAGGTTTTTGCTCAGTCCTTGAATGGATGAGCAAATAGTTTCACTTTTGTATCTGTTGTGTGTTAGTGGTGCTCTACGATGGGGTAAATGCACTGAAGGCAAAGCCTCCCTGGGCATTAAATGGGAAGTTTGGACGCTGTGCAGAGGCACAGGATCACTAAAACATTCTGAACTTAATACCTATACAGAGCTGCTCTGTGCCATTAGGTGAAGCACTGATAAATCCACTAACAAAGTGTCAGTACTTGGCTTTTTGGAGGCCAGATTCCACCAACCTTCTTCATGCAGAACAGGCATCTGCATTGTTTAAAGATGCTGCTACTTCCTATGAATAAACTTACCCAAGATTTTAAACCCTTACTGGAAGGTCTATTACCAGGGCAGCATACACTGAAATGCAGATTCAAGCTACATTGACAAGGCAGGGGAGATGTTTCACCTACCTTTCTCACCCTAAGACAACCTAACCCTGGACAAATTGYTCAGTATTTTAAGTGACTAAAATCTGCTGGGATGAAGGACACTGCAAGAATTYAAATCTAACTTTAGAGAGCAGATAGATAATTTCCTTATTCTATGCTTTCCAAAGRCTGATGGAATTGCCACATGTCACAGAACTGCTATACCGTGCTCAGTTGGTTCCAAACACTTGAGCCAGGCTTGCAAGAGAAGTGTCTCTGCTTTGGAATGCTTGTTTGTGAAAGAAAATRGACTATTTTTGTTTTATTGTGAAAGGTGTTTTAGGGGAAGAGAGACCGAATCCATGTATTTTCTTTGGGCATTTCCCTATTCACAGATTTTTGTCTAGTTAGGTGGATCTTGGGTTTTGGCAGACTCACAGCAGACTTTGTTTATTGCCTATTCTGAAAAGCAGACATTTGTGTGGAACTTCTCTGGAGGTGCCCCTTTCCAGACTCAAATGATTAAATAGATGTTTATGAGTATTAAAGTATGTCTATGTCTCTTTCTCAGGAGGGAAAAACCACTGATGCAACAGAAAGTGCAAGGCTGCAGAGCACCCTGTGCACACCAGCCATTCCAGCCCAGAGTGCACAAGCATAACTGTATTTAAAGAACCTAAATCAGACACCYTTGAATGCTTTATCTCCCTCTCTCTCTGTTTGGTTTCCCACAGCATAACTTTACACATTACCTCATGACATCTTTAYAGTGGCAGAGAAAATGATTAGACTCCAGTCCTTGAAAAATCGCAAACACAGACTCATTTGTAGCATTTGGCTGCTCYAATTAGCACATCACTGAGGGGTAATGAATAGAAGTCTGTGAAGAAACTTAAAAATTAGTACCACTAGCAATGTTAAAGTAAAAATCAGAACTGTGAGTAAGAGTGCTCAGAGGATTTGGGTAATTACTGGATACTTCCAATATAAGGTCTGTCACTTGATCCTAAGGGACTCTAAGGCTTCAACAAGCCCCAGAGGCCYAATATTCTACCCCAATAAATGAGGCTCACAAAGTTCACTCAGAGTTAAAGACAGCATCGTGAGTCTGTTGTTCTTGTTTCTTTTTTAAAGGTGGTTCTCAAGCAGCATAAAATTAGACAACCTTCTTTTTTTTGTATGTCAATCACTGGACTCCTCCATCTGTAATGAGATATAGGTTCCATGTGTGTGAAAGCATGGAAATTACATCACTCCAATAACCAAATGTGCAAGGCCACATGGATTCCTCGAGCCCGACAAACAGCTGCAGCATTTGTGCTAAGGTTCTTTAAACATTGCAATGGTCTCTAAGCAATTGAAAGGTGGGGAGGGAAATATTACTCTTTGGGGGATGGAAAAAAAMCCTTGACCATGTAAAGAGAGGGCAGTGCCTTCACCTGCTCCTGCCTGAGCACTCAGGCCACCCATTCCACCAGCCCGTGAGCAATGAACAGGGTGTAAATGTTTTACAAGCATGTGCACTCTCCCCTCCCAAAAATGAGTGACCACTGGCCAGGTCCACCTGACCACACCGGGCAGTCTGGGCAGCCTTGAGCAAAGACCAAGCTGGCCCTTCCCAGCTCTGGGCAGCAGTGCCAGCCTGGCACTTCAGAGAACCCTTCCTCAGCTAAGCAAGGGCTTCCTCCTTCCATGTAGTGGGAAGCTTTCAATTCTGACCCATTCTCAACCTGATGTAAAGAGGCTCCAGTCTGTATAACATGTATTTTAAAAAAGCCCCGTAGGATCAACAACTTTTATTGCAACTTTCAGCTGCACCATGCTCTTGTAAAGCCAGATTAAGCTGGGGTCCAAATGTCATGACCCTTTCCTGTCCCTCCTCTCCACCTTCCATCATCTTTTTGTTTGTCTCTAAGTAATTCCACTCCAGATGAAAAAAAAAAAAAAAAAAAAAAAAAAAGGAAAAAAGGAAGGAAAGAAAGAAAGAAGACAAGAAACAAGAAACAAGTTCTGTATATAAACAATGGCAGCTTCCAGGCTTGCTTTTCATCCTGAACCAAATGGGCAAAGAGCTTTGGTGCATTTGCAAGCTTTTCCAAGTGAGCCTAGAGGGGCCTGTTTACCAGAGATCGAATCTCTGGCAAACAGCTCATTGCAGCTCTTCAAACAAGCTGAAATTATGACCTTATGTTATTGTTTCTCAACAACCCAAACCTTTGATGTAAACTAATGTTGACCTTTCCAGAATAAATTTGACATGAAGCCACTTTTGTTTCAAACGCCCTATGAAAATTCAGCTACAGTTTTATTGGATAAAGCCTTTTTATGAGATAATAAATAATAGATAATAAACAACTGGAGCCAATTTACTCATTGAAGTATTTTCTTTTCCTGACTGAGTTTTCTATGGAACTTTTCTACCTTGGCATGTGTTGGGCTATCTCACACCACACCATGAGCCCATCCAACCTATGCCAAAGCCGAGCGAAGTCAAAGGAAAAACCTCTCAAGAATTTCAGGTGCTCAGCCTCTGACTGAAASCAAGGTAAAACTAAATTAAACTGCATAACTGCCATGGACCTCTGTGGTTTTTATACATTAGGAGACATACCCACCACTCCTTTAGCTTTAGGTGGGTGTCCAGGGTAAGCTGGTGGCTCCAGGAATGAGCTCACACAATTTTGGCACTCAGGCTCCTAATTCAGCCTCAGCAAGAGCTGACATCTGTCATTTACAGAAGGCATGGAGAGGCAAGGTCCCAATGTAGGCACATCTGATCTGCTGAACTGGTGATTCTATTCACTCTTGTTTTACCATGTCCACCCCTGGTGATCAGCACATCTTCCTCTGGTGCCCACGAGTCACTCATCACTGCTGTGTGCAGGTACCTAAGACTTCCAACAACATATTTCATTTGCCATGACTAATCTCTATTCTTGTTTTGCCTTTTAACTTCTAAACTAATAAAAGGGAATCAACAGACCAAAAGGAATAAAATTCTGTTAATTTTTCAAAGTGCTGCAATTAATATTTAGTGCTCTCCTCACCAGCTTAGCAGTTTTAAAAACCAGAAATTTAGTTGGAGAATCCAGATAAAAAATGAGCAACCTTTATGTGGAGTCCATTAACTAATGCTAAATTAAAGTGGCATTGAAATGGAATTAGAGAGATGTGTATAAAAAAGGACGCGTGACGAGCACATGGATACCACATGAATCCATTATGATAAGTATTCTTCCAGTAAGAGCAAATTAATTCATTCTGACCACACACTTAAAATGAAGCCAAACCTGTTGGGTTTTTTTTAATAAATGTCAAAGTATCATTTAACAGTTAAACTAAGCTTATCTTTTGCTGGGCCAGATGACTCAAAAGACAGTGCTTCAGTGCAAAAAAAAAAAAAATTAAAAAATCACTTTTTATCAGTACAACTAACTGTACAATCACTGTATATTAAATAGTAAGAACCTCACTTTCTTCTACAGATTTGGCACTCCAAATTGGGGATTCAACCCTTAGCCAGTCCTGCTACAGTAATCTGCTCTGCTGTGTGACACACACTTGGAAGTGTCTGAATTCTGTTCTGCAGAGAGCTTCTTGTGCTGCTTCCCTCCTGACTAATTACAAGCTGCAAAACAAAGGTGATGAACTCAAGCATTTCAGGTAAGCTCCACTGACAGCATCTCATTGCCTAACCTAGGAACTACTTTGAGGGATCACCTGAAAAAACTTTCTCTTACTGTTACAAACACTAAGCTTTGTGTCTACAGTCTGGTTTGGGGGCCAGACTAAGAAGCCATGCATTTTTTTTTTTGAGAGATGAGCTCCAAGCAAATAAAACACAGAGATGTGAACATCGCTTGCTAATCTTAAAGCAGGTCCCATGCAAATCACAGAAACAGCAATGACAAATTTCATGGGTTAGTCATGGCAAAAATAGCAGATTTCACAGCATGACACTGATTAAAAGACACAGACAGGAAAATCACAAATAAAGACATTAAAGCTGCCAAGAAAATGATGGTTTTAAGTACTGAATTCTTTCTTTATTAATACAGTTATACCGGATGGTTATTCTCCAAGGCAGCAAAACTATCACTGAACAAATCTGTAAAAAATACTTCCAGTTTTYGGAACAGTTGAGTCTTCCTAATTCTTAGTTTAGATACTGCTGAATAATAAAGTGGACAAGAATCCAGGACGACACAATGAACTTCACAGAAAAGTATTKTCTGAGCACAGGCTTCCCTGAGCTGGCGGCTCAAGTCTTGATGCCAACATCAGTATAAAGGGTGCATTATACCTCTGTGCACAACCAGAAACCCCAGGGGAAGCCAAGTGTCAGATCATAAGTATCAGATAAGGCTCCAGCTCTGCCTGACAGACTAAGACTTCACGTTTATTTTTAGAGGCATTGACGCATCAGTCATTGCACTGATGACCATGTCCAACTGCTTGTCCAAAATGTATCAAAAATTCAAAGCCACTCCTAACAYAGCTGCTTTAGTGCTCAGGTCTGTGCAAAACCACTCAGGTTGGGTGTGAGAACGGAGTTTTGATCTAAGCTCAAAGCTGAACCCAGCAGCAAACAGATAAAGCTCAAGTCTCTATCACAGCCCAGAAATTCTGGTGGGAAGCCAGAGTTTGCACAAAGCCARGTGGTGGTCTTCTGTCCCACCCAGGTCCTTGAGCACCACCAACTCTTCCTGCTGTTCTCTAAACTCTGTGAAAAGGGCTGCAGAGGGAAATAGTGATTCTGGAGAAAAAATAACCCAAACATGACTTATTATGTCATCATTGTGTGCTCTGTGATTTAGTTAGAAACTAAAATTTGCACTTAATGGGAAACTTTACTTTCTAAAAAAACACGAAGTCAGAGAGGGAAAAAAATAGCCAAGAGCAAAATAAAAAATCTGGGGAGACCATTATAATGTCCATGAATATTATATATAAATTCACAAATACTATGATGTTATGCTCCAGAAAAAGATTTAAGAACTAGAAGTATTTTTATCTAAGACTGAATGTGTTTTACTTCCATTTGGAAAAAAACAGTGCATTCTGTTTCAGTGGTTTACTCTACCACATGTATTCCATTTCATTTATTTACTATATCAGTTCTTAAGTTTTGGCCTTTCAGCCCCTCCAGCAGCTCTGTCTGACAAGCAAAGGGGAACACAGCTGCACAGCTCCTACAAACACAGTGTGTCCCAACAGAGATCTCTCAACAGTTCCATTCCAGGGCTCATCTGAATGTGGCCCTACAGTGCAGGCTCCTTTTAGGAGCACAAAAAAACGTGGTTTCCTATAAGAGCTCAGCACTCCCCAGGACCATGAAGACAATGGAAAGRGAATTTTGTTAGGGCAGCCTCAGGGATCTTTCCATTTCCATATGGAAGGATCCATATGGATCCTTTTAAAATAAATCTCTTATGGGGCATTTCTGAGCAAGGGGAACTCGGATGTCCTCCCCTCCCAGGRTGCGACATTCTCAGTTGAGGAACTTTAGGGCAGCATCTCTGGTAGAGAGAATTAACCTGAGGCTCTTGCCCAGGAAAGCACAATGCACAGTACTAGCTTTTTAATACAATTTTTTTTTAATAAATAGCGGCAAAAGCCAAAAAAAAAACTTCATAAAAATGAATGGTTCTAGCACTTCCTGACAAAACGTAGACAATCCTTCATGCAGAAACAAAAAATGACCCCATCACTCATTTCTCAGAGGGAGGCAGCAATTTCACGGGGTAGTAGCCACACAAGGGACAAAAACTAAGATCTTCTTCATTATTATCCACCTTCTAGTTCTGCTCATCTGTATGTGATCAGACAGCAAAAATGTTCACATTTATTTAGAACTTTAAACCCCTGTTGAGGTTCAACACTTTGAGCCAACAGGCTGTTGACCAAGAGTGGAAAGCCAAACCTGAGCTGGTTTATGATCAGGAGTGGGAGAAAAGCATACTCTCCTGGGGTTTTCTCTAATTTTTTACACAAGAACAAAGATTAATTACTACCTATTTCAAAWCATTATTTCATCTGTCAGTCTAATGCACTGACTTTTCCTACAATGGACCTTGGCCTCTAGCAAGGTGAAGACAAAAACCTCTTCCAAATACCAGCAGTACACATATGGCATGATGGACATTTTTCAAAACTTACCTGCACCCCTACATTTTTCTTGATTGTTCAACCCACTGGTAGTCATTACTGTAGCAACTTATTTCAAGCCAAGAGATATAAATGTCTGTCTGTGCTGACTGGCAGGGTGCTGTGAAACAATGCTGCCAGCCAATCAAACACACACTCTGCTCCTCCTTGGGGAGACAGTATGTATTTTCAGTGCTATAGCTGGGACTGATTGCCATCAATCAAGACCTGGATTCCCAGTCCATCTCCACAGCATACACATGTTGAGTGAAAGGCCAATCTAACTCAGAATCATTTGGTGAACCCCTGAAACTTTATTAGATTAACATTCTAGACAAAATAATAATCAGTTCATCAATTCAGGAAAGGAACTCAAAAGTCTAAATGCTTCCAAAATTGGATCTTCTCTGCTTCTAAAGGTAAGCAGATGGAAAGCATTTGATTCTTATTTATTACCGGTTAAATTTATGTCCCTCATTTCACCATAAACTACAAGACTTCACAAAAGTGTATCTTATTTCACTGATCTTTAATAACCTGAAAACCGGTTACAGAAACCTATAATGAAGCACCCCATATACTGTAAATTAAAAATAAATAAGAGACCTCAAAGAGGTTTTCTTCAAAAGCTGCTTCAGTTTAGTGTTTCATTTTATATATACACTAAGAGAGAGACATCTGTAAACATTTCTAAAGTATAATGCAAAGGAACTAGCTATGCTATTATCTATTCTAAGCACATGGTTCAACATTTGTTTATGCAAACCATATAATTGGAAACTCTGTCCATTTTCTGCTTGTGCTAAATATTCTGTGTATAAATACTTTTCATAGTAGATAAATAAGGTTTTTATTTAGGTCTTATCACCTTCATATTACATATTCATTGATTTCTAAACTGCCTTAAACAGCTCTGTAGATGTGAAACATTATGAATTCAGTTTTGGCACCTTGGTATTAAATTTGCATATCAGGTCACGCACCGCTTGACATACATGCAAAATTGCACTGCGGCTATTTTATTACAACCCACAAAAGATATTCAGAAACTGCATGCAGCATCAAAATAAATTAAAATGGATAAAAGACCCAATAGTGAGCCACATTTTTTTTTATTGTTTAGTAGTGCCTAAAGCCATTTATATGTTCTAGTCAATAAACAAAAGTTAGACTAAAACAATTTTTATTTTACAATTATATTTTAATTGCAGGGGTAAATATATCTCTTTTTCTCCTTACCAACTGTATCCTACTTAAGGCTTGAATTCTTTTAAABTGTACGCTATAAAAAGCAATGTATATGGATCACTGGCAAGCCTTCGTGTTTCTCTGCGAATGTCAGAATGTATATAGACACCGTGTATCAAGAGTCAGACATACAAAGCAATATATTTGTCTAGTTGATTTGGTAGTTGAAATGTTTTTGTAACTTACTGTGCATGCCAGGGCTGCATTTRCATGGAGACTGCATTCACAAAGTTAAAAGTGCATCAGTCAATGCTGCTCAGCCATTACAGTGCCCTCAATATATACCAACTAACTACCTTCAGCGCTTCATCTACAAATTGCCCTCTTTATATTCAGCAAGCTGCAGCAAAGACATTAGAAAATTAAATAGTAGGGGACACATTTTTCAATTGCCCCTCACTAGGGCTCCATTTCAATGTCTACAACACTTCAGGATAAATAATTTGGCATTTCTATTCACTTGTTCCCAGGCCATGCTCACTTGGCTGCTCAGGTCATGCCTGGAAAGCGGGGACTCAGGTGTCCCACAGACTCTCCAGGAGACAGAAAGGTGCCCACAAGGCAGCTGTGCCAGCCCAGGTGAGCGTGGCCAGCCTGGCCCCTCTCCTGGCTCTGCTGCAGCCAAGCCATGGGCAGCATGAACAGCTCCTGTGCACCTGGGAGGAGATCCCAAAGAGCTGGCCAGGGGCTGTGCTGGGAGCTCTGCTGCTCCACACCACAGCTGCCTTCACCATTCCTGAAAAAAACACAGCTCCCTTCCGTGCAGGAGCAGGCAGGGTAAGCATCCTCTTCCTCTGTTTGGGTAACAAGTGCCGGTGAGCACAG
Organism: Malurus melanocephalus; assembly: GCF_030028575.1. Classification (NCBI taxonomy): domain Eukaryota; kingdom Metazoa; phylum Chordata; class Aves; order Passeriformes; family Maluridae; genus Malurus; species Malurus melanocephalus. The sequence continues at coordinate 443,906 of NW_026623400.1, forward strand.
GGATGAGCCCATCTGCAGCCCAGCCCCACGGACGGATGGACAGATGGACAAAGGTTCAGGCAGGAGCACTCTCCAACACCCAGAGCTGTGCACACACCATCGAATCCCCGTCTTCTCACAGTGCCAGGGCACAGCTGACCTACACCACTTGCTCTCAGCCACTGCTGATCCTCAACCCTGGGAGATCCATTAGGAAAAAAGGCCGCAGGGTGGTTGTTWAAGAAATTTTAAATGGCATCTGCCATCAAATCAGGGCAAGAGCATAAACAAGGGAAATCCTATCATTAGCACACAACTGAATACAGAGTGCATTTTACTGAGTTGAGTCTAGCTCAAGCTAACATGGAAACGACACAACAGAGCACCCACATTTGGTCAGTGAACAACTTTCAGCCACGCAAAAGAAGCAGGTGATGACTGCACCAGTCAGCATCTACTGCAGGGCCCTCAACCCRAACTTCTGGCTTCTAAGTTTGCTCTGTTTCTTCTTAAAACATCACAAAAGGAACCTGAACATCTACATTCCACAAGAAGAACACACACTGAACACAGGAGAGAAGGATCAGAGCCTCATCTGTAGTAGCTGGTAGAGGTAGACCGAAAGCTTAGGAAACTTGCATGACTGCAGTGAAAAATCTAAGCTCATCAGCACTGCTATGTTACAGCAGAAACCTTAAAAAATCGACATAATAAAACAAATTGGTTCAAAGCATTGCTACAGACCACCGTGCTAAATTCCCACATCCTTAGCAGTTTGTAAAAATGTTTAATTTATGTTTATGTATTCTTATTCAAAATGTTAGTTAACAGCCTGTAGGGACCTGGTAATAGGATCCTTTTTTCTTTTTTATGTTTATTAGCTACATTAATGACTGTTTCTGCAATTCKGCTACAAAGACTTGCGTTAATGAACGCCAATTAATTCTGAAATGATTTTAAACAAAGGGTGATGAGAATAACCAATCAACCATGACAGTGTAAAGAGCAAGCAAGCTGCTGTGACCTAATTTTTCTATGTTGATTCTTTGCTGTCAGAGTGCATTGTTATTCATCAAGAACACCTATAGATTTTGCATATACATACCACAACATTATAATAATGGAAATGCTCTGTTCCTTYTCAACATGGAAAATTACTTCATTTAATGTACAGGTTTCAATTATATCGACTCACAAATTGCAACTGCCTCAGAGGTCAGGCAGATCTTTACCAGCATTAGAAGGACCCTACTAATTTCAGCTTCTTAAAATTTAAGATAGGAGGGCTGGCTCAAACACTTGGAACATTTGGCCTTTCAGTCAGAAATATAACAAAGAATCATCTCCCTGATTCAATCTGTTTAATTAAAGGCATCATATTCATCAATCCATTTGTTTATTGTCCACAATAAATTAATCTTTTAGYCATTTAACGCAATTCACAAGGACCTGAGTATAAAAGAATTCCCTGAAACCAGCAACAAGTTAAGTGATTACACTCCTGAAATAGCACATATATGTGTCAAGTCTGACCTAAAAAGTAAATAGACCATGCAAGCAGATAYGACTTACACGCCTATTACGTGAATAAACATTTTAAAAGCCATCTAAAATGGTTCTAAATTTAAACAAAATCAACTGAAATTGAGAAATGTCATTTGCTTTTTCACCTGGTACCTGACGTGTGATGCCACCACAAAAGCCTTGCTAATAACAAAAGAAAGATACTTTAAAATTTCCATAAATCAGAGGATGTACAAACAGACCAGATTCTGTTATTTCATTGTATAATGGGCATACTGTAGAGAATGGATMTTCCTTATGAACATTCATAAATGTCTTTTGTYCAGCATAMTAAGTGACACAAAATGTATCACACKGCAAAAGCTCATTTTTAKTGGTYGYTTTTTCAACTGAAGRTAACACCATTGCCTGACAAAGATGMAGAAAATCAWGAAGCCTACAAACAGKGAAGGCCTCTACTGAAGAAATTACATGACCAGTCCTATGGGATCATACAACAGAAGAATGTGGCACAGAATACAAAAGGTACACAAAATGACCAAGAATCGACAGAAAAAGTTCAGCAGTAAAAACATATTTTTTTTAAATTTACTAACTGGTGTCATGGACTGACGGTAAAACAGAATTAGTGGAGGTGCAGAAAGGAGCTCCATCTCCTAAGGACAACATAAACTATGTGATTACTGGCAGTGATATCTGTGGTAGTCATTAACAGAGGCAGCATTGGTACCTGTCCTAGGCAGGATCCACAGCCAGCCCCTCTCCCTGCTCCACCTGTGCACTCACATCTTTTGTGAGCTCGTGTTCATAACTCCAGCCATGCTGGCACTCCTCCTGAACCTSTAACAGGTATTCCTCCAAAGACGGACCTCCAAAAGTCTAAATTCTGACAAGACCTAAGTCAGTGCCAGTATTTAAATTCCTTAAGGATTAAGCTTTGGTGCTGCAGCTGAGAAACTGTCCCTTCCATCCCTTATCTCAGGAAAAAGAGGAGGGAAACATATACGGGCCTGTACATSAGATTCTGCCCTTGGAGAGCTACACCTAGAAGGATTCTTCATGTGTCCACTAACCTACTTCAAATCCAAATCTCAGATCAGCACTTAGCCTCCCCTGTGCAATAGCAGATGCTCTCAGTTTACTATGGGGATGCCTTTGATCCCTCAGAGAAGCACAGCTGAAGTAACTTCCTTGAAAAAAAGGGCAGGAAAGGAATGAGACAAGAAACTCTGGCATACAAATCTTTTTGTTCAGTTGTCTATATGCAATCCAGAGACTGCTATTCTCAGTACAGTACAAAAAACACTCTCCTGAAAGAGAGCACAGAGGGTTGTATCAGTTTTACTGGGAGACAATCATTTTTATGGCAGTAGGCTTTACTGAGTGAAGCCAGAGGGCTGGATCCCAGATACCACAGAGGCACCAGCTGAGATGGCTTTGGTGCCTTTATGAAACCCAGGCACAGACTGGGGACAGCGATGCATTCAGCCTCCTGCCCTCCAAACACAGCAGTGCGAACCAGTCCCAACCTAGGGGGCTGCCTGATCTGTGAGCAGCATTCCTCCTTCAACCAGCCAACAATTTACACTCTCCCCTTTTATCACCTGGTGGCATCATGTCAGGGCTTTGAGAGCCAGGGTGCCATCATTCAGCAAACTAGGTTTTCCTGTGTCCGTTTATTGAAGTCACTCCATAGTGCTGCTGATGGATTCATATTTATAATGATAGAAGTTTTGCATTAACATCTAGCCCTCCACAAAGGGTTTATTACTGAAATGCCAATTCAACCATAGCTGTAATGACCCTATTTTATAWGGCACACATTTCAGGCACTTTTGCAAATGGTTTAAAAAAATGGAGCAGTTAAATTATGCTGCTAACATAATATGAATGTGTCATCACAGCCTATCAGGCAATTTCATATCAAACAACGATGTGATATGGAATTTTGCTGTTACGATGCAAAAGARGGAACCTGGAGAACAGAAGTGCAGTATTAGAACAATGACACCCTTCTTCACCTTACAATCAGCAACCTGTAATGTCTTCCAGTTCTGAGACAGTYTAGGACAGCTGAAAGATAAAGCTGGACTGACATCTTATTAGATATTTGTTTGGTTTGTAAATATTAAATTGAGGGTCTCAAACTCACCACATGATTTCAACCAGAAAAACCATGTGAAACAACAGATAACTCAGCCCTAACGAAGCTGTATTTTCAAACTCCAAGTCTTCAGGCCTTTCATCATCATATTTCTGCATGCATTATACCACTAACGATGCAATACACAAAGAGGACAAAATGTCAGCCCTCGATGGAAATGAACTCCCCACCCTTCAACATTCAACAATCAGACCTTGCTTAATTTAAATGTGTTAGATCATCAGTCTATTATTCTTCCAGCTTTTTATAATGATTTCTAACACTGGCCAGACATTGTACACCTGGCTGGAAAACGTTTCTTTTTAAACAATGCAAGAACCAACCAATATGTAAACCCAATAATTAAATTACATTTAGCTGCTGGCCATTGTTATTCTGCGCTCCTTTCCCACCGAGGGAGCTATAGTGATCCGATTTAAACAGCAATCTAGCAGAACACTTTTCATTGCCCGTGATTGTTGTGCACGGTAAATTGGCTCACATCAGATTTGACTCTAATTTGGGTTTCAGAACAGTTAATTTGAACTTAAGCACTTATGGAAGGGCTGTTAACAAGAGGTGCCTGCACTGGAATTCTCACTGCAGTGCTGTTATAATCCAGATCCTTTCAGATCACACTTTGTGCTTTCTGGTACTCCCCTTGCAATGTTATGCATGTCAGAAAACAACTTATCAGATATTTAACAATGTCAAAGGAAAACAACACAGATGCACACAATAGATGTCCGCCATGTGAATGCCAAACAGAATCAAATACGTTTCTTTTCAAAGATGCAGCTAGCTACCTTGTGATTTAATCATCCCAGGATTAAATCTACCTTAGTCCTTTATTGTGGCGTTTTGGTGTTTCAGCAAAGCATGTAGGGTCAAGYTCTGCTCATTCATAACTTACCAACAGATCCATGGAAATACCTAAGGGCTGAATTTTGTCATCATTAGCTATTACATTAATAGCACTAATGTCTTAAATCTTAATATTCTGGCTCATTAGCTCAGGTAAAAGACTATTAATATAAAAGGTGTATTTTAGCCAATCAACAGAATTTATAACAGCTTTTGTTTTGTTTTATAACATTGTCCCTCTTGCAGTATTAGTGGTTAATACGGACATTAGATCATAATAATTCTGTAATTAATAATGAAAATATGATMTAACAGTATAAATATAAGCTCTGCTATCACTTTGGCTCAGACAGAGCTTAACTTAATTTTACTCTATMATAAATCAAGTCTGTCACCCCTATCCATACCTACTCTGTTGATGAAAGGGTTTTGATGAAGGGTTTTTTTCCGTAGCAAAAGTACCACACATTTAGAAGGGACTGAAAGGAATCTGATTTTTGGGTTTGGATTTCCTTGTTTTTCACCATATATGAAGAATCAAATAAGTCTAAGAATATACTCAGAAACTGGTCTTTTAAGCAACAACACTGCCTACAGAAAGCAAAATTAACAGAACATATCTTAAGCACCAAGAGAGTCCAGTGGGCAAAGGCAGACTCCTGATATTCTGGCATCTCATTAGAAGCCTCCTACAATCTCCAGTGCCTAAATGTGATCACAAACAAACAGTACAGCACAAACTGCTAAGCAGAAATCACMCAGACTGTCAGAAAGGAGAGTCCATTGTGACAAGTCTGGCTCATTGATAACMGGAAACCAGAACCAGGACCTATACTTTAAACCCAAATGTAAATTCTACACAGTTATACACAGAGAATGCCACTGATTATGATGGAGTTGAAAATCTGCAAACACCCTTTTTGAAGATTGCAATTACAAAGTCAAGCATCATTAGAGCATCAGTCACTCCTGGATCCAAGGGCTGCTTGTGCAGTTTGGGGGGAGGGGATGTCTTCTGTTGTTCTGTTCAGAATAAAGAGAYAAAATGTCCCAAGCCCAAAGTTGTACTTGAGTGAGTGGGTGTAGAAATGCATTTAAGAAATACGTACTTAATTTAGTTTGAGTATTACCCTTTTGCATCCTGCATTGAATTATGAACTGTATTTTTAAGTTCAGATGAAATTATAATAATTAACAATAGCAACACCAACTATTTATTATAGAATTAAAATACATCCCACACTGTTCTTCATGTGTACTTGTTCATTTCCTCCAGACATAAGTAATGTGTAGACAGAAACATTGTTTATTTACGACCCCAGTGACAGTAAATGTGGCATATGTGCCTACAATGTTTGACAGATAAAATGAGTTATTTACAGATGCTGGGTTTATTATGTATGAATACTGAAACAGCTATAGTATTTGGAAACTTCTCCATTTATTTTCCCAAGAGCTTGTTTCAAAGGAAATTGTGCTCTGAAGTGCTACATAAGAGGATAGCACAAATACTCAGTCCAGTCCACTCTCTAATGTACTCATCACTAGCATGTGCTAATTTTAGAATGGTCCTTGCTGAATTTATTTTTACAGGTCTTGATTCAAACACTACTGAACTCAATAACAAGTTTTCTATAAGCAACTGTGGGTTTGRAATTCATTCCTTATAATCTGGTAGGTTGGTTGCTGGGTCTCACTGTTTGGCATAATATGGAGAAGGTATAGATGTGTGAGTGGGGTGGAAATGGAAAACACTTTTTATCTACTAACCTTAYGTCTGAGAAGGGGAAAAATGCAGAACACTTTTGATCTATTAAACATAATTCTGAAGGGCCAAAAGTTTTTTCCAAAAATTACTTCCATGGAGTCAAAAATAAAAATTGCACTGACTTTGGCAGGAGAASAAGTTGATCCCCCTGGAGAAAATGCATTGCTTTTTCGTTTTTGGTAAAACCAATAAGCTTAGACACGAGATTTTGAAATAATTACTTATATCTCGGAGGTGGGGAATTTTTCCCCCTTTTTCCCCAACAGTCTCCTTTATTCCATTCTTGCTATTAATTTTGGAATGGCTCAGAGCATTCTCACAAAACACTGAGCGCTGCCCTGGCTCTAAACCTGCCCTGTGGAGTGGTGCTTGTTGTGCAAGTCRGTTATGCAAGATGCTGCAACTTGGAGAGCCCAGCGTCAAAGGTAATCCCTGKGGAGCCTTGCATAACAGCCACATGCAAAATGACACTAGTGGCTTTTCATTGTTTCTGGATGTGCGTTGGTTTCTTTTTGTTGTTGTTGTATGTTGGGTTTTTTTTTTTTCTTTTCAAATTAATTCTGCCATTTACCAAGTTTTTTTCCCAAAATCTCAATAAAGCTGTGTGCACATTTTACTTAATTTTTAAGTGCCTTTATACACATGCTATTTGGTGCATATTTTTACATACACAAACACTTGCCACAGCTATCCAGTCCTCAGAACTTTTGGAACCTTTTCAAGGAATRCTTGTGCTGTCTGTTGTAGGCAGAGCTGAATTAACTCAGTCTGGGTTTCAGGCTGGAAAAAATAAAGTGCAAGCCAGAGCTGAGGCTCTCAGCACAGTTTATTAGCTCAGACACAAAGCTGTAGTAAATGCAATCCTGTGGCTTTTTTTCCCCCCCTTMCTCAGWRTAGAGAGAAAARCAATCATTCATGAAGGAAAACTCTGCTCCAAAATCTCTGCTATGTTCTTTGCCCACTGTGACACCCAATCCAAGGTGAGACTTTGCTACAAGGAGGTAAGATTACAATAATCCATATGCAAAGTCCAGCCATCACCACTTTAAAAATACATGAAAAATGGTGGGAGAACACATTTGAATACCTTCTCTTATGTACATAAATACAGAAGCTTTGGCTCGACACCTCATACACGTGTAAGGTTTAAGAGCAGCTTGTTCACCCACAGCTTCCTAACACAAGACAGTTGATTGCTTCTCAGGTACCAAGCACACCCTTAAAATATTCAGACTTTTCTATGACAACAGAATACATGTTGTGGTGCTGTCTCAGCACCACAGCTATTTGCAATGTGCATCTGATGGTGTGTAAGAGGGAAATAGGGGAAACGGTAAGTCCYAGGAGTCACGGGACACCAGTATTGTGGGCAAAGTGGATCTTGCTTTGCTTGGAAAGGGACTAAGTGGGAAAGTAGTTGTGGGAACAAAGAAGAATTTAAGAAATAATTATTTGATCCCACTCAGCAAGAGATAGACAAGCAATGCCAATAAATTTAAGCTTTGAATAGGACAGAGAATATCCAACTGAAAACTGATTCCCTTGGGTCTAATTTTTGGAGGAAGGARCAGAAATGACAATTGTTAAAGCCTGTGATATTTGTCTATATTCAGGGCCAAAATCAGAAACCAGCTTCAAGTAGCTCCACAGCACAGGACACAAGGCAACAAAATCTGTAATTCCTTCCCACTTTTACCATGTGTGATCTATTGTGAAACTACAGCACTGCACCAGGAAAAGCCTTTCCAGCTCAGTGTGGATGCAGATCTAAATGCTAACCTGACTGTCTGTGTACTGCTCATGCACAATTTTGGATTTGTACACATGCACACACACACAGAACACAAACTGGTAAAACCACTGCCAGAAAAATAATCATCTATGAAGTCCACAGAAGCTTAAGTTAAGTGCAGAAGTAATTTTTACTTCCAGTACTTTGAAGAATCACAATCACACCTCASCATGCAGTGCCCCATGTTAGCTGACAGGAAAAGTAATGAAATACAAGGCCTTTCCATAATCAGGATCCCAAGTAAACTTGGCTTCCTTAAAGGGCAGTCCTTACAATGGTTTATCTGTGAACAGTATTTCCTATGTATTCAACACAAATAGGCTTTTCTTCAGCATCAGAGCTGCTTGTCTTATTTCAGCTATTTGTCTTTGAACAAACATATTTATTGTGGCTGATGAAAGGGGAAATCCCTCTCTCTGTTCAGGCCTCTGCTCACTTCTGTCCTTCACTGACCTGCCCTCTGCCTCACCCTAGAAACTAAACTGACTGGAGCAGCCAAGAACATGGGCAATTGTTCTGAGTGAAACCCCATCCAAGATTTGTTATGGAAAATCCTCTGTGCTGTGATGTAAAAATCAGTCCCCTTTTGAAGTGCTTAGCTATGGAAGCTGCCTCTGGTACTCAGAGAAGGTTTCCCTTCTCAAAGAGCTGGAGCGGGCAGCCAGCCCATGGTGGAGCAGGCAGGGTCTTCTCCTGCTGATACAGGTGCTTATGGTTCCTACAGGGAAGCTACAGAAGCCAGGTGCCTTTTCTCTAATACTGTGCCAGGTAATTGATCCCAGCTCCCTCCCCACCTGTCCCAGGACCAGGGAATAAAGCTCTATCTCCACCAGTTAAAAGTGCAGCACAGCAGTCAATCTGTGCAGAGGTAGCATCAATAATAACCCAGAGAACACAGGGTGTGTGTCTTGGGGAAAAGGAGGAGAGAGAAGGCGCTTGTGTGGCACCAGTGTGGCTTCTCCTGAGCACCTGGAGTGCATTATTGCCATCCCTGCAGAGCTTCTCTTGTTTTCCTGTCAACCTAAAGAACTTTAGTTCACATATTCAGAGACCACTCCTCAATAAACCAAAAGACAACAACTGGGGAAGCTCAGGTTTGTTTCCAAAGTGTGTTCGTCAGAAAAACTGAAATGCTAACAGAAAGGCACTGTTTTTCTTTCTAGCACCTGGCTCTTGCAACCAAGCAAAGTCAATAGTAATATGATATTCCTGATTTAGTTAAATCATTTAGCATCTGAAATCTGGTTGCTTATCTGAAGTCTTCATTATAGCTAAAACACCAGCTCTGAAAAAGTGGAATGAAAATAATAAGTAAACAGGCTATCTCTCACAAAATCTGATACTTGGGACTAGGGACTTATAGCATGTAGAATACTAATAAAAGCAGAAAAAACATTATTATCAAAATAAATCAAATATATTCAATATATCAAAGTATATTAAAAACTGTAGCAAACAATTTTCTTGATGAAATGCAGGTGCAGTTACATCTTAATAAAACATGTTTACGAAAACAGCATTTGCAAATTTTAATTTTTCTTCTCCTCTGAAGAGCAATAATTCTCTACATCCTACTCTTGCTTTCAGTCCTAAATAAGTCTTATTCAGACTGATCATTTATGGCCCAATTTTGCTTCTTCTAATCAAAASTGGAAAGCCTTAGTCCTTATGTGAAATTATTGGGACTAACCACAGCAATACCATCACAAAAGGGCAGGACAGGGCTAGCCTGGCTGTATTTTACCAYCACCTCTGCACCCCATGGAGAAGCGTCTGCTTCTCAGTCTGGTTTATTTTGTTTATCTTTAGTACAGTGAATTGGATATTTTATGCGTCAAGGAACTGGCAAGAACCAGTTTATCACTACATGGAGGGGAAAAAGCAATAGCACTTGTATGTAAAATTTAGTGGGATTTAAATGCACTTCTCTGTATTCAGTATGCAGAAACTTGCTGAATGCAACCCTGCCTCCATTCCACCCTGCTCAGTCATTTTCTGTCTGGTGGTGAAAGAAATAATTTATGACAATGAAAAAATGTCAACCTCTGCATAGGCAATGCACATCCCCATACCGGCTTTTTGTCACTCCACAGACCTCAGAAAACTTCAATGGTCAAGTTTTGCTCTCCTAAGAAATACTGGCAAAGCTCAAATTCTCTGATTTCCAGATTTTGGATCTGCAAACCATTTGTGGTCCAGGACACCACAGTGCACTGTGCTCACCATAAACCCATGTTAAATGGTGACCTTCATGATSACGGGATTGAGGAGCAAATGATGTGGTTGCTACAATAATTGTTTTGAATAAAAAGTACCCTTTTCAGTATTTCCTCAGTTAAATTTGTGCCATATTTCATGTCAATGTGTAACTGCATGTGTTGGCGGGAAGGAAAGATGTTACAATCTCTCTTTATTCCAATGCAAAATAAACTGTGAAGTTTTACTTCACAAGGAAGTCGCTTAAGAAAGCTACTCCTGGATGCAAAGAGAGAGTCAAAATTAACCATATTCAAGTCAAAGTAGCATATGCTAGTATAAATTCTTTTTTTTTTTGAAAAGTTTTTTTAGTTTTTGATGACATGAAAGCTTGAGTTGCTTGACATCAAAAAGGATTAAACTGAGTTAAGGTTACTGACCAGGACATGAAACATTCAGGGTGAACTCTTCAGAAATAAAATCCAAACCCTGACTCCCCCAAGCCACCTGAGGATCCTTAAGATTTTCGAAGTTTACAAAAGTACATATTAGTGTTTTAACATATTTAAGAAAGAATTATCTCAATGTTTATATTTAAAATGCTGGCAAATGTAAATGGATGCCTGGGTCTTTACAAACAGCAGAAGTAATTGCCAGCTTGTCTTGTGGATTTAAGCATCACAGCTTGCAGTTCAGTGAAATATAACCCAACGAGTTTACACATCTGGGAGATAGAACAATGGGAAATCATTCTGAGGATGTGTGCAAGGRAAAGCAGCATGTGTCAACTGAAATGTGTTTAGACTGGCAGTATTAATTGGCAGTATTAATGGGGATTGAGGCTCAGACCTATGATCACTGACTTCTCTCAGAGATCTTTGTGAATCCAAGCAAAAATAAGCTCCCTAGCCTGGAAAGTGATTGAATCTGTTCTCATCTCGTCTCTTCCTCCCTCTGCTCCCCAAACCTCTTCTTTAAGCSCAGTGTTACAGGACAAGCAGCTACTTGAGCAGCACCCATAGAAAAAATTAAAATCAACACCTACCTTTTTTAACCCTGTGCACTGAATGTACAAAAAATCATCCCCACTAATGTGATCGTGGGCAATTCAACCCAAACTGCAACTCCAAGAAACCTCTTGGAGGTGGACTCTATTATGCTCTTTTAACAGTCATTCCCTCCCTAGGAAGAGAAATGGATATTCTGTGGGCCAGCCACAGCCTCTGTCCTCAGTTAGGAGTTTGGTATCTATAATGGTACCATAGGTATCTATCCCTACCTTGTTGTAGTAATGTAAGAGTATGAAAATGTTTGTTTCATTTACATAATTACCTAACTTTATGCTATTCTGCTGCTCTGAAGACTCAGTATGAGAGAATGGAAAACAAACTTTGCTTGACCCAGCAGGAAGAGAAAGGCACAAGTGAATTCTTCTACTCKCAACAGGAGACCTGGTGTTGGTAGTTGCTACATCACACTGATTTTCAAAGGAGAGATTTTAAAACTTCCTTTGGCCTGAGATGAAACTTTTTGAATTTTTAAACTGTTTTTATCTCGCCTTATTATATGAGGGAACAATCCAATGTTTCTTTCAAAATGGGAAATGGTATCAGTCTCTCTGCCACAACAAAACCCGCTTTTAGATTGGTTTATTGCCCAATTTTTAAATGCACATTGCCATAGCATTTCAGAGGAGTGTATTTACATTTACCTTTCTAAAACACACAGTGTATTGTGTTGCAATTAAAAACCCACAAACTCAATCTGATATTTCTTCACTAATTTATTCCCAAGCCAATATGTATTTTAATGTTCCAAACTGTTGCTAATTAACACATGGAAATATTTTAACATGGATTTTGATTAATTCCATTTAACAGTCTAACCAGTGCTAAAGCATATGTGATGTGTCATTTCTTTCTTTTGAGGAAGGCATTGGCATTAAATCTTTCAATCTTCCTGAGCACCAAATGCTAATTTCAGGAAGATTAAATAACAGACTGCAGCTACAGTTTCCTTTCTTTACTTCCCAGAAGGTGAAATGAACATATTTATGTGGGAGGAATTTCTTTACTGCACAAGCCAAAATACAGAAATTAGATTTTTTTTCCCCAGCATTGCTAATACACTACCAATCGCCTGCCAACTAAATAACTTTAACCTATATCTGCAGTTCATGGAGCATTGCCAAGTTAAATGTTCAACTTTCTTTCACTGTGGTTTTTTTTTATTAAAGTATTCCCATATGATGTTTTCACTTGCAGCTCCTAAATGCTTTTCCATACTTGAATCAGAGACTACAGCTTATAGTGGGGTGGCTCTGGCCATAACACCAGAAATGCTCATATAAGACCTCCTCTGATTTTCTCTTTTTGAAGGTACGTTATAAATATGATTCACGTTGTGTTTTTGCAGTGGTTGAAAATCTGAGTGTATTTCTGCATGTCAMCATACTAAAGCACAGAAAACACCCTGAGGTGTGCATGTGAATGAGCACCCCATGCCTGTGAGAATGCAGGGGAGGCTGCCTGAGACCAGGGCTCAGTGACCTGAGGATCCATCCAGCTCTTCAGGAGATGGAGTCTGATCAGCTAAAGGGCAGTGAAGCACTTCTGTAGTGATCTCCACCAGAAAGGTGACCACACCTGGTACTGTTGTTCCCATCCTTTCCCATACGGTGAGTCCAGTTTCCCTGTGCTCACCCACTGTCCATCCTCTGCTCAGTGGTCAGCATGCTCCTACAGAAAGCCAAAGCAGAGTTCACTGCATGTTCACACCACACCTACACCTCCTTCATGTCCTCCTTGCCTCGGTTGTCTAAGCAACCTTTTCTTCTGCTTCTTTCCCTAGGTCTTATTTTACTTGTTRCAACATTCTCTGTAAATCTTCATTCAGATTCTAATCTATGGTGCTGTCCCTCCTCCTTTACCTTCTGCCAACTGTATTTCATCTCAACTGTATCTAATGTAACCTCTGAAGTGTTTTATGTTTGATTTCCTCTTCTGCCTACAATACCAAACCACACTGTGTGCCACTCAGCTGTCCGGATTCCTGGTATTCGCAAGAGAGCATTCCAGTTGTTCCTTTCTGATCTACATCTAGYAGATACAGCAGGCTAATTTTCCACCTGACTACCATTTTCATCAGGATTAGAACTTTCTTCTCCAAGTCTACATTTACACCCACTGATTTTCTTTATGCTTTTTATACATTTAACAGGTGTGTGTTGGATGCAATGTTTTCATCATATCCACTAAATGAGTGGTACTGGGAGAAAGTAAATTATAGCTTCTAGGGAGAGTCCCTGCTCTYGTTCAAGAAGCAGAGGCTGTCCTGAGAAGCCCCAGGTTCAGTCCCAGWGATGATTCACAACAGCTGTCACTGCCCATGAAGAAATGTGTGCACACTCTCCCGCCTGCGCTGGAACAAACATGTGACTTCTGTGCTCTCAGACTATTTAAAACCTTAGCTCCTCTACAAAGAATAAGGGCTGTGGAAAAAAATATCWGAAAGTTATCACAGGAAAGAGCAGGAATTATGTAGGTTTTTCCAAAGTAGCTGTGTGTTGCTTGAAAGGTTGCATCAGATAAAATAATATTTGACATAGCTGATGGTAAACTTTACAAATGGCCATTTATTGTAGTACAGAAGGCCAATGCTGATACCTAAATACCTGCCCATCCTATTCTCAGAAAGAAGCCCACATGCTGTTCACTCAAAGGCTGATCACAGCCCAGAGTGAAAACACACATCATGAAACATTCAAATTCATGAAAATGGCATTTTTCCTTCTTTTCTTACATGAGCATTCTTTATTTGACTGTTCACAGAGAATATTTTTATCAAAGAAGGTTATTTTCCAGAAAAGTACTAAAAAACAGCACAAAGGCTTCAACTTGATTACATCTGCTAGGCTGGTCCTGAAAGAATGCCCATGTTAGCTGACAAGGAAGCTGACTACCACGATCCAAGAACATCCTTCCTCATGCAGGACACAAGGTGCTGGAAAATTAGCTCTACCTACTCCTGGTTATTATTCAAAAAGTACATTACCAACACTTAATGCTGGTTTTATGCAGCTTGTGATGTTTTCCTTAAAAAAATGTGAGTCCTCCATAGTCATACACCAAATTTATTGACAATATACCCTACAGTCCCCCTGCAGCTGTTGAATGATGCCTTCCTATCTTTACTCAAGCTAAACAAATTCTTCTACTGCTCTCCCCAAAGCCTTTGAGGTCATTTTACTTTGTGACATTTCATAAGACACCAAATGAGACAAACRATTACTCTGGCACTGGGAATTTCAAAAAGGTTGAAAAACCCCATAAATCACTCTTCAAGACACCACGTGCCTGATTCTTCACARAGTTAACTCTAACCTCACTCAGACTTTGTTCTTCCTCACAGCAAGTTAAACTGAGGAGAATCTTACAAAACAAAAACCCACTAACAAGTGCACAATGGGAAAGAAGCAATCGAGCCCTTCCTTCTCCAAACCGAACACACATGGTCAGTTCTTTCAATCACATATTCAAGTGACTTTAAGTGCCCTGTTCTGAAATGTAAACATCATACTGGTGCAAAATCAGGCCCTAAATAYGCTATTTATGTTTGATTTAAAATAGACAAGCTGTCCTCTTGCCATCCCTGCAARATAGCTTTGCTAGCCATTGTCCATCGGACAGTAGCCTTCAAAAGGCCACAGTAAGAGGTCTTCAGTCGAGTGCTGTCATATGGTCTTCATTTAGAAGTATCATAAGAACATTACTTCTCACAGTATTTACAAATTAAAAACACATGGCTGTAACCTCTAATACTGCAAGAAATACTGCTCTTTGGGTTTGCTTTTGGCCTCAGACTTTTGAAATATGAGCCGAGCAAAGGGATTTCATCTTAATGTGTGATTCAGTCCATTCTTCTTCCAAGCTCAAAGTCTGAGGGACAGCTAAAGCTGGCATTCAAAAAAAGGGACTTGCCCAGAACTGTAGTAATGTATTACAGTTGGCAATTAGAGTAGCACGTATATCAAAAAGGGGTGGGGCTGGTTAACGCATATACTTTCTATTTAATTAAGAAAATAAAAAAAAAATATATTATGCTGGCTTTGGTTCCTATAAAGAGTTTTGTAAGTCATATATAAGCCTCTTGCATTTACTATTTAGGTTCAATCAATATGGTTATCTACCTGTCAATTTTTCTTGCTCTTTAATGCAGAAGGAGAACAGCCTTTTTTATAGCCAGCTCAGAAAGCACTAAGCAAATCAATACATGCAGCGATAACAGAATGATTTGAAACACGTAACAGAAGCTTATCACTTTGCAGTATACTGAACCCGTCAAAATATTTTCCTAGAAGTAAAGTGAAAATAGAAGTTCTCCATTTTTCATTCCTTAAGTGGGTGGTGACATAGATGTCGTAGGCCTTTTGGATTTGTTCCTAGCTTTGTATTTTTGGGAAAATTTTGTACATGAGCATTTGCTACTTTGCACGAACATGAGGCCAATTCTGTAGTGTGATTTAAAAACTGCCTTGAGAATCAAAAACTATCTCAATTGCTCTTGATTCCCCATCCCTACACATTTATTGGAAATCCATGCATTTTTTTCTGGGGAATTGGGCCTAAGGTTATCCAGGAATGCAGCTTCTGATGTTCCCACAGACCTTAAAACCCTTTGCTTTACTTGATGCTCTCAGTAATTTGTGTTTGAGCCCAACCTGAAAAGTACAGGCTTCCTTTCAGCTGTCACCTGCTGCGTTAGTCAATTTGAAATAATTTATAAGCATCTGATTCCTAGAGGTTTAAATATACATACATGTATCAAGATTCTGGATTTTAAAGCAGCAGAAAGAGGAGCAGCTGTTATTGTGGTCTCTAACATCTACTTTTTTTGAAGAAATGCATAGGATTTAACCATGCAGCTCTCTTCAAGTGGTAAGTAACAATCATCTGCCATCATAGGATTTAAGTAGGTGGAATTCTGCATAATACAAAGGCTCTTTGTGATATTCCAGGCTTGYCACAATTTACCAAATGTTAAATGCAAGCTCAAAATTAATATGTGTGTGTATGTAAGTACGCATGTAAATACATACTGAAGAAATGAGAGTTAATAGGAAAGGAACAGGAAATAATGTTTACAGCTTTAGGCTTTCTGTCATTTTCTCTCTCAGTTCTAGTTCCAAGGACATTGTTATCAACTCTGTGTCATGAGATCTGGTGCATTTCTGCATGTGCTGTAGGAACTTTCATGATGGCCCTACGGCAGTTTGGAAAAATCTGCTCCGTAACTTCTGAACCTCAGGGGTTGCCAGGCCTGGGCACTACTGGTTACACTGGGTTTTGCTMAAGRCACSAAACCATAAAATGTTTAACCTTCAYTCTTAGAAAACAATTCTGATATGGAAAACAAAGCAAAAAGCTAATAGAAATCATCAGGAGCACAAATATCAAAGAAAACCTTCTATGACATAACTAAAAGTCTACAGAAGCTCTGCTATTTCTATTTCACTGCCAGAAATGGCGACTTGTGGTGCAGTCAAATCTGAACGAGCTCTGTGGGTGAGCCAAAGTCTGGAAAGCACACAACAGCACCCACAGAGAGGCAAGGTTCAGTCCAAAGGTGTGTCAGAGCTGCTGACTCCACCTCCTGACCCAACCTGGTGAGTCTGTGTGAACTCACCGTGAATCTCCGYGACCTCGGAAATCACTAACCCAGAATCCATCGCCCAGCGGAGACGCTCCAGCAGCGAGGCATTAACAATGCTGTCTGCTCCAGAGGAGCTGAAAGATGGATGGGCATCTCTGATGGCAGAATTGGGCCCGGCAAATGAGCAAAGATTCTTAGAGCAACACCTCAAGTGACACAAATTATGTTATAAAATTGATCACTTCCTTACACATGGCAGAATGCTTCCAGGGCACTCAACATCCCATTCCATTAAGCCATGATAAATGACACCATATTTCCACATCAGTCTGAGCACTTATTTTAAATCTGCTTGTTCAAATATTTGGTTACTTATTGCCCTCTCTCTCTCCATAAGATAGCAYGGACTGTCTTTTTCTTTCCTAACACTGCATGCATTATAGAGGGGCCATTCATGCAGGACCATCACCTAAAAATTTCATTTCTTTAGAGAATTCCTCATCTTAAGAACAAACAACATTTTGAGAGAATCACTAAAACCCCTTTGGTGTGCAATCTCTATGCATACACTAAGCAGCTTGAGAAAATGGATRCAGATACACAGGAAAAGCACAGAACACATTATGGATAAATGCCTCGAAAAAAAAAAAACCTCTCCTACTGCTAGCTTGAAGAAGATCACCACCAGCACCTGGAACAGTGCTRAGATGGAAATCTGTGGAGTTGGAGCAAAATTGTTTCAAGCAGATCACTACGGCTCGAGGTGGCTTGGGAAGGTTCATAAATTGATAAGCACCACCAAAGGATCATAAGCCTCCACATCAATTGTATGAAGATTACAACAGAGCCACTCACTGCAGTCATTCTGAAAAGGTTATGGGTTTCACAGGTGTGCACTGTCAGTTCTGATTAARCTTAAACTAAACCAGTTATCTATAATGTTGGATTGAAAGGAGTTTTATTGCTGAACGCAAGGTAAATCAAATTCAGGATACACATCTGTGGAAAAACACAGAGGGCCAAAGTTCACAGTCCTGACACAGGCGAAAAAAATCCAACCCTCCAAACGCAGGAAGAGATTTGCCTGTAAAAGATCCATAAGTCTGGCTATTGTCCTATGCTCTGTCTCAGAAAGGAAGGTTATTTTGTCATAGCTTTGKGTTTTCTTTCCCTCTTCAAATTAATATTTACTCCCAAAATGCAGACTGCTTTAAGATTATTATCAATGTTCATTTCTAAATGGCCTGGAGTTTACCATTTATCTGAACATAAATGAAATTAATTACACACCTATACTTTCCTCTACACAGAAAATAAACTAAAGTAGCAACAAATTCATAATGCAATTYTTCATCTTTGGCAACTAGGAATCATTCCAAAAATAACAGCTCCCATCAGAAGTTCCTAGARCTATTCAAGAAAAGTGTGGGTGAAATCCTGCACCCAAACAACATTGCTAACAACTCAATTGATTTCATAGTGCCAAGATTTCACTTATAATAATGAAATTAAAAATGCATTCTTAATAGTTGACATAAATTTCAAAAGGTACATTTCATTTCCAAAAATACTTCGCATTAWTGCTGCACTTCAAAGTGCCTCTATTGACTCATAGCGTTAATAGATGGCAAGAGCGAAAAAAAGTATTTGCTTTTGCAACATCATTATTTCCTTTGCATGCAATTATTTACTTGCCAAACAATGCTAGCGACAAATTGCAGCAGATTCTGAAGTCATCTACACCAGCAGATTTTTAACCCAAGGTAAAAATAAACAGAAACATCTGTAAAGTAATCTTGCAGAAAGCTACGTTTATTAACAAATACATTTTCTAATAAAACACCATCTGCAAGCAACCCTCAGCTTCCACTTGATATAAATAGGCCTTTTACTGTTTTCAGATGCAGTTCCCAGAAAATTATTCCAAGCTCTACTGCAAAACACATCAGTCTTTGTTGCTGCCTGGAATGTTAATAAATAACATCAAGTTTTTAAATAGTCAAACAAATTATTGGCTTGAAACAATTATTCCAACAGAAAAAGCTGACCTTTTGCAATAAAGTGATTTAGGAATGCATCGCTCCTCATTCCTAGTATAAAAATATTACCAAGCAGGGAAATATTTTTGGAAAAACAGAAAGCTATGAAAAACCCATCTTGCAATTCTGTTCATATGTACACTGTACACCTACCTTACAAAGGTTACTGGTTTAGAAAAACTCAGACTRAGAGAAAAAGTAGGCAGAGTATAAATAGCTCAGTTCGTATCCTTATTATACATTTGTGCTTGGAATGGACATGAATATGARCCAACTAAAATGTTCCTCACAGGACTACTGTACTGACCAGCAATACAAAATTCAACAGACTAAACTGTTGGTTGCAGAGATTGGGACTGAATCCCAGTATTAAGAGCTCTTCAAAATGCATAAAAGCTTCAATGGGACACATTTTCATAAGCATTATTCACAACTTAAGTCACATTAATTCCAATAAAAAGAAAAAATAGGAATTTAGCAAACTCTGCAAATAAACTACTTAYTGGCAGGACTGTTTAGTACCACTGAAATTTGAACACTGCCTTTTTCCCTTAGAGTTTAAAACAGCAATCTGTCTATCAAACTACCTTCTAACTGAGAATTCAAGAGTGAAAATTGCAGATGAACTGAGAGATTAGAGTTCCCTGTCCAGAACTGGTATTGCTGGTATACATATATTACACCCAACAGAGATCTAGCCTTTTAATATTAACCATAAACAAGAAATGTTAGTATTCCAAACTGTGCTTTAAAAACTACATCAAATATTGCTACTGGGACTATCACAACAAACTGCTGAAAGAAGTCATGCACATTCTAGAAGAAGGAAAGCAAAGCTTTACACTGTAATTCTAGGAGATGCAACTGCATATTTCCAGAGAAAAATATTTAGTGAATGTAATACTTAAGCAGTACTAGAGAGAACATATTTTAAACCACTTACTTCACTAACAGGAGGAATGTTGAGCTTTGGTACTTTATTCTTCGAACTAGGTGTGTTCACTTTTCCTTCCAGCAGTGTTCCAAAGGACTGATTTCCATATCCACTCTCAATTTCTATTGGGGGTTTCAGTTCAGGTGAGTCATTGGGCACCTGGTCCTGACCGTCCATAGGCCTSACATAAGCTGTAGGCTTTTGCTGGACCATGCTGTTTTTACAGTGAATTCCTGGTGGGAAATTCTGAGTCGAAAGACCATTGTTTGCAGTTAACAAAGAAGTGGAAGGAAGTGGAGATCCAGGACCATGGCCTACAAACTCCAGCTCCGTGGGTGACTTCGAATGACTGTTTTCTTTGTAAGYGTGTTCTCCAGGTGCTGGCTTTGCGTGAGTGTGCCTCCTCGAATGGGAAGATGTYGCCATAGGATTTGCTTCCTCAGTTCCCCCACTTTTATGCTGCTCACTCTGGCAGTTATAGAGGTCTTCATAYCTGCCCTGGGACTGGTCGTGAGAAGAGCTGTGCTTTGTCCGACTCTGCTGACCACTGGATTGGCTTGGCTGYGCTCCACTGGAGTTGTGACCACTGCGTGACCAGTCTGTCCTGGACTTCCTGCTGCTCTGGTGGCTGTGCAGCAAAGTGGAGTTAGATGACAATGAAGAAGGCGGAGGCATTGATGTTGATGTGTTGCCGCTGATCTGATGAGATGGGATCATCCTGTTTCTCGGTTCTGGGAAAAAGTTCTGCTCATTTTTGTCAATGGGTGTCTGTGGGACAGAATTCTTTGGGATTCCTACAAGGTGGCTCTGGTTGGAGTGGTTGGTTAACAGATCCTTCATCTCATCATAATTTCCCAATGTGTTCTGGACACGGTTTGCAAGGGCGTCGCCTTTATTTGTCTGAAATAGCCAAAAAAAAAAAAAAAAAAAAAAAAAAAAAAAAAAAGAAAGACAAGAAAAGCGTGAGTAAATTCGTGATTTACAAGTTACTGCTCAGAATAGTTGTCTTAGAAGATGGCAAATGTTAGCTGTTTAATGGTGTCATGCTGACATTTAATTAAATTTCAATTACATTTTGCATATGTTATGTAAGAAAAACCTATCAATAACTGTGTTCAAAGAATCTCTTGAAACAGGCTTGCATCAGTAACACTTGTCTACTGCTTCCCATTTTCTTAAATATGCTCTCAGAGAAGTGTTTAAATTGCATCAGTTATGGATGTTAGGCGCAAAATAAGCTGGGTTTATGTCAGAGATGTTGGGCTCGTGCATTTCATATTGTGCAAAACACGAACGTACAATTACTGGCTACTGAGCATTTGAATTGCAATCACACAGTTGATAGAAGTATGTTATTGCTCCATCAGCCCCTTGACCCACAGTCCTGCCAGAAATAGAAGCTGGGTACTCTGTAATAGCACCAAACTCTTCACTCCAGTTTAACTTCAATTACTTTTCCATAGAAAGTACAGTTTGACCTGAAGTATCTATCATCTCAATCCAGAGAAGAAAAAGCTTCTACCAAATGCCATGGTAGGTTCAAATAAAAGATCATTCAAAAATATTTTCTCACAGAACATAAACAGACATAACTACTGCATTCTCAAGCATCAGGATTCTTCCGCTGTCTGCAGGCTGGTTGTATTTCTTAATCCTGCTTTTCTTTGATTTCCAGTCATTATTAAATAAATACTGACTCATCTTTGTTTCACTGCTATTATACTTTTCTTTTTGAAGCATGAAGTTTCTTTTTCCTTTCCCCTTTCACTTGTAAAAAGCTGGACAAATAAGCTGGAAGCTATAATTAATACACAGCTGATTCCCTCTCTCTTCCTGTTCTAACTCACCCCACAGAGATCCAAAGCACCAGCCTTCTGAAACGGCCAGCAAAGGACTAAAACTTCTTATTCCCCATGCTTATGGCTTTACAAGACTCAAAGGAYAAAAACAAAGCCAAACTATAGTTCCTGTTCAAGCAGATGGTTCACTTCCACAGTCTGGAATTAAATGACAAAGTTATGTCATGATACAGCCAACTCCATTTCTGCTCCGAGGGGTTTTTTCACTCAATAAAACAAGTAGTGCCACAGTCCAACAGTGCCTTAACACCAGGCCATAAAGATGAAGAAAATCAGCATTATGAGCTCGTGCTTGGTTAGAGAGTGTCACAGTCCTTGGTGAGGGATCCTATTGTGCCCCTGATCCCATTTTCCTCAAGTACTAAGGAGAAGTCTGAGCGATGAAAAAAATTCATGCATGGTTTCTCCTGAAATATCTACTTACATTATCCACTGTTGAACTAGTCAGAGGATGAGAGGAGTACTGAACATGCCATAAAAAATGTTAAAAAAAGAAGATAATAAATGCAAATTTCCTTTTGCTCATTCTCAGGGACTGTAACATATATTAGCACTGCACTGAAGCACTGATTTAAAAATTAACTGTTCAGTGTTGTTTCCGTCTCTATACATTTCGCCAGTGCTCCTAACTGACACAGTTAATAATCCCAGTTGTGGAGAACCACGAATCACTTTTATTCACTAACTAAGTCCCTAGGTTGGTCATTTTAGTGGCAAAAATTATATTCTAGCTAAGCCAAGAATAAGCTCTTTGTATATGAGCAGTCTCCTTCAACTGAGTTGCACAATGAGCTGTTTGGGCAGCAGCCAAAACCAGGCTCTCTCTGTTCAACCCCCAAATTTAAAACAAGGAGATTCCATTGTGCTTAAGGGCCCAGCAGGAATTATGATTCGAAGTCTAAACACTCACATACTTGTTCTGTTTCCTCCTTCCCCAAACACTTTAACTCCTTATGGGATAGAACATGGAAAACAACATTATCAAAAAAATCCTGACCACCAACCTTCACCTCTGTGGTTCAGCTACACTTCCAGGGTGCATTCAGCTTTCTTTCCAGAAAGCACAAGTTTAAAAAAAAAAAAAAAAAGTAACACTTCAACATCCCAGCACACTAAATGGCTTCCAYCTAGATCCTCAAAGAGAGAATGTTTTAATCTGAAAGTAGATCTTTTCAATAATTTTATGTTGGAATTCTCTCAACTTGTTTTCTTTTACATGTCACATAATGGTAAATATAACTTTGCTTGAAATTAACTCTATTTTATGCCTAATAGTCACATCCTGGGGATAAAAGACGTAGAAATGTTAGGTATTATTATTATTATTCATAGTCTTTTACTGGGAGAATTAATAAAAACGTATTTACTGAAAAGCTAAGAGATTRAATTATTTTAAACATCCTTAGCATATTTTAAGTACACTAAAGCTCATATCCAATGGTTATTAAGTCAATGGAAGGATAATTACTCTCTTGAGTGGCCTTTGGACCAGACTGCAAAGCAAAAAAAAAACATTTTGAATTGTAATTTAGCTTACACTTAGGTAAAACTAGAGCACACACAASTAAAATCAGACTTGGGCATCACAATCTGAGCGGGCTCAGGCATGTAGTGCACTGCTCTATCGGCATTTAAGACATAAGGCATAACATTAATGTTTTTACTTTATTTCCACAACAATTTCAGAGCTCTCATGAGAAGCGCTGCATTGTTGACAAGCCTGGATACCAGCAAGAGAAACACAAAATCCAGTCATAATTCCTGCTTGCTCTTTGTTACTTCCAGACTGGGGACAATTCCTACCTTCATATTCTGKATAATTGGCTGATTCCTTAAAGAAAACCTCTGTACATCTTATTTTTTTGAACAGCATGCTGAATCCAAATTTTGTTGCTATCAAGGAAATGCAGCATTTTGAGTATTCCAAGGCATAAATTATATGTCTGGTTTATGACTCATGGCTAGTAGCATTCCCCCTCATTTTAGGCTTCTGTTAATTTAGCAAATGCCCATCTTCCTGCATTTGCTTCTATTTCTTTCAAAAGCTATCTGTAATAGAATCCTACTGGAAGACTAATTTGCTAGCTAGCTATTGCATTATAGTTTTACAAAGAAAAGAACTAATGCACTCAAACTTATAGGCCCCATTTACAAATGTTCTGTGGAAATTTGTGTGAAACTTCAGGTTTCATAATTCATTCACTTTCTTATACCTCATAGTTAAACTAACCTCTATGGATTAGAAGCTGAGATCTTTTTTATGCTAAGCTTGAAAAGCATTGGAGGGGCTTTTACCTGAAAAAGATAAATGATTTAATGTTCACCAAAGGCTCTGCAATGGAAATGCTGCCCATTGGGTTCTCTTTCTCAAGTTGAACTCTTCTGAGGCAATTCCTTTGAAGAGTAACAAAAACACTCCTACTGTTTTATTTTAGAACACTCAACTCTGAAACTCTAAACTAATTCAAAACATTAAAAGGTATCAACAATTCAGTAGTAAAATTACAGCTTCTCTCAGGAAAACTCCAACACTGCTTTTCAAATGTCTGTTGCTGTTACACTGCAGGCCCTTCTCTGATCCTTTCTGCAAAATCAAGCACGAGCAGGTTGCACCAGGGTTTGAAGGCAGGACCTGCAACCCACTTGCATTAAAGAGCAACACAGCCCTTGCTGCCTGACCTTCCCAAAATAATGCTGGATGTCATCACATTGTCAAAGGTGTTGTTTTCCCACATGAGACACTGGAGCTTCAAAAGGAGATGTTTGTCTTCTAACAAGCATGTACAAACCTATTTTATACACCCACGGAAACAAATACCTCTTTTCATGTAAGTGCACACATACATAAACTACAAAGAATCGATGTAGAAACATGTACTTGTCCAAAACTATAATGAACACCTACGTTTTGTTAGACAGAGAGAGAAAGAGGCTGTAACAGCCAGAGCAGAGAGATGAGAGATGAAGGCTGATACTTCACACATCTTGTGATGCACAATGGCAGTAGGCTTCATGAAAAAATCTGAGCTCCTTTCTTTGTGCAACATTTAATATCTCCAACTTCAGTGCAATCTTAAAACAGCTGCCAGTTGCTCAGTCTTTAAAACTTCAAAACCAGCAGTGGTGGTGTTCCCTACCCTGGCAGTCCCTCCTCTGGATACTGCTGAAGCAAATGAGGAAGGAATAATAAACAAGTGAGGACACGAGGTCTGGGAATAAAAGAAAGAAAAAGAGATGGTTCCAGTTTCCTGAGCYCTGCTATTCCCAACCTCCTCTTTGTCATTGTAGTCTCCATCTCACCTCACACCCSCAGATCCTCCAGGAATGTAGCAGCTACACCGTGAGCTGATGCTCATTAGCAGAGCCAGCCCAGTGAGGATGAGGACCCTGTGCCCATCACAGGCCACCTCATTTTGCTGTGCAGTGTTTTATCTCATTCTGCTCCCACTGAGAGTCACCAGGAGAGATGAGTGCAGATTCTTGTGTGCGCAAGGCCTGGAGCCTCATGAACACAGAAACATCTGTTCGTCTCAAAATAGAGAAGAAATTCAAACTGCACGTGCAGGATATTTGCTCCCATGTCAAGGTCTCTTCATTTTGTTTTAGAACCTAGTTTTGCACTTAAGAAAACTACTTAAGGAAACTACTATGGCTRGATCTTAGCAATGCAAAACTTAAAAAGGAAATAGTGGTCTATCACTTTATCCCCTTTTTTCTTCATAGTGTAAAGTGTAGGCAAGWCCTAGCTCTCCTATTCAGTTTTGGTTCTACCTGTTTTTTCAATTTTAAGACAGATTTAACTACTATTTAACTATTTTTGCATGCAATTTCCTCTCAATTTTTATCTTCCACAATTCATAATTATAATGCTTTTTTAGGGCTGTAATGTATTACGTTTTGCTTAATCACACAAAGTTTACAAACTTCTCTGCCAAGCAGGTGAAAAGCAATTTAAAAAWATTGTCCAGAAAGATCACCAGAATAATTTTTTCTTTGTAGTCGTTCAGGTTTTGAAAAAAAACCAAAGCACATGCTCTATATGTATTTAGTGCAAATGCATACACACTAAACAGATTTGAAATAAAATACTGTCATTCTTATTATACAATAGATATTGGTGATGTATTATTTCAGTTCTTGCACAAAATTTTGTAGGGTTTTGCATACTGGTCTACCTACTGAAATCAAGATAACCAYTTGCATTAGTCTCATGGAATTATCCATGCAATATTTGCAATAACATTGAGTAGCTAYATGGACTAGTAATGTTCCATAGGATTAATTTAGCATGGTTCAGTATCTGTCATGGGTAAGGAATCTCTCTGCCCTGGGTAAGGAAGGAATCCTAACCCCTGGGAGGCATCACCTGGGGTGCAGCCCAGCTGCTGGCCCATCCTGGTGGCAGTATTTATACCCATTTATTCCTGGGTGAAGTAGTTGGCTGCTGATCAGCAGAACAGGCAAGATCGATGTCTTTGCTTTAACTCTGATACCTCGTTCTGTACTTTGGTGCTCTTCCACTTCTGGGTTTCAAAATCACCTTTTGAAGTATTTGTCAAGACACCTTCACTCCCCTGAATGCAAGCCAGGGGTTTCCAGCTGGCAGGGTCACCCCAAGGAAGAAAGGCCTGTTGCTCCTCAGCCAGCCWGAACCAAGGTACAGCCTGGAGTCGAGTGCATCCGTCACACTTTTGTGGTCTATAATTATTAGATACCATTTGATAATAATGACAGGCTTTCCTCCTCCTTTCTGGGTGATTTTCAAAGCGCCCTCATCCTCCCTTACAGCTGCTAACAATRTAAAATGGAAAGATGAAGTGGTGGCCTTTCAATGGATGTCACTGATTGGGAGGAGAACGAGAGATGAAAATTTACATTCTGATGAATTCTTTAGGGACTATCTTACTGAAAATCAAAGCAGCAGAAATCATAAAGGGGGACATCCCTTGGAGATGAAAATCTCAGGCAGCAAAGCTCCTTAGAGAGAATAAGACTTGTTACAAAAATCCCTTTCATACCCTTGTTATGCTCCCCAAAGATTCAGTCTCCCAAAAGACTTCTTTGGATGATTATGATTGCACAAGAAAGATTATGGACTCATTATTTATAGAGAGGACATTGGTTTTAACAACTCAGATAAATTTTCTTCTCAAAAATAAAAGAACTTAGTGCTAGCTGTGTAGGTCCAAACCCCGTTGTGGAAATATCAGMTGCATGTAATTCTAACTGCAGGTCTTTGCTGTGTGTTCAGAGGAAGAAATCTTCAACTGGACTGTAACTAAAATTCTTGATTCTGCCAGTGCAACCTGCGCAGCATGTTCAGTTTGCTCTGCTGCCATATTGTACTCAAGAGTGTAAGGACYAAGGCAGATGTAAAACTTCCATTTCTTAGAAATGATGAGAAGCTTTATTCATATTTGTGTAGGACGTTCTGAAAATGCAAAATGTAACAATGCAATTTACCTTGTAGGGYTCCCCAAAGAGGTTAAAACCTGAAGCAAAGAGATCTTCATCTTGCTGGACTTCCTGGTTTCTTCTCTCCCATTCCTTCCGCTTAAGTGCACTCCGATCTTGCTCATAGTGACTGAAGAAGAGAAAGATAAAAATGACAACATGTTAATTTCCCCATTATTTCGTTACATGTTCATTATTATCAGTAACAGCAACAAAACACCAGAAACAATTCAACTCCCGAGGACAATTCTGAAAGAAAGAAACAGCCACTGAATAATTTTCCCAAATTTAAATTTTGAATCATAAGACTATGCAAAATTGGGCAGTTGCACAGTCAGTACATTTCTAAAATGAAAAGTATTTCAATTAAACAGTGAAAATAGTGTTTTCGAATTAACARAGCATTAGGCAGAAGAGTAAAGAACATTTTGAGGCCCTTGTACCAAGTCTGTAAACACATGTGCACCTGCACACAAACACACACAGGAGTGCCCACAAAGTGTGTCTGTACAAAGAAAGCAAATGTGAAAGCAAGGAAGCACAGCAACATCCATAAATCCATTACACCGAACATCCATCYCAAGGCTCCAGTTCAGCCTCGTGTGATTTAGACCACCTAATTCTGTCCCACTTCTTGTTAAAATTTATGTACGACTTCATTGTAGATGTCAAGGGAGGGTTAAGGGCTGTTTTTGTAGCAGCAGACTGCCGGAAGAGATTTTAGGATAGTTGATTCCAGTATCAGAAAATTCTACAGACGCACACAGAAAAGGATGTAGCACCTCGGTGCAGCAATGGTGAGTGGCACTTATCTGTGTGTCAGCTTACTTTGTGCACCTGCCAGACCTAGATGACAGGCTGAGAGACCACATTCACTTCTCCCCTGAATAGCACTGAAGTACTTTGGTCTCTTGGCTCTGCAAACTACCTCCTGCTCCTCTGAGGGAAGAGATATAATTAAAACCCTGAAGGAGAGGGAAAAATAGCAAAGGAAAGAGGAAAGGAAAAGATGCATACTTCAACTCGCACTGACAACCTCTCATGTGACAGGCATTAAGGGACACTTCTGTGCTTTCAACCCGCATTTGATTTGTTATGAGGCTTTTGGCTCTGCTTTGYGTCAGTTAATTAGCTCCCGAATTCCAGATGACAATTTGAATAGCAGATTCGGTGCATGCCCTGATGTTATCTGCAGTAAGCCCTGTCTCCCTGACAGATCCTGGCCATACATGCACACATCCACACCCAGCCTGCATGTGCAGATGCTTACATACAAACACACATATTACAGCTGCAACAAAGAACAGTTAATTCTCCTATCTCTGGCGAGAATGAATTAAATCTCCAYAGAGCTCCACTGCACTTGGAAGATAACCAAATATCTACAACTTTTGCCTTTTTAGCTCAGCATGATGTTGTATTGAAAGCTTCACACCGAGAGATATAATGAGGAATGAACTGCACAGTGATGAGGCTTTAACAGTGTATAAAGTCACTGATTTCTGAGTGAAACCACAATTACTAATTTGAAGCACCAGCTAATTAAAACCACAGCTATGTATTTAGCCTCTTGTTATACCTACTGCAGTTTATAATTATGAGGACCTCTTTATCTACTCAATTAAAGTTCTTATGATTCAGGCAGGTTGTGTTTGAACCTGCAAGCCCTGTGGAGAGCACAGGAAAGCATATGTCTGCTGCCTGATGACTCCATGTAGCCTTACACTTTATACACTTGTTTTTGTGTATAGGCAAGGAAAGAAAAAAAGAAAGGCATGCCACAATRAGATTTCTAAATCAAAAAATGAATTAATAATTGGTTTAAACAATTCAAGACCACTCAGACTTGGATTGAATAAGGYTTTATTATGGCTTGCACACTGAATSCAAAGCCACCTACACAGGCTGAGCTGAATGATTTCCATCCRTATTTTCTTTCTACAAATCAGAAGGCTGAAAATATGCCATGGATTGTTTTATTTAATTTACTTGATTGTAACACCTCCTGATGTACTGACATCTCTAACAGCAAGAGCATGCTCCAGAACACTCTTACAATCAATGCTGTATTTTTGCAGGAGGTATAGTACTGTTTGCTGGTTTCCTGAGGGAGACAGAAGGGAAATTGTTCAAAGGACAATCATTCTGCTACTCTACACATGACCACATTGCTGATGTAACCCTGTAACTCACAAGCAACCTGTTCATTAAAAGGTGAAAGGGGGAATGAGCGYCTTTCATATCCTAAATTTAGATTATAACCCACAGGTATGGGAGTAGGTCAATGCATGCTCTTTGTCAAACTGATACCCAAAGATGAGGCCAAGGCTGATTCCATCTCTCCCCACAGCTTTKCTGGAGTAGGGGCTGGGTTAACCCACAAATGATCCAGCCCAGGAGCAGTAGGAATTCACTATATTCCTCTCATGGGGATCTTTCCACAGATTTCTTTGGCAGTTTGACCCACACGCTGTGTGACTCTTCAGCAAGGTCAGGTCATGGTGAAGTTATAAGCCCAGTCTCACAGATCTAGTCTGAGCTGGATTTTCTATCCTGCATAAGTAATATTTGCAGTGGGAGCAGTCCTATCCCAGGACTGCCTGCATTCACATCAGAAAGAATTATTCATTGAAGTTAGAGCTGCATTTTACAGCTTCCCAGTGGCTTCCTTGGCCTGGGGTGTTAGGGTGAAATCCTGGGCAAATTCAAATCAAACTGAATCTGGCCGTGGAACACAGAGATCACAGGGAGTGCAGCACACAGCTCATCTCACCCTTCATGTAAGGTTCCAGCATTTTGTTATCTAAAAGCCAGCTCAGGTCACAAGCATGCAAAGTATTTAGGAAACCAAGTGAGGCATTATGCCATATCCTATCTGAGAAAAAGCAGCAAAGACCCTAAGASTACTTAGATACGCTTTATGACTCATTGCAAAACCACAAATTCAAAAACTATGAAAACAGGACTGGCATAATTGAAAGTGGCATAATCACTTTAAAARACATTAACTTAAGCTAACACAGTGTTTACAATGTTGACGTTAAAAATTTGAACAAAACAGTATTTTCCAACACAACATATTGCAGTATTTCTCTTTTATTGTGTTTCTGAAAGATTTCTATTTCAGGCACCAAGAGGTGAGTGCAAAGGCATATCTCACGCTATGGATCCCAACAGTGTTTAAAACAGGTAACAAAACTGTGAGAATCCATGTTACAACATGAGCAAAGCATTAAGTGAATAGCTATCTCTGCATCAATCCAAATTTCACTCTCATATATTCTCTTGTGAGAAGACAAAAAAAAATGCAATTAAAACTGCATTTTGAACTTTCCACTGACAAACTCACAGGCAGCATTAAGTGTATAAAGTATCTATGTAAAAGGAAGTGGTCGCTCATCCTGTCAGGTCCATGACTCTGTTTATTTCTCTGCAATGTACTTTTGCTATGAGAATGYTTGACACAACACTGATTGTGGCTACGGGAAGTCAAATACGGTAAGATCATACAGAGATTAGGATAACAACTTATTTGGGTTCTGTGTAATTCAAAGAAGGATGCTGGTTAGATCTTAAGGCTGCAGTGCACTGAGAACCTAATGGGATGCTCTCCAGAAATTCTTAATGCGGCCACAATGCAATCTCTAGGACTTATGTTTAATTTTTAGCTTAACTAATGTTCTGTGAAATACAGATATGTGATTAGTGGKGAAGGTGTCAGTGAAAACTGTAGTCAGATAATGCAAGGAACACCAGAGTTCAATCTGTCTCACTAGTATGAGAAATACTTCATRACTCCTCTCCAGCCAGGAGAGCAGGATATCACAATACAGACTTTTGTAAACATGTTTTAAAACGAAATATAGAAGAAAACAGCTGTAGGCCATATTCACTGTATCCAAGAGGGCAGTTCCCTAGACACAACTATTAAATGACAATGCAGTTTAAATACATGAGCTCTATTGTTTTGTTACCACTTATTAGATTAATAATTGAATTTGAATGGGGAAGCCTGAGAAAATCAATAATGGTGAGCAGTAAGAATGGTACCAGAGCACATGAGACCATCAACCCACAAATCACCAGTGTGCWGAATATGGGAGAAAGAACAGCAACTACAACTGTGCTACATTTTTGGTATATTTTAGCATGGAGCAGGCTGCAAATGCATTCTGCATAACAGCATTTGATATTTAATTCTTCCCAATCAGAGCAGCACACATCCATTTGACTGCGGGGACAATCGGGAAGGGAGAAAGGTGGCTGAGGCAGAAGAAGGTTGTATCAAGGCAAAAGGCAACAGAYACGCACTCAGGTTTTGGACTGGAAGCTAAAAATGTGGATCTGGYGATAAGAGATGAAAGTCAGACGAGTGCTGGCCACAAAAACGAGAACTAGAAGAGAATAAAATTTGGGGCACTGGAGAGTACAGTGCAGTCATCTGTGGTGAAAGTGAGAGGATGTGGTGCAAAAGATCTGGAGGGGAAAAAAAAACCTTTTAGGACAGGCTGCAACAAAGTAAGAGGTTATAGGGAAGAGTTAAAGGAAAACTGATGAAATGAGASCAACAGCTAAAGGCTGAGCCCTAGCGTTTGGGGTTTATTTTCAAAGTTGTGCTAACTAAAGCCACAGAAGTCTCCCAAAGCACGGAAGGCTAGGAAAGAACCAGATCATAGTTTTTTGGAGAARGAGCAGAAAAAAGAAGTCAGACCAGACAAGTTTGAAGGAGAAGTCTCTGTGATATTACGAAAAAGTAGAAGAGAGAAAAATGATCAAAGAYCTCATGTTGCAGACGAATCATGAATGAGAACAGAACACAGTTCTGTTGATTCAGTCAAAACAACAAGAGCCCAATAGGGAAAGAATCAATAAAAAAGCRGGAGCAGAGAGGCTTTATAGCAGTGACAGAATACATCTATGAGGATAAATGAATGACATTCAAAAAAGCCAGCATTTATCCACAAGTTACGGAAGAAGCAGTTGCAGTTCTCAATAACATGTCTCAATTCACAAGAATGCACACTACGATCAAATCAAACATTCCCCTGTRCTACTTCCAACCCCCCCTCAAAATATCGGATATGCCTAAATGATGAAAGAAGTTCTCAAATTGAAATGTTTGTAATTYGTGGAAGCAAGAAATAAACACAAGCTTCCAAACTAAGACACAGTGGATATAAAATGATAYGAATTTGAGAACTGAAAGTCCTTTCCCAAGGTTGTTGTTTCATAGTTTTCATTTTGCCCACAAGTACTCAGGAAGCTGGAGCAGTAAACTCTGAAACTGGGCTTCCTCGAAAACTCACTCATAGGCCTGCATGAGGTATGACACATTCCACTGATGTCATATAAAAGCAGAGTACCACAACATGGTACAAAGGAAACAAAACTGCTTTCCTTCATCTATTCTTCAAGTCTCCCATTTTAATGCATTTATTCCAAATGAGAAAAAAAAAAAATAAAAAGCAGCCTCAGGTCTTAAATTTCATCGTAGGTCATAAAATGCATTAAGTAAATGAGGGGAATTTTAAAATCTGATATTTAAGCAGAAATATGTCCAACTTAACATATCTTCCCTGCTGATCTGAAGCCTTTGTTTCASTAATGATAAACAATATAAGCACTACCACACTTAAAATAGCAAAATTCCTCTTCCTCTGTTTATTACCATTGARCTTGTATCTTTGTCCTGGTAATTTTCCTACTTGACAGAGACAAATCAAGCCATGATAGAATAGCTTTACAAATTCTTAGTATCTTTCATACTTAACATTTACTTTTAATGTTGTCTTCCTTTWCATAGCATGAATAGTTACTGAGAGTATCTAGCACAGAACATATCTATCACTGCTCTTCAAGATAAATGATTTATTTTAAAATATAGAATATTCTGTCTTTGATGTTCAACAGTTCTGCAGAGAAACACTTGAGATGGTCACTGGGTATCTATCCAYATGAGCTAATCTCTTCACAATCTGCATTAAAAACAAAGCCATTCCTGTAGCACATTTAGTAAAGAATACAGAAGATTAAAGCCTCCAAAGAAAATAACGCCAAAGAGACGCCCAGCTGAATTATGGAAATGTAAGCTAAGGATTTGGCTTGTACTTGTCATATTCCTCATTCTTTTTATTTGTTCCCACACATACCAAGTACCTAGAAAATGTTACTTTTACCTCAATTTTCTCCTGGTTTTAGTACTATGCAGCCCCCCACGTTTCCTGAACGTGAATTTGGAAGGAACGATTCTGGGGGAATGGATGGCAGAGATAAGCTCCTGAATAGTAAGCGTATAAAGAACAGATGAGGTTTCAAAGGGGAGCATTTATTGTTTCCTGTATCATAGCACATTGTCTTTCAATATGATTAGTTATCAGTCTGAGTTATCAAAAACTGGGATGAAATAAAGCGCTTACGCAGTTATGCTTCATTGATGTCAGCTAGGGGAGCATGAAAATCTCCATGAAGTTGGGTAATTGATGTGTAAATCAGAGCTCAATCACTCTGTAATAGAAATGGTCCCACTGAAAGTATGGTTGTTGAACAGCATTGCAGAGGGGTGGGGAAGAAAAGAGAAACAGAGTCAAGACTTATTTATTAAAAAATATAATAACTGGCAATTTACACAATTTTCTCTTCAAGAGAGAAGTGCTGTCAGAGACATTTAAATGCAAGCTACAGATCACTATATTTGGATACCCTGATTCGGCAATAATTAACTGTTTCTGTTTTATTAAAATGCTTGGGGACACTGTTATGGATATTTAAAAAGCAAATTAAATGAACATGTTCATCCTTTGAAAGGCAACACGTGTAAATGACATCAGCAATTGTAATTTGCTTAACAATGTGTGTTCAAGGTATGTTTTGGAGTCCTATTACAGTCTTCTTGTCAGTTCAAATTTGCAGTATGAGAAACAAAAACAAAACTGAAAGAAAAGAGAGGGGAAAMCAGAACCTAAAGAGGAAAATGGTTATAACCACATCTTCAGAAGGATATAAAAGACAAACAGTCATTAGAACATCASTCACATAAAATAGCTTTCCAACATGTGGTATTTCTAAGAGTAAACATCCCGTTCATGAAGAAAAGAGCTAGTTAAGATAACATTATGGGGCTATTCTTGTTGTGTTTTTTTTTTTTTCTTAAAATAAATGAATGCACATTAAGGTGTTGCTATCAACTTTCCAGAAACACCTGGAATTCAGTATTCTACTTATKAATTGCAATAAACCACTGATACACTCTAACAAACTTACATAAATGTGATATTAAAGAGCATTTTTGGCATCAAATAAATTACATTCAGGACACTAGTGGTGGATTAGGAAGCTTTATTAGATGGGAAATGTACTATGACTGTAAGGGGATGGATTACTACAAGGGGGGGTGAATAAGAAAGGAGGTTCAACCTCTCTATTTCATTGCCTGAGTTTAACATAATATAACAGATTTCTTTTTTGTTTGGGTTTGTTTTTTTGTTGTTGTTGTGGTGGTGATTTTTTTGTAGGTCAGTTTTTTGGTTTTTTTTAATTTTGATCTGCCCCAGGATTTGAAGTTTCTACAAAATTCACTGAAGGCGGTGAAGCCTTTGCCAAAGCATGTACTGTATTTCAGAGATATCTCCTAACAACCTCCTAGCTGCCATCATCCCTCACATGCCCATCAGCACCAGCACTGTGTATTAATGTGCTACAGATGAAYGTAGTTGTGTTTAGTTGCATGCTGTGCATTATTCTTCATACAAATTAATAGCAAATGTGGCATAGTACTGCTACAAAGAGTATATTTTACATAYATTACTCCCAAGATATAACACTAATTTGAATCAATAAAAATCTTCTGACAGTGCTYGTTACTGCCTGTTTTTCCTTCACCTGAACACCTCAAACTGTGAACATTTCTTTAAAATGTCCATTAATTTTTGTACATGTACAATTTTCAAAGACTAAAATGTATTTTAATATATAGAAACTCAAAATTTTAAACTTGACACTTAATGTGTACAGATTGAATTCTTACACCTGAGCGGAAAACCACTTTGGAACTCTACTTTGATCTTTATCTTTACGTATTTTTTTTTTTTTTTTTAATACTGCCACATTTTTTTTTTTTTTTTTAATACTGCCACTCAAAACTTCCTGGGGACCTATAAGATGCTTCCTTTAAAATGGAGTCCACATTTGTATTTGCTTGAAAGTTTGGCAGTGTTATGCAAGAGATGGCAGAACAGACARAAGTAAATCTAGTCTTTTTTAGAAGTCACAAAACAATCACTGATTAACATAACCTTTGGGTACAGATGAATCAGCAGAATCAACTGCTTGGGTATTTTACTGCAGAAATGCTTCTGTGTGCTCCTACAGCTCTAATAAATGCATTCATTTACTAACAGGCACCTCTGCTCCCTTGAGCATTTTCACATGCTGTGCTGCTCTTACTCCACATATTCTTAAACTTAACATGTGCTGAAGAGYACCACCACAGGAAAATTAAGAATTTCATAGCATGACTATTTCATTCATCAGTTTTAGGCTGAAGGAGAAGTTCATGCAGGTCTTGGTGTGCAGCGCACACATACAGAYTGATCAGACTCCAGTGCACAAAAAATTGTACTGTAAGCCTAATATAATTTAATTGCTTGTTATTTAGGACATTGTCTGGCTAAAGAAATTATCTTTCCCATAAATTATTCTTCTCTCAGTTGAAACTCTGTATAATTGCCTCCATGTGTTGTCACAGAACCAGAGGGAAGGACAGAGATGATCAAATAAATGCAAGATGCTCTCAATTCAAATTCAAGTCCACTTGCATCCCCTTTTCAATGCTGTTGTGAAATGCCAAATTGCAGGATGCAGTGATCTTGTAGCTTCACAAGATCTAGTTTTTCATCAGGATGGAAAGAACCTAGAACATTTCAAACTCCAAATTTTCAGCCTTCTTCCACCAGACTTTAAAAAGCCTCACAGAAACCAGGTGCCTGTTACACATAGCTCAGAAAAGAATAATATTTTGTGTTTATTTTTCCTAAATATATTCAGTCAGCAGGTCAATGGATTATCATCATCCTTGGCCTCTAGTGAGGAAGATAATCTGTAAAAAATACTGTTCATGACTTCAGCAAACATAYAGTGTTTATTTCTCATTTATAAACACAGTATAAAGTATGACAAAGTAATTTAACCAAACCAGCACAAAGTTCATCAGCATTGCCAAGGTTTACATCCTCTCTAAGGGCATAGTTCAACTTCAACTGATGCGACTGGCAATTTTCCCAGTGAATTCAATGAGGGCTGGATGGGACCAAGCCATTTAATAATGACAAAAAAGCCAGGTCTCAAAACWCAGGCAGCTCTAAGCCACAGCAACTTCTTGGTATAAACCAGATTTTCTGTTCTATACCTTACRCGAAACAGATTTTTTTTATCCACTGTCAAGAGTTTAAAAACTCTAAGTACAAAGCAGCACAGAGCCAGAGCTGTGCCAGAGCTACACAATTYCTATGCTCATTATTTACCACAGATATTGACTGCAGAGATTTAATGGTGGACAAAGGTAAATAAATGAAATTGAAGAATTTATTTTAAAAAACTGAAAAATAAATCAAGTGAGATACCAARTAAGTTTCCTAATCATCCCATAGGCCATTATCACCATGAGCTGAAGAGTGATTATATATACACAAACWTTTTTTTTTTTATTTCGTGGTGTTATAGATTGTACACATGAAACCTCAACCAACTGGCTGGGGAATAATCAAATTTGCCTCTGTACCACAATAGGCACTGACACAGACACAGACACACACCAGGCAGCAGATCACAGACCTTGTCACTGAGGAAAAGTAAACCAAATGTAACATGCTCCCTGAAAAAAACAACACCCTTAAATTTAACTCGACAAGGGAATGCTGTGCAATTAGGGATATGGCATGTAGGTGTTACACAAGTTTGATATATGCTCTGGGAGTTGAAAGCTAAAAATGAGSACTTAATATTGTAAAATACTTCTTCAGAGTAAAATCAAAACAAAAATGTTATTTAGACTGGCTAAAACTACAATCTCATGTCTGAAATTACTTGAATTTTTAAGGTGGGTGTGATGCAAATGATTATGCCAGTACTTCAGTTCCCCAGAGCCAAACAGAAACTATATCCATTTCCCCAATTATGTTTTGAATGTATTTGAACCCTCACATCTATAACTGGCTTCATGAATGACTGAAATATCACAATGAAGAAAACAAGGCCACTTAAGGCCAGATTCCCAGAAGGAGGTCAGACCAAAGCTCTGTTTAACCCATCCTGCCTCTGACACAGGCACCAGGCCCAGCAAAGCCCCTGGGAACAGGGSAAAGCACTCCCCAAAACACTGCCTTTGCCCTGAGAAAATTCTGGCACATGAAGCTGCATGTTAAGTACAAAGGAGCTGGTATATTTATATTTAGCACCTCTGGAAGACTTTCTCCAAAGAATGCTCTCAAACAGAATACTCTGTTGCACAACTCAGCYAAAAATTACTGCTTTAACTCAAATGAGGATTCCTGCTCACATCAGGTCCTAAAACCTCACTGATTAAAAAAGATTCTATTGTGCTGAACACATAGGAGAATTAACAGGTATTTTTGGGGGACAGCAAACAGAGAGGAAGCTCCTGTGCTCTTTAGTCTCTGGAGAATCTCAGGTGCACATTCCACAGCACTAACTATACCCTGCACTTTTAATACCAGACACCTGGCTTACTGCATCCTGAATAACAGTTATTTGCACTCCAAAAACCTWTTTCTGTCCCTTCTGCTGTCTCTCAGCAAGTGAGTATCACTTACTTTCACAACATGAACACAATGTGATACTTAACAAAAGCGCATCCTTTTTTAATTCCCTACCATCAGCCATTTGTCTAATAGAAATATTATACTATGTAACATGCACATATTAAAATGCAATGTAAGTTGAATCATATTCATTGGAGGCTRGCCAACTCCAGCACATTTCAGTATTTAATAATAAAATAGTCTAGTGTAAAAATATGTAAACTAGCTTCCATCCTGCTTTAATATTCACTTAACATGAGAAGAAAGGGAATGCAATTTTGTTTAAATATTAAACATTACATTTCTTCTTTTGATTATTAAAGTATTATTAAAGTTAAATGAAAATGTGTTTGCAACCTCCTTCCTCTGAAGTCTTGCAGGTCAYTGTTATTACTAATATTTTGTCCCTCTAGCTGGCTTCTTTAGGGGACCTTAAAGCTCTTTAGGAATCAGATCAAGCCATGCCCAATTACACCTCTGGGATGGAGCAACTGCTGTCAAGCAAAACAACCGAGGGAATGAAAGTTKAAGCGAGGTGATGACAGTCATTCAAGAAGAGATGGCTAAGGAAAGAAAACTGAGGAGTCCCTGCTCTCGGACATTAAACTTTACCCTAAGACCAGCTGTAACCTGCAACCATTCATCCACCTCTAAGCTCTGAGATGACAAGCACCAAGCTGAAATTTAAGACTATCTAACAACACCACAGAGCAAGGAGGAATTATCTTTATGTGCCTTTCCAGAACACTGGGTCATACACTGTGAGACAAGTTTTCTCCTGCTGAATGTCACTGGGAGAGGTCAGAAAGGATGTTCTTATTACATTTGCTGGAAGGATGGAGTATATCAAATGATTTAATTTTGTGTAGTGCCCCACTTACTTTGACAAACTGATACTGCACAGGGCATAATGTCATTAGGTGATTAAAGTACAAGAGCACTCAGCTTCCCACCTCCTTTTATAACAAGGGCCTACAAGAGAGACCACAGCAGGCTCAGGTCTGGGAAATGTTGTGGTTGTGGAGGCATCACAGACACAGGACCATAAAACACCCAACTCCTCCTCTCAGCAGGAGCTCCCATCCTGACAGAGAGCAGAAATGAGCTCCTTTACCCGTCCTTCTGAGAGATCCCACCTTCCCCCAGC
Organism: Malurus melanocephalus; assembly: GCF_030028575.1. Taxonomy (NCBI): domain Eukaryota; kingdom Metazoa; phylum Chordata; class Aves; order Passeriformes; family Maluridae; genus Malurus; species Malurus melanocephalus. The sequence goes on from NW_026623400.1 coordinate 483,070, forward strand.
CTCCTGCAGCCCTGGYCAGAGCCCAAACCCACCAGTGACCTTCCAGCACCCTGTGCCAGCCTCTGATCCCAGCAGCACTGAGCTCAGCTGTCCTGACAGCAAAGTGACACAATACCATCATAAGGACGTGATGTACTTCCACTTTTCAGCTGGTATTGCTTTTGAAAATAACAAATGTTGCATTCTCCTCATTATGCCAAAAACCTTACAACCCACGGKAGGAAATGTGTGTTTTGTCACAAACATCCTTTAAATTTATGTTTTCTTTCATRCAAATATCTAATGGGGTTTGAATAAAATAAAATCTGCACATTGCCATGTGGAAATTAATTTTAAAGAACTGTTTATCAATTTAATTTCACTGATAATAACAGACAGATTTATGAGGCAATTAACTAAATATTTGTTTTTTCACGTTTCAATTCATTATAGTAAATTAACAATTTTCCACTTGAAAGTCTTGCATTGCTACACTGAAAGCCTAAAAAAACAGTATATTTCTGTCGGTCTAGGAAGGATTCTCTCATTTTCACAATGTGGATTATTCTCCTCACATTAACTTAACATACTGTATATGTAATTCAACCCCCCTCATTTCTATATTACCCCAGAACCTGTCATTCTTTAAATGCCAGTTTCAAGCTACCAGACATAAATAAAGAATAATTACAGCTCTAAAGCCAATGTAACATCTGCTCAAGCAAACAATCCTACAGAGAGGATTTTATAGCCACATAACACCCACCTATGGTTCAGACAACCCCGAGAGACAAAACCAAGGGCTCTGACAGATCCAGCCTGACCTCCTGAGCCACAATGCCCACAGTGAGCCCTGACCGAGCAGAGGGGAGGAGCACAATGAACCAAAACTAATGTGAAGTTAACCACCAAGTAAAAAGTTCACCCCTTCCTCTAAGGGATATGGTATAGGCACATTCTACATCTAACTTTACTTACTCTGATGATTTCAATATCTGAATTAATGATTTCAGCTTGAAGGAGGTCATCTGGCCACAGCTGTGTGGATCTCTTCACCACTGCTGACCAGGTATCAAACACATTAAGGAGCAGTCGTAAGACAGAACCACAGCTTTATGTTATTTTATCTGGTATTGTACCAAATTAATATTGGGAGGAATATATTTTACAAATATAAAAGGATCTGCTYACATGGCTCCTTGGATTCTTTTCTCCTCTGTGCCAGTGTTTCACTATACGAACAGAAATAGTCGTGGTCCCTCCATATCTCAGCTGCCCTTATATATCAATTCTTACTGATCTCATGGGTTCCTGTCAGGTCAGCTCAAGGCTGAACCTTCTTGAGGAAACTGTACCAACTACATTCCCCAATTCCTCACAGATTCTGGTTAAGTATTGCCCTGAATAAAACATAGCTTACTTTTTAAAAATTGTCCTGTTAATTCACTGGATTACAACACAATCACATCAGAGTATTAGTCTAAATAGGATTTTGTAGTCAGATCTGATCTAGAAGATTTAACATTTTACAGACCTCCATAATGCTGACAGAAATCATCAGGCAAAGGGAGAAATTGGGACTGCCTCCCACACCAAATGATGGAAACCAAATCTAGACACTACCAGATAAATCCCCCATTTTTTTTTCATAGCTAATACCTACAAACTTGGAAACAAAGGGTTTCCTGACAGCTCCTAGTTCAAAACAATATGCAAAAACCAGTTAAGCAGTTAAYTGCCAATAGCAACCTGCACTGAGAAACTGAGGCATGGAGAAATTAAAGGACTTGCTCATGGCCAAAGGCTGCATCAGTGGCAGCAGCAAGAGTGGGAGCACTTCCCATCGCCCATGCCTTAGTCCTGGTACCTACAGCTCAATTAACCTCCCTTTCCAATGGTAAGGGGTTACTATTGCAGCATCTCTATTTGCAATACCTAGCAGAAAATATCCCCCATGCCCTTTTCTTGATGCAAGGGTTTAAACAGAAACTGAATGGTACCATAAATACTGTATTTATAGTGTTTTTCACTTYTTAGTTGCATTATTACCAACAGCAAAGTAACACTTCCATTTTAGCACTCAGAAGGCTAATAAATATCAAATTAATAAAATACTAACAAATGCAAAAGTACTCCAAGAGGCTTGTAGAGAGGCATTAATTCTTGATAAATGGTCCATACATTATTATTATTTGTCAAGTTTTTAAGCACTGCTTAGAATGTCATCAATCTACCAGGTTACAGATTAAATAAATACAGAGACAGTATTTGAGCATCATTAAAAACACAGACAACAAATTGGTAACGCTCTTTATCTTTTTCACTTAAAAAAAAGAGAAAAACAATCAAAAAATATTAAAAATAAAAAATCAGTAAATCAGTGATCTGAGTACAAGGCATTTTCTGGAGACTAATGATGGGCTGGGATAGATGGCCCTCACTTCTACTTTAAGTTAYCAACTCCTCCCACACAATCACTAATTCCCCAGGAAATGCCTTTTGCTTCAATAACTTTTGCTTAAATAGATCACCAGCGAGAGGAAAAAAGTCACGCCACTAGAAATGAACTACTGTAGAGCCTCTGAGCTGCACCTGCTATAATTTGCACATAAAGATTTTACAGGTGACTTGCAAAGGCCATTTTAATTGTATTTCCAACTCCTCCTTTTTACCCTTAGCATGGATAATAAARGCAGCCAGTGGGCAGATTTGTGATCCTCACTACAAGTTTGCTGAGAATGTCTGGAAATGTTCTTTAAAATGCTTTCATTGAGCTCTCATCCATTAAAAGGTGCAGGATACTGAGCCTTAATTAAGAGCTTCTTTCTAACAGTGGCTATTTCTGATAGATGAAACAGCCTTAGGCCCCTTAACTGGAAGGGAGGGGAAAGATGGGAGAGAAAGAGAAAACAAGGTTTCAACCCCTACTTAAATAGCAAAACAACTCCTATAAAGTATATGACCAACTCCTTAATCTGTTTGCAAGACACGTTTAATACCAGGATGCTGTGGAGAGGCCCTGCATCACTCAAGTTTCATTATCATCACAAAATATAGCAGAATGCCTTACTCACAAGTTTATTATCATAAATAATTAAAACAGAACTATCCTTATGGTACAAAATAAATGAACAAAGTACATTATAGGGTGCATTTGTTCTGTGTTTTATAGCTGTTYCCTGGCTCCCTACAGCAGAAAATTCTCGAATTTGCAATCACTCTCCTGCTCATTAGTCCAAATCGGGAAAATTTTACTGCAGCTGGCTCAAATGACTTGTTCTGTCAAAAACAGGACCATAAGTGCTCTTTACTAGTTGCATATGCAACATCCATTTTTTGTGATAAATCAGAGTATGAAATACGCAAAATGTTAAAAGAAAATCAAAGCATAGGATTGATTGCTGAGAAAAAGAAAAGAGAGGAAGAAAATCTGCCTCTCAAATTAAAAAGACTGTCTGATTTCTAATTACAAAAATGTGCTAAGGTACAGATGAAATTATTAAATCTCCACAATACTCACGCTAACAGTTTGTTCTCATAAGCTTGAAAGTGTCGGGCACACTCATGGTCTTTGAAGTTTTGCTTTGTTCCTTTGACTTATTTTATGCAGGTCAAAGATCACCATTGCTGCACATATCTGTCACTGAAGGATAATAACACTACAACTCAGTTTGGAATCAGGCTAGGCTGGCATGTTAAACCAGCAACAGACACATCAATCTTGCTGCTCCTGAAGACCGCGAGTTCAGCGCCGGGAGGTTTGAACTCACAGCTAATGATGGTTACTGGTTTCTGCATCTTGATGCACCAGGTTAGGTCTCTCTTCTTTTGAGCAGTCTGTCCTCACGGACAAGCAAAACATGCCAGGAAAGCAAATTATCCTGCTAACCCAGCAAAYACTGACAGAATCCTACTGGAGAGCAGCAGGATTGCAGGGAAGCATGCAGAGACTTATGGCAGCAAAAAAGAGCTTTCCAGGGAAGACTAAGAACACAGAACAGTCATCAGCAGTAATAATCATAATTTGTGAGAACTGGAAATGGTATTATTATTTGTGTAGTAGCATACAACATGAAATACTGGAGCTGACCTGCTGTCTGCCAAGTACCTGATCAGGCAGGTCAGAATATAATCCCTCACTTAATCGACTGGAAGTAAGTTTTCTTATCTGTTACTTGACCATGCTAAAGAGKAGAATACTTTTTATTTTTACCTAAGAAACCAGTGTGCAATATGAATACTTAATGCATTTACCTGCCAGTCCTTTGCATACAGCAAGTCCAATTAAGCAAATCCAATGGGATTCAGTACCTGATGAAATTCTARTCTCTGCTTTACACTTATAAATAAATGAGATCAATGCATGTCTGTAACAAAAAGCAGCCATAATCTTGCCCCAAAATGAAACTTGCCTGCCATGTCAAACAAAAGAATTTTGTACAATRAGACAATGGCATTTCTTAGTGCCAAAAGCAAAGGGATGAGAACTGATATTTATGTTCAGTGTTCATAGCTTCACTTGTCAACACAAGGCTTGGTGTAAAACACCAAAGAGGATGTCTCTGCTGAGAGGTTTTTGGGTTCCACTGAGCCAGATTTCTGAGCAGCTAAATGTGTCCAGATGTGTTTGCACTGCACCAGCTCTTTCAGCCCTAACCTTACACTTCACACATCCCACCAAAAGGGGAAATTTAGAAGAAACCCATCATGTAAAGATCATACATATAAGTGCTTGACAAACCCAGGAGCAAAAAAGGGATCTTTTGGGTTGGAACTGGTACAGCATTTTAAAGCGAGGAAAAGGAGCTAAAAGATTAAGAAATTAGTATAATGGGCTATAACTTCCTCATACATCATAGAAATTGAAATTGCAAAAATTGCAAGAATACATTTGTTTCCAGTTCCATTGGGTCATCATCTCCTCCAGGTGCCTAAGGGCAATTAYCATATTCCAGTGTGCAGTTTCTATCCTTTCTATCCCAAGCACTGCTAACAGCCTTGTGGATCAGCTATCCTTCTTTGTGCATCAGAACCAAATCCCACAAAAATTAAGTGGGAGCTCTCTGTTGACCTCAGCAAACACTAAATCAGGCCCTAGTGCATTCAAAGGTGGCTTTATTTTGCAAAGAGAYAGACAGTAGTTATCAAGATCACATAAAAATATAAATGGTAACACAGAAGAACAAGTGATTTTTAATCAAACACACCCAGATATGTATTACCTTCTTCACACAGACATTTCCACTGAATCATCATTGTGAAGGGAGGCGAGGGGAATCTCTTCACCCTCAAAACTCTCATGTACTACTATTCCCTTGGGAAATTCTGCTCAGAGAACTACTCTAGGGAGCCAACTACAGCTGTGTAACAAAAAAGGAATAGCTAGTACAGCTTCCTATTTACAACAAAAAAATTTTGCACTTAAAATGCAGAAACTATTAAGAGAGAAAAATGTTATTAATACATGTAGGATCTTTTTAAATGAGAAACTCTGGACTGAGCTATCACCAGCTATTCTGTAACCACAGCACATAACAACYCAAAATTGTTACTGGTGTTGCACAAACTAAAAAAAAAAAAAATTAAAAAAAATTAAAAATTGACAAATAACACTGAAATTATTAATGCCAGTGTGATGCCACTAATACAGCTGACCTCAAATCGAACCAGCTGCTGGTATGTTAGGGCAGAAGATGAAATACCCTTCAGGAGTTTAAATTCCAATCCTAGCTCAGGAGTTTCTCTTAATATCAAAGTAGCTTCTTAGGAAAGCAAATGAAGTACATTACCTCTGGTAATGGTAACCATTTACTCCTTGAAAAGCCTTGAGAGAGCTCTCACGCAGGATAGCCTATGTTTTATTAAATCCTTTTGCATACTTTTATTTTCAGGTCATATAATCTGAAGGACAAAGTATTCGCTTAAACTTTTTAAAGTATTCTGATTTTATCAAGGATTAGTTGTTCTGATTCTTCAATAATTCAAGCTTCATCCTAACAATGTACCATGTTTAAATGTGAGCAGCATTAAATCAGAACACATTTACACCGTATTTCCATTGAATCCCAAATGCTCAGCACAAACAAACCACTGGCAAGACAATCAACATTTAGACCTTGCTAAGATCTTCAATTATTCACAGGTGTTGTTTATAATGATAAAAACAGTGTATGATAAAATATTAAAAATTATTTAATTGTATAGCATGAGGATATAGCCATATCTGCCTATAGGATCTGCCTATAGGTAGTTATTTTTCTGTTTAGACAATGTGAATCAGAAACAGGGAATCGGATATTCCCTTCACTCATTGGTTTACAGTTATATCAAATAATATGCTATTATTTGGGACAAGAGTTGTGCTCTAGAGTTGGACAGAAAAGCCCTATTAATGAATCAACTAAGCTGTGCATAAAGATGCTGTATTTTACTCAAGCAGGTCAGGCATCTATTACATATATTTAAAGTTACAGATAACATACATTATTTTAAAATAACCCTTAAAAATTCAAACCATGCAACTATCAAGATGCTTCCACTGGGAACTTTGCATGCTTATTTTAATGCTAATTTTGGCATTATACAAAGCACAGACACTTCACCCCAGACATCAGAGGACATGAGACTTGATCCACACAGGTCAAAACTGGAGCATGGTGGCAAATATGTATGACTGAGGCACCAATAAGGAAAAGCAACTGCAGTTGAGCTTGAATTTCTGCTAATGACTGAGAAGACAGGGCTGCTTAGAAAAGCAATGCTTGACAGAGAGCCACRGATTCCCCTCCATTTGCCAGATGAAACATGCTGCTTTGTTTTCCTTCTTCGTCACGATGTACCTCGCAATCTTCTCAATAGGACTGAACAATTCCCTATACCCAACTGCTCAATCAAACAAAAGTGGGCCTCCCCTGCTTAGCTGGTTTATTCCCTACCTCCTCTAACACTTGGAAAGGATTCAGACAAGAGCTACAAGAGCGATTAGAGCGCCTGGAAAAACTTGCCTTACAAGGAGAGACTACAGCTCAGTCTATTTGGTTCATAAAGGAGACGGTTAAGAGGCAACCTGATCACAGACTATGAATACTTACACAGGAAAGAGATTGCAGAGAGCAGATGGGTATTTAATCTAGCAGAAGAGGATGTAACAAGATCCAGTGCTTGGAAGCTGAAGCCAGTCAAATTCAAACTAGTTTATGCAGCATCAATTTTCAATGATAACAAAATAATAACCATTTTAACAACTTAACTAAAAAGCAGGAGATTCACAGCCATGTGGACTTTTTAAACAGGCATTGGAAATCTTTTTTAAAGGTACATTACAGCAAAGAGGGTTTGGCACAGGGCCTGGAAGAAGGGATGAAATGAAGCCTCAAGCCAAGCAGCCCCAAGGATGCACTCCTGGTCTGATATGCASAGAAACTCAGACCTGTTTATAAATTGCCTCACCTAATTCCTTAACACACATCACAAGAACACAACAAAACCTACAGCACCCGAAGTTTCCAGCATGTATTCACACTGACATTCACACACTTGTGCACTGGAAGATGCTAAAGTTCCAAGCCATGACACAGAAAGAGATTTGGAAAGGATCTTAGGTGAAAAAAAAAACCACATAAAACAGCCTAGCAGACACAAAAGATACAAAGTGATGCACTTGAATCTACCACTGTCATATTAATTCACAAGCAGCAGTTGTTCATATAAGGATAATATAATCCACCAAAATACAGATTGGGCCATTCCACTGCCTTCCCCCAGGCAGCCCCTTCTGCAAAAGCAGCAGCTCCCATCTCAACTGAGCCATGGTGCCGGTACACGAGGCCCTGTGGGAGAGCTTTCCACAGATACACATCTTCCTCAGTAAGGACTGGAATGACTTGTTTCAGCCAGCAATGCAATAGTTAAGTATTACMGAGTTGCTAGGAAAAATACCATCAAACCAGTTTGTATCTTACCATATTTCCGCTCCATTCAGGCTGTATTATGCTGCATACCATTTCATCACTTCACAATGCCACAAACTACCTTTTAATGCAAAACAAAGCTTTTCAATGTAAAGCCCCATAYTGTAATCCAGAAGAACTTTCCTTATCTATTTCGACAGCAAATCTTTAGTGGCAACCACATGTTATTGTGTTTTAGGGATTGAGACTTTTGTATGAACATGCTGATTGTCTCCTTGAGACATATATAATCAGCATTTTGTGCCAAGAAACACTTAAGCCAACAGAGACTTATACCATTCAGAAATGCTGTTGGAATTGAAAATGTATATTTTGGCTTATTTCCTTAAGCCTGCGATAGCAGGAATTTCTTAGGCTTTCTTTTATGATTTAACTTCATTCTCTTCTCCAACTCTCAGAGATTGAACAAAAAGTCAAAACACATGTTCTGCAAAAAAGCAGCTATGCCAGTAAAATAATTCATTCTGATACACCAGCGCTACCTAACAGAGATCCCTCCTGGAATACAGACATCTACCTCRGAAAGTCTTTGGTCACCTCTGCCTCTGTCCACAGCTGAAGAGCTGTGCCTATGCTCCCTAGCAGGCAGCTGTAAAAGCGGAAAGGAATGCACTTTTTTAGATAAGTGAGTGGGTATGAATCTTATCCATCAGAAACGGAGCAAACACCAAAGCAAACAAGTGTCTATTTGTGTGTTTCAGCAGCTCCCGAATGTCAGTTTACGGCTCGGAGGAGTTGCGCGAGTAACGTGTTCAGTATTCAGAGAGCATCCGCCACATTTGCTGCAACCGATATTTTTAACTCCCGTTTGCTCCATATGTAGAATGCGCAAATACACAAAAGAATGTCTTAATTGGTCCTGCTTTATATAAATGAATAATGGGCTAAATGGGTTGAAGTGAATGTCATATTTATCTCTCCACTGAGGAAAGACATGATGATTCAGAAACAGCGAAGCCAAGAGGATTCAGAGCTGTACTCACAAGTGGAATATATATCTCCTGTCAATACATTATGTATTCCATTTCTACTACAGCCCCCTAAAGGCACAAATAGAAAAAGAGAAGCAAAATCTAAATGTTTCATTTCTGCTCAACATACATTCATGGATGTGGGAGGTTTTTATACTTGCTTTCAGGACTTAGGAATCAAATCTCTGGAGCTCTTTATTTTACTGAGTTTTTGTAAATACTAAACTCTCCAGTGTTAGTTTCATCATCTGATATTACTATTGCCAAAAGACATTTCACATTCCTAGGAAGCAAAGGCACAAGTGACGAAAAGGAGACCTGAACTTACCCTGGCTMACCCCACCCACGCCAACAGCTCCAATGCAGCTGCAGCATCTTTCCAGTTAAGCAGAGACACTTCCTACCAGGTATTGGAAAGCATGTCAGGAAAAACAAAAATCCTTAAAGGTTTGGGTTTTTTTCCCTGCTTACAGGCTTCCGCATATAACTACTGATTAAAAATCTATGTAAAGAGCATACGTATTTTATATCCTCCTCTTAAAAACACAAGCATCAMCAAAGAGCTCCAAGAAAAATAAAAAGCAGGGTGTGTAACACTGAGCTGATATTCTGATTCTGATGATTCTGGAAAAAGGTATTTTCAAGTGCTGCTGCTCTGGCTGAATTTAATAATTATACTGAGCAGAAAGCAAGTCTCCTCTGCACTCACCCTGCCAAGCAGGGAATCACTTTTAGGGCTGCTGGAAAAGTGGAACATCTCATTTCCATTAATCTGGCTCATAGCTTCAGATTCATAGATGGCATTAGCAGAGCACCACTCCCAGCCAGAGTGGAAGTTCAGCCTTGTGTTTAACTCTGCATTAACTTGAGCATGACAGAGTGAAAATGCAGGAAAGATGGCCAAAAGAAAAATCATCTGGTAATATTTTTTTAGCAGAAGAAAAAGCTTTACAAAATGTATAGGTTCAGTTATTCCCAAAGCAGTGTTTTGTTAGTAGCATAGTTGTGCATACAGTGCCATGGCTGGAGGATCTGCCTTGCCCACGGCAAGTAAGGTAAAGCCTCAGGCACATGTAATTTAAAATTCATTTTTACTCTAGCAGACAGCTTCAGACCAGCACCTATGTTTATTTTATAAATACAGCACTCTCAATTTGCATTCCTGTAGTCCCTAGGAGCTAACACCAAAACCATCTTATATTCGAGAYGTGTTTTAGAAAATAATGCACAATTGTGTCTTTAAAATCCATCAGCACAGGTTGCAAATGATTCCTCTGAGTTCCCACATGAGTCCAAGCCTGCAGTAATTTCCTTCTGGACACTATGGAGCACCACCCATTAGGAAGTGACATGGCTGGCAGAAGGTATTTGTCAAATTGTGCCCAAGCCAATAAAGCATGTCCCTCATACTGTTGATTTTAAACACTGTTCCTTAATTAAAAGTAGGTGAAGGTTCCGCAAACTTCAATAATTCTTGACTCCTCAGTTACTAAAGGTGAGCTGAGGTGTGGTATCTGGGATTGCCACATCAATTGGTGGGCAGTGCAACCTTATTGTTGCATTTCCCTCCTCCTTTTCCATTTCATTATCTAAGTACTCACAGCCTCGAAAATTTAAAATCATAAACAACTGTCAGTAATGGCTGCTCTTGACAAATTAAACTATCAGTTTCTTTTAAGAGTTAAATTCAGACTGGGGGATGGTTGTCCAGCTGACTTATATCTAACTYTTGCTAAAACAACAGCCCACAAGCTGTCCTCAGTCACCTATGGGCACGCATTGCAGTAACAAAGGACTATYGTGTACACCAGGTAACAGAATTTTGGCCTAAAATACTCTTGTCCTGATCAAGTGATTAGTTCACTTTAAAAATTACATAATTTGAATGCAACTGAAGGTCCTCAAATCCTACCAACTTCCCCAAAGAGAAAATKACATCTTTTACCTCACTGTGCACTACCGGTGGGAACTATAAGTTACTTCTTACAGTAACTGTAAGTAAACTGTAAGAAGCAAAGAAATGGTCAAYTCTAATGAACTGCTTATTCAATTTAGCATAATATAGTTTTGTTGACATTCCAATATTCTTCTTTCTAAAATATAAAGCTCAGATGAAAAGATGTAGTAATGTCACCTATTGATTTCTATATAACAGGTCAGTAAGTAAATAGAGTCAGTAAGCATAAAAGGTGCCATTTTCCAAACTCCATGTACAAATGACTCTTGATTTCCAAATGAGAAGAAATCCCTGACACACCACAGTAACATATATATTATCCACCAGATCGCCTCAGTTGGGTTCTTAACCATAAATAGTCGGACAGCATGAACAAAGGTCAATGGGTGAATTTACTGCTGGATGACTCCATAAATTGCTAATTCAGAACACCTAAAGCCCAAACTATACCTGCAGGCATTTGAGACAAACAGTATCACMGTCTCAGTAACAAGGGAAGACAAGTGAAACCAGGTCTGCTTGAGTGTTTGACACAGATGCTTCATTTTTTGAAACCTTAAAGCATAAGTACTATTGTAGAATGAAAATTTGCAGTTACTCCATCAGGGACTAATAAAAAAAATGCTAATAACTGCAAAACTGTTCAGGACAATTAGTCACAGGTAAACACCTCAAAGAGCTCAAAAATTAATTTGGGTTTTCATCTGAACAGATTCTCTTAGAAACTATGAACTGGTATTTCTGGGAGTAAGCTCATACATCTAACATCTACGAGAAGCTGCCTTGCTGTATGAAGCAAAATAATATAAATGAAAAAGACAAGGACAGGGTATCAAATAAGTTATTGTGTCCCAAGGACTTGGACATGACAGTGCAGATTTGGATTAAGTCCTTAATTGGTTTATTCAGCCATAGCTCACACATTGAACAGTTTCAACTGCACCTCATATGCTTGGCTCTGTGGCTCATGTTCTCATCAAGATGCACAAGCCTGAGATGTCTTTGACATCCAGAAAACCCTGGATACTAACCCAAGACCAGGAGTGCTCAGCATTCAATAATTATAGGGATTTAAAACTTATTTCTTTTTTTTCTTTCTGTAGCTGTGCATTTGCTGAAGGTGAGGCAACAGTTTATCAGTTTTAATCCATTTTAATTCCCCTGTCTCCATGAAAGCCGAGGCCAAATTCCCATGCTATCAGTCAAACTGCCTTACTTCTGAACATAGCAGGAGAGCTCAGATTGAAAGAGGAAGCCAAAAGAGGAACCAAGAGATACAAGATTCAGCCAAGYGTGGTGTACAGCAAAGAAACTATTCAGATTCCCAGAATAATATTTGATTATTAACTGTACTTACTTTATAAGAAAAGACATTATGTATGCTGATGGGACTTAAGATCCCTTATAATCCCTTGGAAAAGCAACTCTCTCTTTCTCAAGCTCTGCATTTGGCAAGAAAAGAAGATATAAGCAATAGGATAAGCCTGGCTTGTACTCTAGCACTCTGTGCAATATTTGCTTCCACTGTTCCACCAGCAGCTAATAGTTCATTCAACTTCATTAGTTCTAAAAATACATTCAAGAAATGAGGTGGCAGCAGTCTACATTAAACWCACAGGCTTCCCTTACACCAAACAAAAAGGGGGAGCCCAAAGGTGAATCATTTCAGCCTGAAATGCATCTAATTGCCTATATTCTTCCAGGGAGAGAGTCCACAGGATCTGACAATATAAATTCAGCAAGAGGAGCCATGTCCTAAGTCTAAGGAGAAATTTATTCAAAGACACAGAAGAACACACTCATTTTGGAATATCTTCCTGTATCGCTCCCTGCGTCCCCATGTCCATAAACACCTCCAGGTCGTGTGCAGTGTGACAAATTACCAGACCAACCATTTGTTTCAGCMGTTGGTGGAATCAAAGGTTTTAAACCATTCAAAATGCAAACAGACAATGATGCACTCGGGTTATATCCCTCATTGTGTGAAATTCAGGCATTTGTTTCATTCTTTGCTCTGGCTTCATCCGGCCATATTTTTGTGTACACTCCAAACAYATCCACACACAGCCAAACTAAAGGTTTTTCCTAAGCAGCACTGGCTCTCCATGAATTAATTCCCATGCTGGGAAGCGGTGCTGCAGGTCTGTTTCAAACAGAACGACATTTTCAGCGAGTCCAGCTGCTGCAATCTACCCCGTGCAGATGGACTAATACATTCCTTCATGGGTATTATCTGAGCTGCAGGGCCTGAAAGCAGGGGAATGTATAACAGACTGAGCTCTTGCCACATTGTGAGAAAAGGTAAATTGTCAACAAACATTTCCTACATCTGATATCTTTTGTATGGAGAGCTACGCTTTTAATAAAGAAGCAGCTGCCACTGCTGAACGATTAATCAATACTGGTAAGCTGACATCTTAAGAACTTGCTGAACTAAAGCTTTTCTTTTCCTCCTGCATTTACAAATAAAGTGCTCACTATTTGACTAAAGCCTGTCTACTTGACTGGAAAATATCAGAGTCCTATTTAAATGACATTTGCAGAGAATGAGATTTTATCCTGGTCGCTGCTCCTTATCGCTAATAATAACATCAGATTAGTGGATTTAGGCCAGCCGAGTAGCAATGCCTTTTCTGATCCCTTCTTAAAGCAGCTCTTTCCATCTGTCTAGCCAAGCTTTCCTCTGCTTGTATGGGCCAACGATTAAGTCTTAAATGGAGCTTCAATTGATACCATGTGGGATATCTATACAGAGGCTCATTGTGTTGCTAAATTCCAGCCAAGACATTTATCAACTCTGACTACTGCTTACTTCAAAAGGRCAAAACACCTGGATATTTACAGGTACAAACATTCCTACACACTGTTGCCTTCATAAATAAGTACAATAATTAGACAACCTAATTTCAAAAATGCACAGTTTGCCATAAGATCTTCCAAATAAGACACAGGATCAGACATTAAGCTCATGTCAGATAGCGTGACTCAACTGAGGGCTGCAGAGTACTGGATGCACGACTTTCTGTCCATTCGGAATCCATCCCACACCCATCAATTAATGGGTGACTTACACTTAAGCACAGTATGACTTGTCAGCATCAATGGTTTTCAATCGGGGCTTCAGAGGTCACAAACTGAGCAATGCGGACACTGGCAGAAAATAAACTGCACACACACACYCCCCCCATGTACACTCCCAGCACAGTACAACTTTAACAAAGAACTATTATTGGTTTTGTCATCATTGCTTTTAATAGTAGCCAAGTTCAGCAGCACAAGTAAGATGTAATATACAAATGCCAAACACTCTCAATAAAAATTACTAAAGTCAATTACAAAGTAAATCTGTTTTATTTCCCCTCCTCTTTTTTTAGGTTTTTAGTTTAAAGGTCATTTTGTATTCCTAGTGAGGCTACTTACAGTGTGTTAATAAATGACATTTCCTCTTTTTAACATATAATAAAGTCTTGACAACTGCTGTGCACTAAAGATAAGATGTGAAACCAATAGTTCTCATAAGAAACCAGTGTTTCTAGATCATGCAAATCTCCTAACTCCAGTGCTTGTTTAGTTTTTAACAAGGTCTTGCTCATTCCTAACCTTGATCAAAAAAGTGTTTCCACATGGCAGTCAGACTCATGCCAAGTATAGCTACACACAGAAAGTTGCCTGACTTAATCAAGCAATGCTGGAGACATGAAATGAATATTTAGCAAGGTCAAAGTCAGACTGCTCTTTGAGAAGCAGCAATTGCTGACAGTTGAATGAACAGCACACAAATCTGGGATCCTATTTTAATACCTACATATTTTCACTATTTGTCATCCTGTTAACAAAACTGCATTAAAACACAATATTAGAACTCTAAGAACATTTTTATGGAAAGGATAAAATCTACTGTGTATTTATGCATGTCATAAAGCCCATAATGTATCTTGCATGAAACCATTTATCTTCATTTCATAGGGTCACAACAAGTACACACTACTTTTCCTTCAGGAAGCCTGTGGCATGTTGAGCCAGGCATCAGTCATAATAAGAAAGACAAACTTGTTTCATTAAAAAATGGTGCATGAAGTAAAATGGAAAAGTCCAAATTTTTTAATTAACAGGATTGTGAGCATCGCTTATCTTCAAAAACAGCAAATTGGAATTAATCACATTTCAAGACCAAGTTAATATTCTCTCTCTCTTCTACAAAATGACTGTGATTGATCTAAATCTAGTTATTTCATGCAAAACTAGGTTAAATACTGTGGATCTTTATGACCACACAGAAAGCATTACCATGACAGACTGTGCTATTGTATTTCTGTTGCTGGGTAAGCTGCTCTAAGTCTGACTGCGAGCAATCGAAACGGGGGAAAATCTCCAAGCCTTAAGAACAAAATGCTTGCCCGGTAGCTTTTCTACAGGAACAAATCAGTGACTTGCCCGGGCAACCAGGTCCAGTACCAAGGTCATCCATCACATCCCACTTCTCTCCTTGGTACACAAGAGGACACAGCAGCCAAGGGCAGCCCACCCACCCCACAGCACAGACTGGTCCCACCCAGAGAGGGACACTGAGGCACGGGTGGCTCCCACCACGGGGTCTTCCATGCTCACACATGCAGCCCACCTCACCTGCTCCAGGTATGGACAGGATCTGTAGACATGTTTCTCCATGAGAGGAGATGGTCATCTTTAGGAGGTACCTAAAGTCTCCTCATTGGGGCAACACTGCTCATGTGCACAGAACTGTCAGAAACCATGCCATCTTTATATTTATTTGTTTACCATTTCTATATTTATTTATTTACTCTGTGAATTACCATGTAATGCAATATGCTGGTATCATARTAGGGCTTCTAGCTCTCTGACCATGCTAACACCTCAGTAATTTGGGATACTGAGGAGCAGTAACAGCATAATAAATTATGACAAACACAATTGTAAACCTTTTTTGGATTYGTATGTTATTTTGTGCACACACATATAACGAAGYTATAGCTTATCTACCCATATTTAAYATCACAGTTAAYAGCCTGAGTTCAGGGTCTATCAAATGTCTCAAGCCAATATGAACAAAGGCTAGATTTGTTTGCACATCAAAAAAGAGCTATGTCCTGTCAAAARAGAAATCTATACAACATCCAAAGAACAGGCAGTAAATGCTGGTTTTACTGAGAAAAGCTGGTGAGTGGATATTTCTGAGATGTAAATGACATCTGATTTGGTGAGCCTTCCAGTTAAATGCTGAGAGTGCAGCTCACCATTTCTCTCCTCACATTCTGGCAAGAWTTCCCACCCCTCCAATTCACTTTTGTGCAAAATCTTACAGAATTTCCTGCTAGCAAGAAGGCAATCACAGGGATGTGGCTGTATGAMGATAATCAGATTCCTGAGGGAGCAAAGGTCCTCATTTTTTTTTTTTTAATCCTCAGGAGAGTGATTTTCTCCTAACACTCACACCCCCCTACCCTGTTGTGTCTTACTGCTTAATTAGCTACCGGATGAGATGTAGTTCTGTTTGCACCAACTTTATGTCTACTGTAATTGCCTTGAGTTGCAGTTCCAAGAAGAAGAAATTGATCAAATAAMTACATATTTTGTTTGATTAATAATGAAAAAATCATTAAGGGATTAAAGTGAAACCATTTCACTCCTGTTGATCATGTTCAGCAATTTGAAATTATTTTATGATCCYGATCAATGTAATTAATGAGAATGGCTGTTAATTAGTTACACTAGCAGGTGGGCCACGTAAAATGTATTCTCTTAATGCYATAGAACATCACGCAATTAGAATTTGGGTTGATTCTGCAGCATTCAGAGAATAAAAGCTTAAAAAACTGCACAGGACCAGAGTCTTTGAATTTTCTGCACACACACCACACAGACACACGTGCATACTCAGCCACGCAAAATGACTGACATAATGGCACCACAGACACACAGCTGTTTGRAGATTTAGGACCATAATCAAACATTCTTCTTTTTGCAATTGTCATCTTTGTGACGAGTTCCTACACCCTCTCACAGCAAACCCTCCTCCTGTTACACAGGAACAAACCAGGTTTCACAATAACTTGAGCTTCACTCTCAGCATCTTATTAATTCAGTCACTCTCATCTGGTCCTTTCTAGTCTCCCCCTAAGGAGAGGGCTTTTTTCAAGAGAAATAACCCCTTGGGTGTGAGCTTGAGACAGACAATAAAAGTGTTAACTGCTTAGCAGTGCTATGTAGCTAATTAGCAGTATTACGAGTTTAAGGGTGGTTTTTATAATCACAGGGCCTGTGAGGGTTCCCCCTTCCCTATGAAAATAGGCAGATTAACACTTTGTCTTTCTTTCTTTCTTTGAGGGAAAAAAAACCAAACAACAAACTGAACTGTGGAAAAAAAATGTGTGTATTTATATGGTGGGACACAGTCCAGGTTTGCATTTCCTGTAGGACCAGAGCAGGCAGTATAACATGACCCAAACTGAGGGAGTGACCCAGCTCTCAGAACTCCTCTCCAGCCAACTTACAGACAGGGTCTAAATGCTACACCAACTGGAGAGAAATCACGGTCTCACAAAGGCAGAAGCCATGTCTGAAGCATACTGGTCTATTTAAAAGGCCGGTCAGAGAAAGGAAGGTCTGGGCACRTTAACAGACTGGGCAGGGCAAGGGCAAGACGAGGGGATCCACTACAGTTGAGCACAAAACTTCTGCCCCCCTTCTTCCAACAAGAACTTTGTGAGAGTCAGTGATAATCCTTCTTGCTCTGCAGCCTGGTTTGTTCRACATCTGCAGGGGTTTTCCCCCTTTTTCTCTCTTGTGCTATGCTCTGCTCATAAAAGGTACATGAGCCTATGTATAGAATCGCAATATGACACACATTTGGCTATACCTTTTAGTCACACACAACCACATTGCTGTACTAAGACATAACTACATCTGATAATCATTAAACTTTAAGTGTTTCTTTATAAAACATATGGCCCTGGGATTAAAAAAAAAACCAGTCAATCAAACCATCACAAGTAATCCTTAAATATCAAAATGACAAGCGCACTAGAAATAAAGATTTGAACTTACTATTTACATATTAAGACTATTCAGGATTAGAGACTCCAAAGGCAGAAGTGATTAGGAGAGTTCCCAGCCACACAACTAAACATGCAGCCAAGTTGTGTTTGCTGTTGGTAGGAAAACTCCAGGTGAACTTGAGCTGATGAATCCCTGACATGCTGGGTCAGCCCATGGCTCTGAACTACACTGTTTGCAGAAGGCTTTTTTCACTATTATCATCAGGAAGGCAGCAAGAGCGGTCTCCCTTTGAAAGAGGCTGACATATCAGTGAAGGAAGAGACAGCAGAGCAAAAGTACTGTGATAAACCTTAGGGGTGAACAATCCCACAAGAGCCTGGTTCCAGCAGGACTCAGGTTTAACAAGCTCCTCAGTGGCTGTGACCCCTCATCACCAGGGACACTGCGTGTAAGAGGAAGGGCTATGTTTTAGGGCACTGTTCTCCACAACAAAAAGGACAATTCCCTATTTACAAAAAGGAGAGGGGAAAAAAACACAAAGCAGACATCACCATTGTTTCTACAAGGACTTAATGGTAATCCTGATGGACTGGATCCAGATTCTGTGGAATCAGCCCCACTGGACTGGATCCAGATTCTGTGGAATCAGCCCCAGTGGACTGGATCCAGATTCTGTGGAATCAGCCCCAGTCTTACCTGCTGGTTCCTACACTAAATATTACATGAACATAACTGTCGGCTTGAGCCAGTGTATATTGGCCTCTTCAGATGAAAGAAAATTGGTGTCAGCAGCCTCCTGAGCACATTTTAATAATCAGCCTGATCATGGGTGCATGGCAGCTGCTCGATTGATGGTGTTAGACAGCGAATAAAGAAAGATGCCAGCAGTGCCCTCAGATCTGACATAACGAGGGAAACATCAGTCATTTGGCTAAAAGGCTCATAAAGGCTCCATCAGCTGTGACACAGGAGTCTGTCTTATGCAAAGCTAATGAGGAAATGTGGCAGCGTTAGCATTCTCTTTAGACAGTAACAAGTTGCGAGTGAGCTGCATTTTAGATGAAAAATTCAGTTGAAAACAGGGTAGTTTTCATGATCTTTGCCTAGATAATATCCTGATGTCTGGGAYAGACTTAGAAATGAAAATATTTCAAAAGGGTTTTAAGACAGCCATTCCCAATCCCAGCAGCCTGAACATTGATTCCCAATTGATRTTGTGTGTACATAAGGATTAGCTCTTCTGAGGAGATTTTGACCACCCTCACCATGGATCTCAGGCTCAACCAGGCTGCTCCCTTTAATGCTGGGAACTACTGGGTGTCCACTGCTCACCAATTAGCAAAGTCTGGGCACAAAAAGGACTCTCTAATCAATGGATGCAAACCTGAATGGGAAGCAGTGAAGACACAGCTGCTCAACCCGGTCCTGCACTGGCTGCCTGCTTTGTGCCCCTCAGGGCTTGGGAAGCAGCAGTTTGGAGTCATTTGAGAACACTGCCCGTGTCTCCTGTGTGAATATTTTAAAGCAGTCGTTCTTCAGGAGGGTACAAACAGCTCACCCTGCCCATGGATTGGGTTGCAGATCCAGCCTGTGAGAACAGCATACCCTGGAGCTGTCAGAAGGGTTGCTTTGGAGGGTAAGGTAACAGAAGGGAAATGGGGAAGAAGAGACTCACAGATGAACTTTCACTTTCAGTCAAATTTCCATTTCTAACAACTTCTCTCATTTCAGTTTCCCAGCATGTTGATATATTACACTAATTATAAGAACGACCTTCTCCCCTTCTACATTTTTTTCTTCCTTCCACTGCTCCAGTCAATAGATTTACAGTCTAATGTTATTTCTGTGTATGTCATGAGACCCATTCCAATAGCAAGAGGGCATTATGAAAAAAGCAGTCAAAAGGTAATTAGAAATCTTGCTGAAATGTTATGTTTGTTAGGTGAGGATTACAATGAATGATTCAATGAGCCTCAAAGTTCATCCTTAACATTGATAAGTGGGTCTCTGCCAAGAAATGCACAGCTGGTGACAGCAGGGATTCAGGGTTTGGGAGGGACACACACTTCTAAGGTGAAATTGGAGACAGGGATTAGAATCAGAGAAAACAAAGGAGGTCTTTATTCCTGGAAATGTTAAAGTCATTTTTCAGTGGCAAAGGAAATGCCATTTTTAYAGCACATACCTAATCTTTCCCCTAGTTTTGATAGCAGATGTTTTGTTACATAGGTACAAAGTGAGATTCCAGAGCTGGAACAAAGAAAATGGCCATCAGCTTTACTGACTTTGTTCCTCAGCCAAAGCCAGTACCACATCACATGGTGACTTGTATGTACCACTCTGTCTAACTGTACCTCTAACATTAACAAAGTGTCTAGAAAAATAAAATATTGATAAGCAGAGTTATCAAAAGAGGACCCAAGCACTCTGGACAGGCAGATGAGCAGAAGTTACCACAGGTTCTAATGTTCTGCTCCCGACTCTTCTGCCCAAAGCTGCTAATTGCAACAAGAATATTCAATGCAGCCTGCCTGAAAAGGCAATCTGCTGAAATAACAACTCCTACGAGGTTGTTCCCCATCACTCTCAATTGCTTTAAACAATATTTCCTTTTTCTTAGCGGTCCATCTCAACTGCATTTTTTTTGTCCTCTGCATGACCATTTACAACAAGTTTCAAAATAACAGCCATGGATTACACCTGGATTAATTAAAGTTAAYTARTTRACRTTTCTGAAGAATGTTGAGGTTCTTSAATGAAAGGTTACACACTGTATATSRGTGCTTCATTGATATTAGAGGAGGCAAAAAAGGCCTCTCTACTGTAAACTAACTTTTTCTAGGTCCTTTCTATGTAGTAATGACTTACAGACCATAATATCTTTCCTAGGAAGAGACTTCAAAATTGCACCAGCACTTTGGAACACCCTGTCAGCATCGGAGTTACACCGCAAATGGTTTAAGCGCATATTTTTTTTAACAATAGGGCTTTATTTCTGCTGAAAGTTAACATCACGGAAGTATTTCACTTTTATCTACCTCCATTTGCACTTGCTTGGTAATACAGCTTTGCCAAGTTATACTAATATAAATTATAGATTATTGTTTTGGGATACCCTCTTTTTTTCTGTTGTATTTTAGAGCTGCGCAATTTGTAGGTGGTATTCTTTCAGTTYACTTTCTACAATGCATGTGGTATAACCACACTGCCATTTAGTATAATGTATTAGGTTAAGGGTATATACTGCCTAGTTTGTGAGAAGCCAGTGAAATTTTCCTGAGAAATAAATGCATGCCCTAAAGCCACTTCTACAAAATTCTAAATGGTAAACAATTACGATGCTTATGCTAAGCTCCGTGTTAACAGCTGCATGTATTACAGACTGACACACCGAACATTGATACAGCAGGGGCTGCACAGAACGTATTTAAAACCATATTTCAAAACCTGTAACATGCCAACATGCAAATTAATAAATTTTTCTTTCCAAATGTCACCGGCATGGTGATTTCCTGCCAGCCTGAGCGTCATTCTCCTGAAGCAGTAAAAGTAACACAGTCAATCTCCTCTGAATCCTATCTCCCCTGCTTCCTGCAGGGTCCCTGGGAGTTTATGATTCATATTCCAAAAGCTGTGTGCAGTAGCCCTTTGGGGATATATATTAATGAAGAAATTTTCTCACGCCAGAGCTGCCTCTTTATTGGAGTACGAAGGGTACAGTCTGTTCTGAGCGGCTTTTTAATTTCTCATAATTAACCCTGCCAGAATTAACATCGGTGGCATCACTGACAGCAAATTAAAGAAGCCACATCAGCAGAGTTAAAGCTTTTTCTGCCTTCCCCTCTCTCTCCTCCCCTTTTCAGCCCCCCCATTTTCTGTGTGTTTAAAGAAGAAAGTTCTCAAAGTCTGACAAGACGATCATCCTGTCATTGCACTAAGAGCCCTGCTGGGAGAGGTATGATTAGAGCATTTCCAGACTTCCCTGCCGTTAATACCAACCTATTTCAGCTCTTAACTGGCCACGTGCCATGTAGATTTGTGGCAAAGAACCATGGTTTCAGTTTCTTTCACTCTATGAGGTACAGTGGCTCACCTGATCTCCACTGTGAGCTGATGGAACCAAGATCTAAAACCCTCTGCAGCATTCAGGCAGCTTCTTCTACTGACAATGTATTAAAAGCCAGATCAGCTGTGCTTTAAATCTCTTTAATCTAGCTTCATACCAGCCCTTTTTACACAATTCTGGGCAGAAGATGAAAACATACTAGGAACACCGAGATACCCAAACAAACACAGTTTTTCTTCTGTTAAGCCAGAAATAAATGTGTTAAAATTTGATGTTCCTGCAGCCACAGCCACTTAAATGYAGCATTTCAGAGAAGGAGAAAAGGGATGGACTGACAATGTCCTACCTGATTTTCTCCACAGAGAGAAAAGAGGGAGAGGAGAGACAGATCCTGGAGAAAGCCCAAGGTGGTGAATGCCACTGTAAGAATTACAGTTCAAGATCC
Organism: Malurus melanocephalus; assembly: GCF_030028575.1. NCBI lineage: Eukaryota > Metazoa > Chordata > Aves > Passeriformes > Maluridae > Malurus > Malurus melanocephalus. The sequence goes on from NW_026623400.1 coordinate 505,475, forward strand.
CCATCATCTCACCTGATGCTCTGAGCATCAGAGTTCTAGAGGTGAAACTAAATTGGCTTTCACAAGTATTTACCCAATTGTTGGATCCTTTGCTGAAAACYGACAAATTATGATGCTGAAAGGTCTACCAAAGTCAAGATATGATAAGACAGCTGCTGATACAGTCAAATGCAAAGTAACCGTCAATGAACTAAAAAACAGTGCTCTTCATTCATCTACCCACCAATTCCTGTGGAAACCATATTTATTGATCCTATTAGTCCATCTCTACAGCCATAGCCTCTCTTTAACAATGAAACTTGTGATCACGGTTACTTTGCTTTCTGCAGGGCAGAACCTAAGGCATACACATCTTTCCACCATGATCATGCTAGGAGATGGAGATTCTGAAGCCACAAGGAGAATTTCCAGTACTACCCTGGCCACTCTGCACTTGCCTTGTTTCATACTGCCTTCTTCCCAGAGCCTGGCATTGCATCCAACTACAAATTCTAAGTGTTAAAACATTTGCCTGGACTTCAAAATATCTCTGTAAATATAAGATGAAAAWTTTGCATAATACTGTACGTGAAGTATCTTCCATTACCTAGTATGATGCTATTGTAACATATCAATCTAAAAAGCCCAGATCCATGAAGCCAGTAATATTTTCAGAGATCTGATGGCTTAAGACTAAGAAGAGGGATTTCCATCAATAGGGGGTAGAAGTCAGGGAGAATACAATGGCTCTGAGCAAGCATGTGACAGCTAACAGAGGTGCACACACACTTTCCTCGACAAACCACAGAYTGCATTGTGAAACACTGCAGTTGGTGTAGCATTGGAAATGTGCCAGTGCAACCAGAACGAGGATATGCTTCCTGCATTGTCATCTCACTTGATAGGCACTGTTCGAACACAATCTGTGAGCAATTTCAGTGTGCCACAGAGCCCACCAGAGGGAAAGGATCTGATTTACATTCAGCGGGCTGAAAGGTCGCAGCAATGATGGTGCTGCAGATTACTTGCAGATATGAAAGCAGCATCAATTTCTTGAGACTATAATATTAAGTGTTTGTGTGTGTCTCTGTACATAAAAATATATGTATAGTTCTGTGAGGAGGAAACTAAACTGCTAAATAACTTTCTGCACTAAAACCAGGAGACAACTGGATTTTTGCAGAAATTGTCATTAACTTAGACTTCTTTTATGATTAGAGAAACAAACAGCCCTGAGAGAGAACAAGTTTAGGACAGTTCTGGTTCTATGAATGTCTCAGATGACATTGGAAGAAGGAAGGCATGTAGCACCAAAGTATTGGACTCCCAGCTGAAARGCAGCAAAAAATGAGGAGAGCCAAACATGCCCTGAAGACAAGCTCTTCAGTTGGTTCTAATTCCCATGCAGCTCAAGCTGGGAGTTTTATGGGAATGTCAGTTTAGGTCATTAGTAAATTGTCCTGCATGCAGCTACAGTCCTGGACCATATCCTTGTTCTCCTTTAACTCCTCTGATCTCTCTAAAATTCTCAGCATTTTAATTAACTCCCTGTGACTCTTCCCTGCAAACACTATAGCTGAGAAGATTATCAACTGCAGGGGATTTCTGGGGTTGAGTCTTGACTGTCCTGGGGGAATTATGAGAGGTTTCCAATAGGGAAGCTGATACTCACGCACCCTTCTGAGCTGGTCCTCTTGATTTCAYGACTATTTCCATTACTAACATACATCTTTTTAAAGGTCTTCAGATGGACAACTTAACTGGGAATGCTGTATCATAATAAGCCAGGAAAGAGGGAATACACATGAAAAGAAACAGGCAAAGAGTGCTCAGAGCAACTGGGAAGACATTTAGAGCTTAGAGTAGAAAAACCATTTGTTCTGTGTATGGCTGCAGTAAAAAAAAAACAGYAACAAGGACACAGAGATGCACCAACCAAGGGCTGCAATACAAATCATAGGAAGCAAGGTGATTTCTCTAATAACTACTTCACAACTGGAATTCTGTCCACAATTTTAAGCATTACACTGTTAATTTTACTGTAGAGGGGTGCAACTTCAGAAACCTTGACTAACCTTGGGTACTTAAAGATCTCATGTCAAGACAGGCCAAAGTGATTGAATTTATTCTGGCTGGGTAAGAGATAACTCTGAAATGACAGAACAGGAATATTCCGTTTCAGATTAGAAAAAAATTTCATACAGCACAGAGATGTGGGCATGGGGAGAACCTGTTCATTACCAGTTAAAATAAAATAAAGCCAAAACKGTGGCCATCATTTCACATTTGGAAATAAAGAGCCAATATCTGCTATCAGTGACAGCTATAAAAGTCTCATTGATTTCAATGAAAGCTGCAAGTGTGCATCTAATTGAGGAATCTGGATCACAAAATGTAAAGAAAAATCATTTTGCTTAGAGAGTAATGAATATGCCATATTATGCTGCCAAGTAATATTACTGCCACAAAGTCTCAATGAGTTTATGAAACAGATTGATATTTTTATTAGTAGAGAGTAGATTGAAAGAGAGCGACAAAACAAAATGAGGATGAAAAAAAGGTAAAAGAAAGCAGGCTTACGGGGCCAAATGGCTTTTTCACGTCCATAAATTGCTAAGTGTATTTCTAATTAATTTCCCAATTCAAACAGCCAGAAATAAAAAACAGGCTTTTGAGTGTGCTGTGAACTCAGGAGAGACTCTGTAGACTTGGGCAAATAATAGTATAAAATGGTTTATGAAACCAGAGGGTTTATGGTCTATAAATAACTTCCATGTATTTTTATTCTTTACACGTACAATATTGCTGAGGACTGGATGATAGCTTTTCACTGCTGCCTGGTTGACTTCTTCCACATACACACCCAAGGTAATGACGATATTGATCCTGAAGAGACATTTTTTGAGACAGATAAAAAAGCCACACAACTGAACTAATAGAAAGGGCCTAGCAACTTCAGTGGTAAAGCTGTGGTCCTTTAAGTGAACAGCAATTGGCCATACAGTTTAAAACCTACATCCTAATAACTTCTGGGGTCTAGGATAAAAAAAAAAAAAAAAGAAGAATAAAGAAAACAGAGACATCTAAAAAATGAGTTATGGCAGTTAATGCCTTTAACAGCCCTTTAGATAGCTACCATATAAATTTTTAGGAATCCAAATATTATTGAAAAAAAAACACATGAGATACATGTGTTTGTCAGTGTAAACAAGAGACTTACTGAGAAAATGCTTCTGATCTTTRGATTTACAGCATGCTCTTTTTTGGCTAAATGTGCAATTCAAAACGTGCCTAATTCCTAAAATCCATATATGTGACATTGCCTGGGTTTCCATGACTACTGCTCTGAAAACCATATTAATTATTCAAGAGGTCCATGCCATTCTCCCTGTGTTCCATAAGGAATGCTGGGAAGCACTGTCTGCCTTCATAGAGCAATACAGATATTTAAAAGGACTGCATCACTGGCTCTAAATACCACAGATATTTTCTTACAGCACTATGACATCTGCATGATAGGTCCCATAAATATTATCCAAACACTCCAGTGCATTGGTACAAAAAGAAAAGAAAAAAAAAAAAAAACAAAAAAAAAAAAACAAAAATGCCTGAACCAGAAAAACTCTCCTCTTTGCTTTTTTTCTTCTCTGTTTCAACAATCTTCAAAAAGGTGCTTTAATTCTAGTCCCTGTTTATCATCCTGATATAATCCTATTTTAAACAAAGTCAACTAGCTTGCATGCAGGAGGGATTAATCGCCTGTGTTTTTCTAGAGGATATAGTTTCAAATGGTGAGACTTACATTAAATCAAATTTCTCACATCAGCTGTGACTAAGCAGCTGTTTGCCATATCTGTTGATCTCTGTGTATTTTAATAACCACAATCAGTGCAAGGAACATTCTTTACAGATAACATTATCAAAACACGCTGTAACAAAGTAAGGAATGTCAGTGCTGGAGCACTACATACCACCGCCGACGTCCTGTCACAGCAGAGCGATCGGTGCCAATCACACCACAGCAGCACTGGTGCATTACAGGGCCAATTACCCAAAGGCAGGGAGGAAAGGAAAGTGGGCCAGATCCTCTTCTGGTGGGAGCAGAACAATGGAGTCACCCCAGATTTATACCTATGTGACTGAAAGCACAATCTGGCCCAGCATCAATCTTGCCGACACAGAGCCGCTTGGGATCTCAGATTGGCATATATGTAATACTCGGGCAGCCCTTATGGAAAAAGYCCATAGATGTAAGAGAAAATGAGGGCTTTTCTGCAGAATTTTGCAAGTCAAACCACTATAAAAAATGTCACTGCCTAACMTTACTTGAGATATATTCTAGATCTCAATTAAATGCTCTTTATTCCTTCCATATTTTAGGTGCAAAAATAATATTATTTTTTTAATGACTGTATGCTTAGGGAATATTTTTCTGCTAAAGAAAATGTATTTATTTTTTCTTTCCAGAACCTCAAGTTCAACTCTATTACATTCTCCAGTAATGTCTACAGGATATCTGCTGTATGTGCTGCTGCTCTTTTACCTAAAGTGGGGATTTAACTGGTAAGGGGAATCTGAATTTCCCCAAAGCAAGAATACAGCCTTCTTTTAGCCYTGTCACCACATAAAAAAGTGAAGTGAAAAACAGGGAAAACAGAGCTCCAGATTCAAAGCCTATCAAAGTCACAATACCATGAACACATCCCTGACTGACACTCCCTGAGCATGATCAAATACACAATAGTAAACAAACCAAAAAGTGCAGAAATATTTCCAAGTCTCGGCATCCCAGGAACACCCACCATACCTGAGCCTGCCTCTCCCYGTGTCCTGTCTCTTTACAGTTCACCTTTACAGCACATCCCATTGTGCAGGCTGGCCAGCATCCTGGGCCACAGCCCAGCCGAGGTGCAGGAGCAGGACCCTGGACTCAGATGGCAGTTTCTTCTGAGATCTCCCACCTCCTTACCCCTCTCCACATCTGCCTCCTCTGCTCATGTTAGCTGGATGAAATCTCTCCCCCTCGGGCTGTATACAGCACTGAGCACAATCCTCACCCTCCCTCAGCTCAGCTGCAGCATCAAGACTTTGCTATGATACAGCCAATACACCACTACATACAATGAGCATTTCCAGTTGCCTCTTTTCAGGGGTTTGTTTTTTTTTAATCTTCCTCCCAAACACATTTCACTAACAGGGCACCATCATTACTATTATTATTTACTATTCAGATTGCAGCTCTAGCGCCCACAGTGAGCTTTATTACTCCCAAGTTCTCACTTGCCATATAAAGTGCTCCATCCAAATACAGATAAAAAGTAATTTCCTCAAGAGCAAGGTGTGAACTGAGCATACTTAATTGTGCACTGTTATATCAACTGTATAATGTTGCAATAAAATTCCAAAACAATGTGATTAAAAATTATACCAAATGAGGATACCTAGGTGCCATAGCCAGTCAAAGCGCATTTATCCAATCTAAATTATATGCTAAGCAAATAAAATAAACATGCAATTTGCTAATTAAAGTGCACTCTCATGTATCCTGTAACCACCATAAATTATACAGCAACATTTAATTTTTTGACTGTTTAGCAATGTTTATGACTGCTTTACTAAATTAAACATAGAATGAAGGGGGCAAATTAGCAGGAAAGCAGTGCTTTTCCCCATTTCCTTTCAGATTTATTTTTTACATAGTTCTGTTGCACCTTCCTACAGCAGCATGTGAATTTTRCTGTGGATTTTTCTCCATTTTTACTTCCAAAGTGTATGTTGTACTCTATTYGATGACAGCTACTTGCTTTTGCAAATTCTCTCCAGTATGGAAGTCAGTTTATCTTATTTGAATAATCCTTTCATAAAAATTCTATGCCAGAAGTCCCCACATTTGGACAATGATAAGAATGATGGGTTTTCCCCTTCAAAAAAGACAACGATATTTCAATCCTTTCATTTTGCCCAAAACCTACTGCCCAAATCACAGTAACTGGGTTCTAGTCGAAGAAGCTGTGAGCCTTCCATCATCTGGAGTCAAATGCTGAAGACATTCCTAGACTCCTCTCGAGGGGAACTGTGAATAGTTGGGGTTTGTTTGTTTGTTGGTTTTTTTTTTTAAAAAACATAAGAAAAGTCTCAGACTCTGTTWGCCTGGCAACCAGGTCAGCTGCGTTTTAGATTTCTCACAAACTAGGTTTTATCCCAGAATATGGCCAGGTAAAGAGAGAGAGAGAGAAGTGGGGAGTGGAGGCCACTGTTCAATCCTTTAGTCTACTCTTTAGTCTACAGAAGTAGTTATAGGATCTGACTCTTGTGCCAGTTTCTTGCTTCCCAATTTACTACCCCTCTCCTTCCCTCTGCCCTAGTACAGAAGGCAAAATCCCAATAATTCATCGCTATGGATGCAAAGTGGTTCATTTCCAAATGCACATCCTAACCCCAAATATTAAAATTCCTCAAAATTTTCTACCTATCTGAACTTTAGACATCACCTATGACTAATGTGCTCTTGTAAGTCAAAATCAAAGCATGAGMCCCCAGGACAACTTTTGCAGTTGGCCATTATCTCGAGCAAAAGAAGATACTGTTCAGAGGTATCAGCACTGCAGCTGATGCTCTGCACACAAGAGTTACCTGCAGGCTCCCCCAACCCCTACATCCCATGGCACACTAAATCCTTTAGGAATGTGGACTTCATCACAGACTGTCTGGCCCTCCTGAGTAGCAGTGCTCCTGAGACACTCTGGCAGATTCTGATGCATTCAGAAATGTTATTCCAAACCAACACACAACTCCAACACACTGAAAGAGTTATATACAACTCTCAAGTTGATTAAGGGCAAGAAAATCTTTCAGTTGCAGCCAAGGATCACTCCAGGAAGGCCACATGGCTGCATCCTAACAGGGAACAGAAACASCTACGAGAAAATTTCCTTACAGAGGTCAAAGGGCTTTCCTGKAAATGCAAAATGCTAATATCCTAATGTCAGTAAATTCATCTAAAAGTTAGAATCTTTGCTGAGCCATTTTTTCTAGACTATTCTAGAACTGAATGCTATGAGAAACTGGTCAGCAGATACTCTGAACAGAGTAGGGCTTCTTATAACAAAGCAACCAAAGAGCACTTTCTCCAATCCTTTTAGCTGCGCTTGAGAACAATAATATTGTTTAATACATGTCTTCCYTTCACAGAACTGAGATGAGTGAATTTGTACTTTACTCGTTACAGATRCCTTTTTAATTGGTATTTCTTTGCTGGGAGGATCAATGAGTTACCTCAGTGCTGCCCAATTTGCAGTTTTGCTGTGATACCTTTTCCCTTAGAAATACTCCTAAATTCCCATCCTCAATGAAAACTGCCTCTCACTAGAACAAGGAAAYAATTTTGCTATCTAATCTGCCTCCTGAAACCTTGCCTAAAGACAGCTCCTGCCTCATTGGTAATTTATTTTTTGGAAAATGGGAGGAAAATGCATTTCTTTTTGTCTTTCAGGCCATCCTTTTTCTAATTTTTCCTGCCGACTGGCATTTAATAATATTGCTTCTGCAATGAACAGAAAGCACTGGATTCTCTTGAAAATAAAATGTTGCAATTTAGGAGAAAAAAAAGTCAATTTCTTCCTCTTGCWCATCCACAGAGATATGTTAGCTAGAGAAGACCCATTATGCCTTGCCCATGGGGGGGTATGACACCATCTCTCAAACCTCTGCTTATGCCATGTGATGTAAAATAATTTTAAGTACTAGACAGAGTCCCCACAATGCTGCAGGTTTAAGGATGAATCATAGTTTCTGTCCCTGAATTATGGCTCCATCTGCTTTGATTTTGGGGATTGGAACTCAATCTTGGACAAAACGTTGGTGCCAACAGCTTGTGAAGCCAGTGCCCATCAAAGAGATGTGCTGGCTTTAAACTGAATGGCTCATGTCAGTAAATATTGTGAGGCTGAACACTCCAGTGCAGGGACACCATGTATGAATTGAAAGTAATCACCAAATGCAGAATTCAGGGGTTATAAAATGGATTYACTTAGCATYGGTGAGGTTCTAGACTCAGTAATATTTGGTCCAGCTGTTTATCAAACTTAACACATTTGCATATGACCTTCTTCAATCCCTCCTCCCCTCCTGCCCAGCTGAGAAAAATCAATAGTGCTTTGTTGTAGGGTTATGAGAAATTCCAGAAGTGCAAGATAAGCTACTCTCTCGGTTCAACCCTAATAGCCAATGGAGCWCAAGGGAACTCACAATTACCAGGGCTTTGGCTCACTATTTCTGTGCTATTATGACTTACAAATATTTTAATGCTGGAAAAAACCAATTGCCACCATTCCCAAATTTCTTTCTACAAAATACTTACATATGATGTCCTGGGAAGCCTTCCTACAAGGCCTGAACTTTTGGATAAATTTATTCAGAAAGCCTCTCAGCTTCTCCTTCTTCTACCAACATCCAAGAACAAACTTATTTTAACATAAAAAACAGTGGCAGAAAGTATTTTTAATTAATTCCCAAATTATTTAGAAGAGTCCATTTTATGGGGAAAAAAACCCCAACTGAATTACAATAGAATTCAAGCATCCTATTTGGAGAGTGGGATTCATCTCTGTTTGACCATTGTGAAACCAAAGTAGCACCACAGGACTGAATTGTATTAGACCAGACTTCCCAAAAATAAAGAAGACAGCAACCCTGACTGTTGACCTCTGCAGGATTTTTGCCTAAGTGATCATTGCAAGATAAAGCCTTTTGACATGAAGAGRAATGAAACTGAATTTTAAAAGAAAAACGTGTAACAGAAAATGCAAGGAAGGCAATTATCTGATTACTAATGGGAAGAGGTACAGAGCCACGAAGTATAATGTTCAAGGGATTATCCAGCTTTGAACAATGGTTGCTGAACAGCTGCTACTGAACTGTGGTTTGTGTACTTGGCAGAGAGTTTCATTAATGATAATCTACAGTGTTTACAGCCCATAGGCCTCTAAATATGTTAAGAACCTTTTTTATTTGTATTTTATAATCCTTTTCCCTTATGTTTTATGTTTTTCTTGATATTTTTGAGATCTGAGGGGGTTTATGTTTCAAAATGATTCATTCTGCTCTGACAACTGCAGAGCAAGATTGCAGTAAATGTTCCCTTGTTATCAAGACTATGTATTTATAAACAGAAAGGAAAACCATCTAAATTCATACCAGGATTTGGATCACCACCAGCTAATACATTCAGATGCCAATATACAGTGTTCCATTGTTTACATGAGAAAGTAAATGTCAAACAGAGGTGTCTTTGCCAGTTACTAGATATTCCTCAGTCACTCCTTGGATCTGTCAGGTTGCAGCAAATTGAAACTGCCTTATTTTTGACATTRCATGTGACCTGAACTTCATTTAGAGGAATCCTGCAATTATTTTAAAGGTACACTATTGATTAAGACCTAGATTTGCTTTAAAATTTGGTTTTCAAATGCTTCCCTGATCTGTTCTCTATGGCAACACTTAGGTAACATCAGGAAAACAGAACATAATTAAGAATATAATTTTGTTGTGGAGGGCATTATGTATTATRCAGTACACTAGGAAGATCATCACGATTCAAATGCCAAGTCACTGAGTCCTGGCTGCAATGCTTTGAACACACGGCATTTCAGTGGCCATGATTCTGTCACGATAAAACCAAAGGAGATGATTACTTCAGAGCAATTAGCATAGTTAATTCTCATACAGGGCAGCACATTTCTCCTCCAGTATTCCCTCTTTTGTCCTCTGTCCCCAGTTGCGGTGGGATTCGTGCGCGTTGGGTGGCGATGGCCGCGCTGGGCTGCCGGAGGCTCCTGCCAGGCTGTGCTTGCCAGGGACAAGGGTGGCACTGCCAAGGGTCCCTGCACCACCCTCTGCCAGCCAGGGGCTCCCACACATGGTGATCCCCATTCCACTGCTGCCACACACCAGGGACACAGCATCACAACCCACGGCAGCTTTGGGTTTGTCACACCGGCCCTCTGAGCGCTGAGCTGCTGAGCCAGCCTCACTAAAATGTACACTTGAAAGAAATCCTCTCCCCTCCTGATCACTATTGGTTTCTATAGAAACAAGAAGGAACCTCTGTTCTTCTCTAAATTTTTCCCCTAACGCTTTTTGCAGACTGTATTAAACCAATTTTTTTTAAGTTTTTTTTTTTTTTTTTTGTCACACTCCACAGCCCTCCGTTTCTAACCTCATTCATCCAATTAAAGAACAATAGATTAGATAAAAAAMTGGGCATGGGGTTTAAATTTTAAGCAACTCAATCCTATGCATTAACTATCTGTGGTCAATCCWTCTCTCCTGGGCCATTTTATGACTCAAGCATTTCAAAGCAAATAGTTTGAAACAACGGTACAYCACAAGAGTTAAAAGGGTCAAGAGGATATTTATTTAACCACTAGTTGACTTTTTAACTTAGAAATATTTCAGCAGTTACTGTATTTAAATGAAATCCATTCCTCAGCATCCCCATAAATTACTTTAAAACTCCAAGGGTTCCCATCCACGTTGTGAGTCATCACCCCAATGCCTAAAACTTCTTATTTAGAGAACTGTGATGTTTGATTGCTTTGTTATTGTGCCCTTCCCTGGAGACTGCATTTGCACAGAAATTCCTATGGCTTGTAAATATTGTATCTGTCTTGTAATCATTACKCAAATACACTTGCAGTCAGTCATATAAAAAAAAAACCCTAGGGTTAAGCCATGCAAAATTTCTCTAACACAGGTTTGACTTAAAAAAAATTAAGAGAAGAAAATCTTTACAACAAATATACAACAATAGCCAGAAGTGAAAATAATACAAAGATGCTATTTGGGATCTACTGTTCTCTCCCATCACCAAATAAAGGAAGCAATAATCATTATTCACACCATGATGATGCAATTCAATGCTGTTTTATAAAAACAACAATGAGCACTCATTTTCAGCACACACAAGTAACTTTCTTTTATTGTCAATTCATATTTACTCACACGTTTACTTGGGAAGTTTAATATTCATGCACATACAAATCRCTTACTGTAGGTAGCAGGTTGAGCTAAACAGAATAGAGGTTGATTATATCAGGCGATTGCAGATGGGACCAAATTGATTCCTGATGTCGTACTAACACAGTAAAGTGACACACAGGACAGCTTCTGTCCACAAGTCTGAAGGAAGAATTCGGTACAAATACTGGGYTTGCTACTGTTGCTGCCACACCAGCATTGTCAGATTATCAGCAAAGATAAGAATGGGACAATTGTGGAGCTGCAATCTCRCTAGTGTTATTTGTTTTATAATCCTATGTTAGCCTCTTTTTGCTTTAAACGAATTAAAATCCTTCTGCAGGTGCTAAGAATATTATGAGAGCTGTAAACTGAACAAAGTGCTGTGTCAGATTCCTCCCTACTTGAACTCCAAGCCAGCACACAATTTTTGYACCACTATATATAATGTTATGACTTCCAGCATCAGCTTTGAGGGCCTAGCACAACAAAGTGCAGGGCTGAAGTCACCTCAAAGCCCTTGGTGGGTCTCACTAAGGCTGTTACTCAAAAAGATATTTTTTTTCTCTAGTAAAAAGGAAAAAAAGTTGCACTTATTGTTTCTTTCAGTAAATAACTTCTCATGTTTTTTAATCTATTTTTTCTTGTTAGATTCAACATGGCAACTACAAATGCAAAACTAATTCAACACAGAAGTAATGAATAAAAAAACATGCCAATGTTATATTTTTTGCAAAATGGTCTATCATAGAAACAGCTGTTCAATATTAATTGTTTCACATTGCCAGAGAGAACTTGTCCCATAACTAACATATTTTCAATTTCTTGGAAAAACAATTATGAAGTGTTTGCTCCATAGGCACTAATCACACTAGAAGTCATAAATTTGCAGAGACTTTGTTCCATTTCACCATAGAAAAATATTCTGCATCTACACAGAACCATTTTCAGCATTCATTCCACTTTGTAATATTTATGACCAAAAAAAGGAGAAAAAAAGAGAAAAAAGAGGAAAAAAAAGAGAAAAAACAAAGCCAAAAATAAAACAAAAACCCCAACAGTCCCAGCACAGACTGGCACTCCCATAAGGTTCACATAAGAAAAGATGTATATGGCTGGATTGCTTATTCCAGTGCTCAGCAGTCCATCAATGATACACTGATATTAATAAGATGGAAATATCAAATGTCTGGTGATCTGCCAAAAAATTGTATGGTACCTACAATGCATTTTCTCCTTCTCCCTCTCCAGGGAGAAACAGCTCTGCAGARCTTCATRCACAGAAACCTCTTAAGGGATAGAYTGGRCAAAGAGGGGGAGGCTGAAAATTTCATGCCAAGTACCAGAAGAAACATGTGTGCCACAACTATTACTGTCATACCTAGAAAGAATTTAGTATATTTGCTGGACTCAAAGTGAACAGATGCATGCTTTAGAAGAGTGCAAGGCTTACATTATTAACTAATTGCTAGTTCAGAAACCTCTGTGACAGTACAGAATCTCTTTGCCACCATTAGATTATAGT